>NC_067482.1:80543262-80843262 GCF_947179515.1 Apodemus sylvaticus | reverse complement strand
AAATCTGCAGGCATCAGGAAGTAGCCACTTCCCAGGAAGTGGGCCTGGCGTGGGCTTTTGAAATTGTAAAGCCCACTCCCAGTTGTGCAGTTCCTCCAACAAAGCCATCCCTCCTAAACCTTAAGTATCACCACTCTCTGATGACTAGGCATTCAAATATATAAGCCTGTGGAGCCATTCTTAGTCAAGCCACCACACCAGAGGTTCATTATGCTATCAATACAGATTCTTTTTGCATTTCTCTCAGCTCACTTTAACTCTGTTACAGCCTCCCTAACTTGTTTTTTTTTTAATTTTCTTTTTTTTAAAAAAATATTTATTTTATGTATGTGAGTACACATCAGATCCCATTACAGATGGTTCCGGGCCACCATGTGGTCGCTGGGAATGGAAGAGCAGTCAGTGCTCTTAAACTCTGAGTCATCTCTCCAGCCTAATATTTTTTCTGTAAACTAAATATATGCATGTGTGTGTGTGTGTGTTATATATATAATGTGTGTATGCATGTCACTTGGGAGGTAGAAGTGGGCAGATACTGAACAACCAGGAGAACTACATACATAGACCACATCTAAAACAAACAAACAACCCTAAAAACATCACCACTACCACCAACACCAACAAAAACCTATGATTGGAATTAAGGGACTAGGTATTACTGGGTGTTGCTACTTTGTGGAGTTCTTCTTTTTCCTACTCTTTATACCCCTGGTTTCATCCTCTAATAATAGATAAACAAGGATAGAGGGGAGAGAGGAATTAGGAAAATCCCTGAATCTAATTTCTTGTGTTTCTTTTTTGACCATGGTTACTGACAAACCATAACCAACCTCACTCACCCACCCAAAATCAGAGCTCTAGCATTTATCCTCTATAAAGTTCCCAGAATTTTTTAAAATCACAGTACTGTAGAAACTATCTGCAACTTTCAAAACCATGCCTCTGCTAGAGCATAGTCGGCTGCTGAGGACAGTCTAAAGCAGCCCCACATCCCTACACCTGGGATAAAATGGAAGCACATTCTTATAATAGTTCTACATTTTTAAAAAAGAAACCAAGTTCCAAAATTACCTCTATACTGAAGAGATGGCTCAGTGATTTAAGTATTTGTTATGCAAATGTGAGGACAGGAATTCTGATCGCCAAGGTAAATACCAAGATGGTATTGCAACTGTAATTTCAGCCTCAGAAAGCAGAGACAGGTTATCCACTAAGCAAGCTGACAAAGGAGACTTGGCTCAAGCTCTGGGTTTGCTTGAAGGACTCTGCTTCCTTGAATAAAAATAATTGGTGATTGTTGGTCTGAGTTCTACCCTGCTATAGGGCATGGCCTCCTGGAGGCAAAAGGTTCAACTGCGCTTATCTCACACCATCACTAGCAGGCGCTGGGCTTCAGGGAGGTGCAGAGACACTGCTTGTGTGTGTGTGTGTGTGTGTGTGTGTGTGTGTGTGTGTGTGTGTGTGTGTGTGTGTAAAGTTCAGTCTGAGATGTGGGAGCTTGGAGCTGGTATTTCCTGACTTCTGGGCCCCTAGTCGCTGCTGGAGATCCACCAGCACAGAGAAGTCAAGAACGAAGTGTTAAGACCTGAAGAGCCTTGCTCGAGAAGACCCCCTCTCAAGGAGACGCAGAGGCAGCAATCGATGCAAAGGCAAGAGGTTTAGTGAGCCGATTGCTCAGGGTTGTCTTGCCCACAAAGGAGGTGACCATGAAGGGACATTACAGGCAGTTTTCATACTTTTTAGAGGCACAGGTTATATCAGTCAAGTTGCAGTTTAAATCCATTAGCTAACATCTATTAACTATTGATCTTTAGATCTGCCTGGGATTTTCCGGAGGTCATGTGGTTATCAGTTAACACATTCTGTGGTGATTCTTACTCAAGCATGTCCAGTGCATGGAGAACAGAATTTGGCCTATCTTTGACCCAGGCAGGAGCCGGAAGCTGTAAAGAGGATGTGGGGCTAAAAAGGCACTTGGGGTATCTTTAACTAAGGCAATTATGAAGACTCTGAATTCTTTCCAAAGTTGGTCAGATAATTCTTGGAACAAAGAAGGCGAGAGGTCATTGGAGCCACAATCATTACTTCTCAGTCGGGGGTCCCCAGATCTGCGAAGAGGCTGGGGCCATGGTGGGTCTCAGAATCTTGTATATCCAGGCACCTCTGGGAGTCGTAGTAGAGCTGAGAATGGAGTTGTGTGCCTGCAGGCTGTGAGGATGGGCAGGGGCGAGGAGGGAGGGTTGGGGGAGGGGAGGGAAGCTCTGGCTTAGTCAGAGACACTTGTCATTAGCTTGGTGGCAGTTATGGCTAGGAATGCAGATGGGCCTTCTACAGGAGATTTAGGCAACAGCTCTGTAGTCAAAGACCCCTTCCATGCTGCCCACTGTAATTCTTGATGAAATAGACAGTTGATGGTTCTAAACTGTTTATTGACTGTTCATTGGGGAAAAAGGATGCAAATGTACCAACTTCTCAGGGTGGACCTGAGATTAAATACCTATTGCAGAGAGGAATGTCTGGGAAGGGAAGCTTATTGGCTAAACCCTCTAGGTGCCTCATTAGCATGGAGAACTTTGTTCTGGGCCTATGTGACCACAGGTCACATTTCCTAATACAAGGAGTGTGGCATGTGTTCCAGGCCAGGAATTTGGCAGAGAGCAGGGAGATGCCTACCATCTCAGGTGTGAGTTTTCAGGATTTCAACTTGCTCTACCCAACAAACTTCCTGGCATGGATTACTGTCCCACAGGTGATGATCTCCAAAATCAGCATCAGGGTTCCACATGTAAACATGCATGCACACAGGACAAAAATATTGTAATGAAAGGACCTGCATTTGCCTTCACCAGATTACCAAGGTAAACAGGATTATCTGGTACATTGTTGCCACTGAAACCACTGAATCTTGTAAGTTTAGTGTTTATGTTTCTGGCACAGTATGCTCACAACACTTAGTTTGTAGTGGAGGAGAACCCTGAAGTTTTTATTCTGCCCCTACCTCTAAGTTCTGGGATTATAAGACTTTTCTACCTCCCTCCCTCAGTCTTTCATTTGTAAGCTTTTTATTTTTCTGTAAATATTTTTGTATGTGTGTCTCATCACCTTGATAGAACTTTTAGTCCTATACTATAACACTAAACCACTGTAGATGTAATAAAATAGGTTTCTCTCCTTTGTTCCTCCCTCCCTCCCTCCCTCCCTTCCTTCCCTCTTTCCTTCCCCCTTCTCCTTTCTTTCTTCTTCCTTTTACTCCTTTCTCTCCCTCAGTTCTAGGTTAAGGAACAGGCAAGACAACAAAGTACTGCAGTTTCTAAGGGCTAATCAGGATGACCAAGATATGTGAGCCTTCTTCCCTGTCCTAGCCCAAAGTCAAACTCTTGCCTGAAGTCTTCTTCTTTGTTCTGGCTCAAAATCAGATTCCAGCCTGAGCTTACTTCCCTGTCCTAACCCAGTGTCAGATTCCTGCCTGAAGCCTACTTCCTTGTCCTGACCCAATGTGAAATGCCTGTCACAAGGCCCCAAAAGCTCTCCACACACTTCTTTTCTTTTGGAGACAGTATTTCACTATGTAGCTTTGGCTATCCTGGAACTCACTACGTAGACCAGGCTGTCCTCAAACTACCAGAGGTCTACCTGTATCTCCTCCCAAGTGCTGGCTGTTTCTAATTTTCTTTAACTAAATTCTGAGGAATATCAGTCAGTAGGTTATTTTCTTCATATAGCTTTATTTTATTATTATTTTTTGGAAGTGTTTGAGCAGGATTGAGGTTAAATACCTAAAAAATTGGAAGAACTCATCAGTAAAGACATTTGGTCTTAGACTTTGGAAGGTCTTGATTAGTGATTCAGTATTTTTACTTTTTACAGGGCCATTTGGATTCCCAGTGATTTTCCTTTATTTACTTATATATGTGTCTATGTGGTCATGTCTATTAAAGGTCAGAAGACAGCTTGTGAGGGTTGGTTCTTTCCTTCCACCATTGTAACAATATCTTTTACCTGCCAGATGAAATTGTCGTCCTCGAGGCTTACTGCTGAATAAATTCACCCTTTCTAGCTCTTTCTGTTCTTTTGGTGGCTGGTTCGACTTAGCTGTTCTTAAACTGGCTTCTCTCAACTTCTGACTGAATTGCTTTGCTTGGCTTCAAAATAAATACTTACTTCGAGATCCACTGAGTGAGACGCCAAGGTACAGAGCAATGCAAAAGCAAGAGATTTATGTTCCAGTGTTTCGGGATCAACCTTCAATTACTCCCTCAAGGCGAGTTACTAGAAGGCGACCCTGAATGGTTATTACAGCAGTTTTTATACATTTTAGAGGCACAGGTTACATCAGCAAGGTTACAGTTCAAACCTATTGGCTAAGCATATTGACCTTTAAATCTATTGGCTAGCAAGCATGACATACATTCGAACTTTACCTGGGACTTTCCAGAGGGTCAGCTGACTATTAGTACATTCTGGGTTTTGGGTTTTTTTTTTTTGTTTTGGTTTTACAAGACAGGGTTTCTCTGTGTAGCCCTGGCTGTCCTGGAACTCACTCTGGAGACCAGGCTAGGCTCGAACTCAGAAATCCACCTGCCTCTGCTTCTTAAGAGCTGGGATTAAAGGCGTGCGCCACCACTGCCAAATTCTCAAGGCTTGAGAATTTTTTACTCAAGAATGTTCCTGTGGGTGGAGAATGGAACCTGGCCTAGCCTTAGAGCCCTTCATTCTCATTCTCTCTCTCTCTCTCTCTCTCTCTTTTGTGGGAAGCCGTCCTGAGCTATTCAGATTTAATGCTTACTCATGGCCCTAAGGTGGAGGCTACTAAAATATGAGAACAATTAACAGAGTCTTCCCCAGGAGCTGTCGGTGGAGAAGAGTGCGAGTTCCTGCCCTAACCGTGGAATGCTCCTGCCGGCCTTAACTCCGGGAGTCCTCACCAGATGACCTCCTCAATTCCTTCCCTCCTTTGCTCTTGTGTGAAGGTCAATTCCTTCTCTGTAAGCCTTAAAAACCCACTTACCTCCCCGACATTAAATGAAGCCTTGACACAACCTAGACTCTGATTTTGTTAGTGTGCTTGGCTTCCCTTTTCTCTTCCCCCCCCATTTTTGACCCTCAGGTAGTGCCTCTTCAAGACCCTGGAATAACTGGACCTGCTGGACGGGTCATTGTTCTCATATTTTAGCAGCCACCACCTTAGGGCCATGAGTAAGCATTAAATCTGAATAGCTCAGGACGGCTTCCCACACTCACTCTCTCTCTCTCCTGTGCTGTTCTCCTGAGAGTTGGGCATATAATATCTCTACTCATTGTCAAATCTTTCTCTGATTCATCACTTTGTCTGCCCCTCAACTAGACATCACTTTCAAACATGGCTACTTCCCTCTACACTAACTTCATTGTTTGGGACTGAAGGTATGTGGTATGTATGCATTCTAGCCAGATCATATCTTTGGATGTGATTCCTTGCCAGAATAACCATGTTGCTGGGTTAAAATTCCTCTACACACCTTGTGGGTTCTGGGGATCAAGCTTGGGTCCTCAGTCACGGGAATAGGCAGGCACCTTTGCCTGTTGAGCCATCTTGCAGACCCAGATTTTCACTTTGTTTTTCTTTCTTTTCTTTTCTTTTTTTTGGACTTGGTTTATGTTACAATTTGAAAGTGAAATGTCCCCCATGGCCTATGTGTTTGCATACTAGTGACACTGTTTTGGGGGTTGTGGAGCCTTTAGGAAATGGGGCCTAGCTTAGCTGAAGCAAGTAGGTTATGAAGTCCCAAGGGATCTTATGAGTTAGCTTAGCTTAGCTTCTTGCCAAGTCTGTTTTCTAATAGCCAGTACAATGCAGACATCATTCCTATGATCCCGCTACCATGCTTTGCATGTCACGATAGACTTACTCTCAAATGAACCAAAATAAATTCATCCCTTCTTAAATTGTCATTAGATATTTTGTTACAGTGATAAGAAAAATGATTAATAACTTCAAAACAATCTATATTTCTGGAAATTTACTCATTTCATCTGGATTATCTAAATTGTTAGTATATAGCTGTTCTTTTGATTTTGTAAGATTAATAGCAATGTCTCCATTAATGTTTCTGATTTTATTTGTGTATGCTTTCCCCCCTTTGTTAATTTGATAACAAATTAGTTTTTGTTAGTTTGTCAACCTTTTTTTTTTTTAAAGATTCATTTAGTATATATAAGTACAGGGTAGCTGTCTTCAGACACACCATAAGAGGGCATCAGACATCCTTACAGGTGGTTGTGAGCCACAATGTAGTTGTTGGGAATTGAACTCAGAACCTCTGGGAGAGCAGTCGGTACTGTTAACCTGTGAGCCATCTCTCCAGCCACCCCCCCTTTTTTTTTCAAGAAACAAAACTTGTTTTTAAATTATGTGTGTTTGTGTGAGTAAATGTACATGATTTGTGTGCCCACTGAGGCCTGCAGCATTGGATCTTATGAGAGCTGGGGTTGTTTGAGGCTGCTGGGAACTGATCTCAGGTCATCTGGAAGAATCGTATATACTCTGAACTGGGCCATCTCCAGACCTACAACTTTGGAGCCTGGTGATGGAGTTATTTGGTAGATTGACCAAGTACATATAAAGCTTTAGCTTCAGCTCCTATCAACACATAAACCTGTTGTGGTAGCACATGCCTACCACCCCAATACTGGGGAGGTGGAGGCAGGAAGATCAGAATGTCAAAGTCATCCTTGACTTAGAGCCAGTTGGTAGGGCCAAATGATCATTTAAAAAAAAAAATAACACATTTAGGTCTAAAGAGTTGGTCTGTGGTTAAGAGCACCAGCACTGTTACTTTTGCAGAGGCCTCAGGTTCAATTTCCAGCACCCACATGACAGCTCACAACCATAACTCCAGTCCAGGGCATCCAATGTCCTCTTTTTGATTTCTGCAGGTATTAGGCATGTATGTGGTGCACAAACATACATACAGGTAACGCACTCATACATACAAAACAATAAATCTTTTAAAAGTGTTTAATGAATAAAATAAATAAAAACTTTCATTGAGTTGCTCAGTAGCAGACCATTTGCTTAGCATATGCAAGGTCTTGGGTTTAATCCTAGCACTACAAACTAAAAATAAACTTTGCTGTTTTTTAAAATGTTAAATAATTTAAGATAACAGAAATTTCTTACCATGCCCTTTTTTTTAAAAAAAAAAAAGTTTTATTTATTTGGGGTGGGGGTAGGAACCATTTGTGCCAGGGTCCATTTGTAAAGGTCAGAGGACATCTTGTTACAGTATTTCTCTTTACTATGACATGGTCCTAGGGTTTGAACTCAGGTTGGCAGGCATGGCATCAGGTGCCTTTACCCACTGAACCATCTCACCAGCTTTTTCCTCTATTTACTTATTCACTGTAATCCCACTATCAGCCCCTCCTCTCACTGTCTGCTCTTACAGCTCTTCCTCCCTCCCCCCAGGGATCACCACCTTCCTGGCACGTCAGCTGTGGCAGGATTAAGTGTATTGTCTCTCACTGAGGCCAGACACAGCAGCCTAGTTAGGGGCACAGGGCCCATAAGCAGGCAACAGGTTTAGGTACAGGCCTGCTCCAAGGGCCCAGGTTAGTTGACTGTTAAGTCTTCTTGTAGAGTCCCTATCCTTTCGGGGTCCTTCAATCCTTCCAATTCTTCTACAAGACTCCCCCAGCTCCATCTAATGTTTGGTTGTGGGTCTCTGCATCTTTTTCTTTTTTCTTTTCTTTTTTTTTCTTTTGATTTGGTTTTTTTTCGAGACAGGGTTTCTCTGTACAGTCCTGGCTGTCCTGGAACTCACTCTGTAGACCAGGCTGGCCTTGAACTCAGAAATCCGCCTGCCTCTGCCTCCCAGAGTGCTGGGACTACAGGCATGCAACACCACGCCCTGCACTCTGCATCTTTTTCAGTCTCTCAGAGGACAGTTGTGCTAGTCTCCTGTTTGTCAGCGAAACAGAGCATCAATAGTTGTGTGCGGTTGGCTGTCCCTCTGTGTCTGCTCCACCTTTGTGCCTGCTCTTCTTTCAGGCAGGACACACTTTGGGTTGAAGGTTTGTGGGTGGTTGTGTTCTTATCCCTCCACTGGTGTCCTGCCTGCTACAGGAAGGGGCCACTTCAGGATCCAGATCCTACACTGCTAGGAGTCTCTGCTAGAGTCCTCCCATAGGCAGACACCCTGGGGCTCCCCCAACACCCACTCTGTCCTAGGTCCATTCTCTCTCCCCTGTTCTCCCTGCATGTGATACCTCACCCCCTCCCCTCTCCTGCCCAGCCCCTCCCTCCCCCCCACCTCTGAAGTGTACTTTATCTCCCTATCTGAGAGAGGCTCAGCCATCCTCCCTTAGCCCTCCTTGTTATCTGGCTTCTTTGGGTCTGTTCACCAGCTTTTTAGAGACAGGGTCTCTAAAACTTCTTATGCAGCAGGAGCTGGCTTTGAACTCCTGAGTCTCCTGCCTCCATCTCCCAATAAGTGTTGGGATTACAAATTACTAGTATTCTGAGAATAAATATTGTTGTCATTATTTCCGTTTTTATAAAGAGCAAAGGTAATAAATGTCCTTTTAATCAAGCATGGTGGCACACATCGTGATCCTACTTGGGAAGTAGGGGCAGAAACACCAACCCTCCCCACCCCACCTCCCTTTTTATCGCTCATGAATTCTTAGAGGTTGAGGCAGGAGGATAAATGAGTTTGAAAAGGCCAGCCTGGGTAAAACAAGATCTTACCTCTTTCCTTTCCTTTTTCCTTTCCTTTTTCCTTTCCTTTTTTTTCCTTTCCTTTTCCCTTCCCTTCCCTTCTCTTCTCTCTTCTCTCTCTCTCTCTCTCTCTCTCTTTCTTTTTTTTTGAGACAAGGTTTCTCTGTTTAGCAGTCCTGGCTGTCCTGGAATTCAGAGATCTACCTGCCTCTGTCCTCTGCCCCCCAAGTGCTGGGATTAAAGGCATGCGTCACCACGCCCAGCAAGATCTAACCTTTAAAGAAACAAACAAACAAAAAAGACCATAGTTTATAAACTAGAATTTCCTAGCCTAGATTCCTAACTTTCAACAGGATTCTGTGACCTTCCTCTAAAGAGGTAATTATAATTAGCATTAGATAAGATCTTAACAATAAAGCTCTAATCTGATAGGATTGGTCTGCTTATAAGAAAAGAAGATGGACTGGAAAGATGGATCAGAGGTTAAAAGTACTTGCTGCTTGTGATTGTTAAAATGAAAGTGGTCCCCATAGGATCATATGTTTTAATGCTTGGTCACAAGCTGGTAGAACTGATTGGGAAGGGGTAGGAGGTATGACCATGCTAAAGGAAGTGTGTTGAAGAAAATATTTTAAAAAATCGACCTGCCAACTCTCCAGCCCCTGGCGCAGGTCCAGAGTACCTCTCACTTCCACACAATTCCCCACACACCTCATGATCAGCCATCTCAACACCTAATTACGAGGTAGAATCAAGACTTTTAAAACTTAATAGTTGCCTGGCAGTGGTGGCATATGCCTTTAATCCCAGCACTTGGGAGGCAGAGGCAGGCAGATTTCTGAGTTCAAGGCCAGCCTGGTCTACAGAGTGAGTTCCAGGATAGCCAGGGCTACACAGAGAAACCCTGTCTTGAGAAAAAAAAAAAAAAAAGAAACAAACAAACAAAAAACCTTAATAGTTAACCAATTGAATTTATATATCAATAAAACAGTTTACAAGATGCCAATCAATAATTTCAGAGCCAATTGATAGTGATAAAGCTTTACCCCAGTTATTCCAACCTTTTGATAATACCACATTGGCCTCCATTTTCCTTCCTTCTCCTCCTGCGGCCTCTCCCGGTCTCCCCAACTCCTAGCTCCGCCTCCTTTTTCTGTCCAATCACAGGTCTCCCACTGCCCTAATGTGATTGGACAGGAAAACTCCTGCAACAGAAGTGTGTCACTGAGGATGGGCTTTGAGGTTTCAACAGACCGCACTATTCCCATTCTCTCTCTGCCTCATGGTTGTGTTTCAGGGCGTGAGCTCTCAGCTACTGCACCAGTGCCACGCCTGCTTGGTGTCATGCTCCCTGCTATGATGGCCATAGAGTCTAAACCTCTGAGACTATAAGCCTCAAACAAACTCTTCTCTAAGCTGGTCATGGTATCTTATCACAGTAACAGAAAGTTAAGACAGAAGCTGGTACCAGGAGTGGGGTGTTATACTGCCTGACCTTGTTTGTTTTTTTGGTTTTTTTTTTGGGGGGGGGAAATGTGGAAGTTTGAGGGTTCTTCAACAGGGAGAGAGAGTGGTTGGAGCTGTAAGTGGGGATTAACAGACCAGTCTAGTAGGAGATAATAGTCCTGAATGTGACCTATGTGTGAACTATAGAGGCCCTGGCTCAAAAGGTTTCAGAGGGGAGCAATTTTAGCAAGTGCTAGAGACCATTCCATTTTTGTGATATTTTTGCAAAGAATAAGGCAGGTTTTTGTTTTTTTTCCCCAACCCCTGTATCTGAAGAATATGCCTTTGGCTAAATTGAAAAGTAATGAACTATTTTTTTTCCCTTTTGGTAGAGATTTCAAGACAGCCTAATATTGACTTTATCATGTAGTTATTCATAATTGTCCTTATGTAGGTCTACAATGAAAAAGAACAAATGGGGCAAAAAGACACACAATGTACAATAGAAGTAAAAAGAAACATACCAGGAAATGTAATGTTGGCACCAAGGCTTGTGCTGAAAGCAGTAAGCTGTGATGGGACCTAGGGAGTGGTGCCCCGGGATCAGAACCTCACCCGCTAAGCTTCTGACTGAGACACCCTGGAGCTTGACCCAGCTCTTGTAGGGACTAGGTCTGTTCCTAGCACTCATTCAGCACCTTACACTGTGCGAGGCCAGCTCCCAGGATCTGATGCCACCTTCTGACTGCCACAGGTACTTCACACATGTGATACAATGACACACATGCAGACAGACCACCCAGACACGTAAAAACAAGACTTTTCTAAAATGATGCAAGAAAAAAAGAAAAAGACAAGAAGACACCATGGAGAATGCCTGTTCCCTCCCCATGCTTCCACACATATGCACAGAAGAGGCTCTGTGAGGACACATCAACGATCTAACCAGAAAACCACCACAACAAATAGAGTTTGGAGCTGTAGCCATGTTGTTTCCGGTTCCCAGTCTGTCGATAGAGATAAGTTTTGTTAGTCTGAACAGACAAAATGCAAAAAAATGAACCTTGAATACATTGTGGGCAACTATAGTTAATAAGGTGCTGGAGCCCAGTTTCTAGCCGAGATATTCTGACAACCGAAAATAATTTTATTAGATGGTCCTAAAGGAAGTTATGATCCCATTAAACAGATCCCTAGAAAGAGAACATTCAAGTAGCCACGGCAGGACAGAGCTTTGAGGCTTGGGGAAGTAGGGTAGAGAGTTATGTCTGAAGGCTCGGTTTCTGTTCCAGATGATGAAAATTTTCTAGAAATGAAATTGGTGCTAGTTACTTAATGTTGGCAGTTTACTTCACAGCACACTTGGGTTCACAAGCTTAGGGATAGGTAAAGGTTTGGTTTTTTAAAGTGATTTCTTTTAGTTGTATATTATGAATATCCACATTTAAGATATTATACTTCTCAAAAATTACTTATTGAAAATGGACACAATTCACAATTAAAGACTTGAAGTGAAATGTCAAAAGAGAAACCTTGTAAATATTTATGAGACTGGGAATAGATAACTAATATATTTGTAAATAATACTATTTGTCAATTAAAATGAATAATAGGCTTTACCTAATACCAGAAAAGTTTTTCATTTTACTCTACATGAGATGTATAAACTGGGATACAGTGTTTTCAGTGAATGGCATTATGTGTCTCTGTTGTCTAGGCAATAGTGGTCATTAAGAATGCAACACAGCCGGGCGGTGGTGGCGCACGCCTGTAATCCCAGCACTCTGGGAGGCAGAGGCAGAGGCAGGCAGATTTCTGAGTTGGAGGCCAGCCTGGTCTACCCAGTGAGTTCCAGGACAGCCAGGGCTATACAGAGAAACCCTGTCTCAAAAAAAAAACAAAAATCTAAAAAAAAAAAAAAAAAAAAAAAAAAAAGAATGCAACTCAAGGGGCTGGGCCTGGCTCAGTAGTCTAGAGCACTGGCTGTTCTTCCAGAAGACTTGAGTTGTGTTTCTGACATCCACATGATGGTTTACAACCATCTGTAACCTAGTTCCAGAGGATCTAATGCTCTCTTCTAGTCTTTGTGGGTACTGCACATGTGTAGTAACACAGACATACATGCAAGCAAAGCACTCATGCATAAAAAATAATAAATCTTAAGAATGCCGGGCGGTGGTGGCACAGGCCTGTAATGCCAGCACTCTGGGAGGCAGAGACAGGTGGATTTCTGAGTTCAAGGCCAGCCTGGTCTACAGAGTAAGTTCCAGGACAGCCAGGGCTATACAGAGAAACCCTGTCTCGAAAAAAAACCAAATCCAAAAAACCAAAAAACAAAAAAACCAAAAACCCAAAACCCAAGAATGCAGTAGAAAGGCTCGAGAGAGGAGCAGGCTCAGCAGCGGAGAGCGCACTGCACCTGCAGAGCACCCAAGCTGTGTGAAGCACTTGTGTCCAGGCACTCTCAACCAGTCGCTGATGACTCCAGGTCAGGAACACACAATACCTCTGGCTTCCATAGCCCCCTGCAATGACTCCAGGTCAGGGGGACATAATACCTCCGGTTTCCACAGCCACATGCATGTGTACATACCTACACACAATACACACAATACACATACACTTCATTAAAAATGAATTTAAAATATATATATTTTTTGGCTTTTTGGCTTTGGTTTTTTGAGACAGGGTTTCTCTGTGTAGCCCTGGCTGTCCTGGAACTCACTCTGTAGACCAGGCTGGCCTCAAACTAAGAAATCTGCCTGCCTCTGCCTCCCAGAGTGCTGGGATTACAGGCGTGTACCACCACCGCCTAGTGAATTTAAAATATTTAAGGAAAAATTTAAGCAAAACAAACAGCGTGGGAGAAGTTGTACATTCCTCAGTGCTAGCACTGAAGAAGGCAGAACCTGGCGGGTTAAGCAACATTTAAAAATAAAGATTTAAAAGTTAGGTTGCTAGCTGGCAGTGGCGGCGCACGCCTGTAATCCCAGCACTTATATCTTAAATAATCCTCAAGAGCTCAGTGTCTGCGCCACTCCCTAACTCCACAAGGCTAACACACGCTTCCCTCCAATATTCCTGAATTAACACTAAATCTATGTTTCATCTTTGCTATCCTGGACCCTGCTAGGCAGCCCTCTCTGGAAGCTTTCCCCCTGCACCTACATGTTGGCTGTGGCTGTGTCTCCCTCCTAAGTTCTGGTCGTGGTGGAATCTCTTCTTCCTCTTCCTCCGGGAAGGGACCCTGAAAGTTCTGCCTCTGTCTCCCTGCCCAGTCATTAACTCCATGGTAAATTTATTGACCAGACAAAAACCAACTGGGGACAGGCTTCCTTTGGTCCCACATGTGGGGCACTGCAAAAGGTTTTTGGGTAAAGTAATTAGTATGAGAACACAAGCTGCTACAAGGAGAATTTTGGTTCAGTAGGACTCAGTAGCTTAAGACCTTCAAGGGTCTGACTTCAAGTGGGCTATTTTATGTATGTATGTATGTATGTATGTATATATATATGTATATACATATATAACTAAAATTTACAATTTGATAAAAACTATGCTGGTGATAATTAAGCTCACATGTACAACAAAGCCTACATAAGCCTCCTGAGGAACAAAGTAAGCTAAATACATTGAAACTTTATGTAAAGTTACATGATGACAGGTTACATGGACTCACTGGAGAGGGATCCAGTGCTGGGAAGTCTCTGGACACACACAGTGCAAACATACCAGGCTGGGAGGCAGAGCCGATGGATCCACCTGCCCTCCTACTGTAGAGATCCACCTGCCACTACTGCTTCCTGGGGCTGGAGCTGAGGCCTGCACTGCCACAGCTTCCTTCTTTTGCTCGTCAATTTAGGGTTTTGTTTGTATTTTTAAACTTGCTTGTCTGGCCTTCCCTGGTGGCAGTCATCATGACTGCCCAGTCCTCAGTCTCCTCAGCCTTTCTTCTGGATTAGTTCTTTGTATTGGACCTTCCACATGTCAGCTTTCCCTCTAAAGTAATTGTTAGCTTTTGTTTTCCTGAAGAGGACAAGAATGTGCAGAAGCCTCAACTGGATTAAAGGACGGAAAGAGGACCAGAACCAAACGAATAGTCATTTATTTATTATTCCTCAGAGAGAAGAAGAGAATGAGGAAAGCCCTGGGGAGCTTCTGTCTGATCTGCACAACTACAGCTTGTAAACTGCTGGGGCCCAGTTTCCAGCCTAGACGTTCTAGTAACTGAACAAAGAGTTCACTTTTCTCTTTGGTGTTTAATATTTTTAGTGGTGAAAAGAATACTAATACCTAACGTTGGGCCCTGTTCCACATGGTGGTGCATACTTTAATCTCAGCACCCTGGAGGCAAAAGCAGGCAGGTGGAACTCTGCTAATTCCAGGCCATCCTAGTCTACACAGCAAGTTCTTGGCAGGACAGTGTTAAACAGAGAGAACAGGCTCAATAAAAATAGGGAGAAAGAACATGAAGTTAGGAAGGTGGGGAAGGAAAAAACCAACCAACCAACCAACCAAACCCCAAAACAATGTGTTAACACAAAAATGCCACCAGCAGTGGTTTGCACTGCATAGTCTAGAGTTGTTGTTTTTTAAGTTAGGTATTTTCTCTTAAAAGATATAATTTGTCTTTGAAACTAATTTGGCAGGGACCGAAACCAAGCCTTAAATTTTTACATGCCCAAGTATTCATAGCTTGTAGGTGATGCTAGGAAACTCTACTGCACAAGTTCTAAAATTTTTATTTTTATGTAATACAATATAAGGCTTAATATTCACACTTTTTTTAAGTGGGTAACCAGCACAGAGACCAACCTTAACCCACCCCGCTGCGAAATGGTAGCAGGAGAGACTTTGTTTTCCTTAAGAACTGTAATAACACTGTACTCTCCAGAGGTAGAGGAAAGTGCATTTCTTACAGACTTTAACATCAGAATGCGGGAACTAGAGGGTGGCGTCCTGCAGTCCGGCAGCTGTCAGTGGCCCCGGGGCAGGTCTGGCTCCGCAGGTGAGTTCCTGCCTCCGGGCAGCCGGCCGAGCGGAGGTTGCAGTCGTTAGTCCTCTGGGCCCCGGGTGTCCTCTCCCTCGCCGCAGGCGCCCGCCTGCCCTCCTCCGGGAGCTCGGCCCACGGCGCCCGCCCGACGCCCTAGCGGAGCGGGCGGGGGCGGCCTGCAGGCCCCTCCCCGGCGCCCAGCGGCAGCCGCGCAAGCAGCGGAGGAGGCGGGAGCGCCCAGGCCGCTGCGCTCATGGCGTCGCCGGGGTGAGTGAGGCGCTCCGGGTGCGCGGGGGGCGCCTGTTGGGCGAGGGGCGGGCCGAGCTGAGCCTGTCCACGACCCGGCGCCCCCGTGGCCTCGGCCGGACCCCGGCTGACTCTGTCCCCCCAGGTGTCTGTCCACGACCCGCGGCCTCCCCCCGCCGACCTTGGGCGGTCGTACTCGGGCCAGGGTCTCCCCGCAGGGCCGCGGGCCGGACCAACCAGGACAGCGGCCGGTCAGGGCCGGGAAACGGATCCTGGAGCGGGGCGGCAGGGAAGCCGCGGGAGGGGACTCGGGGTCCTAGGGATCGGCTGAGGCCGCAGAGCGGCTTAGCAGGCCTGACGTGTGTTTCTGGCGTTTGGACTTGCTTGCGTTGGAAGTTGATGCTTGGGTTCACTGTCGTTAGGGGACATCCCCAGTATGTCCCACAACGTCGGGGTAGTCAGGGTAACGGGGGCTCAGCTGGACTGGACCCTTGTCTGTCCAGAGTTAAAAAGCGGATTCGGGATCTAAGACCCTGCCTGTGTTGGGGTGGGGGCGGGGGTGCTTCTGTGGGATGGCTCCACTTGTTCTGGCTCTTTCCTAGTGTTCGTTTTCTCTCTCAAATAATGTTCTTAGGAAATTATAGTGACACATAGTTTGTATTTTTTTTTCTCATTTTCTCAACAGTTCATTACTACCGTTTGATTTGATTTGACTGGTTATGAGATTTGAAATGACATAATTGGACTAATGCTTTTCTGTCACAGAAAGGAAAATGGGTCTCAAGGTCATAGCTGGAGTTGGTAAACATCTTTTTGGACTGTACCCCATCATTCCGAGGGTCTCAGACCCAGTAGTACTGGTAGCAGTCCAAGCTGTGTGTTTTTGCAGTTGGAAGGCTCACAGGTGCAGGCCTTCTGGGGGGGAGCATGTAGAAGTTAGCTCCCGCAATGGCAGACCTCGCTGTGCTGTGGAGTGGTTTGGCTCGGTACAGTGGTCTGAAGGAAGGTGAATGAAGCAATCTGAACTTGATCCAGGCCTGCAGGCGCCAGCTAGATCATGGGCAATTTCCACCTGCCTAATGCCTTTCTAGGCTTGAGGGCAAGCAGGCACTTCTGGGACCAGGCCTTTTTCGATGCCAGCTGGGTATCCAGTACTTTGAGCTCATAAGGAGAATAAACAGTGGCCCATCCTGGGCAGGCCAGGCCGATGGACCCAGAGGGTCAAGGTCCCTCTACTGCATTCTTGCCCTGCCTCTTAGGACAGTGTAAGGCAACGTCTGAACTGTGGCAGCTGCCGTTTGGCTTATAAGAAATCATAGTACATTTTGTATCTAAGCACACTGCTTTGTAGACAGGGGTCAGAGGAGGACTAGGATTAATAATTTTGTGGGCCTCGACTCACAGAATATTGTATTGCCTGATAACAGAATAGTGTAATGCCTGAACCATGGTCTGTATAGTAGGTGGTATTAATATTTGTGGTTCTAGTTGTGAGTGAGCCAGTTAATTTGAGGTATGTAGTAATCTATAATTTCCTTAGGGGTGTCTATTAATGAAACTGAGGTCACAAAACTTTTAGTATACCCCATTAAGGAGAAAACTATGCTTACTTTGATATGCATATACTTGCTGACTGCAGTTCATGTCTCTAGATATTACTTCCAAATATTCCTCCTTTATAAGCTTCTCTGGTAGGTGAGAGAGTGCCTCCTGGACTCCTCCCCTTCACTCAGCTAGTTGCCTATATTTATGATTATTAATATTATTATTATCATCATCATTATCATTATTATTATCTATTATTATTTTAGCTAGGGTATAGATACTGTAGCCATGGCTGGCCTGGGGCCTTAGACACCTGTGTACAGCTGTTATCATTAAACCTACTACATTAGGTGTTTTAGAGAGCAAATAGAGAGGAAAGAAGAAAATCTTAACCTGTTTTGAGGACCTTACAGATGTGTTAGGCTTAGTGCCAAAGGAAGAAAAGATGCGTGTAAGATGACCCGTAATCCACTGGGTCTTGAACTAAATAGAATCAAGACAAGAAGAGAAGGCAGGGCCCCTGGGCTCTTTGCCTCCCACTACAGGCACCTCCAGACAGCCCCACCACAGCCGTGTCTGGGGGATCCTGGTGAACACCATAGAGGCGGAGGACCCTGCACAGCTCGCCCATCTGTCCATCTGGCCCCTTCTGAACAGCTCATACTATTATAGGCAGCCTAACCAGAAGCAGTCCCCAGCTCCACATAAACTAGGCCCGGTGGCTAACGCCTGTAATCCTAGCACTCTGGAGTAGAGGCCAAATGATCAGAAGGTCAACACCATCCTCTGTTAGAAGAGGTCAGCTTGGAATACATGAGAACCTGTCTTAAAATAAAAGTGAACGTTGGAATGTCACTGTCGGTTCCAGCAGTGCTCAGGTGTGCCCCTTGCCCACAGGAAAGGCCGGAGATTCTGCCAGCCTTGCTCTCAGACCCCGCTGCATGACTCCCCACCTGCAGAGAGCTCCCTGTCCGCCTTCTCTCTGGTAGGGGTTTCCTCTGTCCTCCATCTCTGCTCATCTCAAGACAGACTCTGCATTGTGATGGCTATTTCTGTGGACTTAACTGTTGATCCGCAATTCTCATGGAGGCTTCTAGGAGTCTCTCCGTTCCTTGAAATTGTACGCAGTGTTAGGGTGGTGTGTGTGGTCCTGAAAACACAATCTAGCTATTGGTGAGCTCAAGACAAGGTATGACTGTCGCCCAGGCAGGCCTTGACTTTATGATCCTCCAGCCTCAGTGTCTGGAATGCTGGGGCGTTGACCTTCACCCTGTGCTCTACTTAACCTATTTCCAAAGCATTCTCATTCTCGACAGGATCTCGGGCCATCCTAAGCTCCCTGATTCTAAAGATTCCTTTTATAAAGTGTGTGTGTTGGGGCAGGGTGGAAGTTAAAGGAAAACCTTAGAGTCAATTCGTTCCTTCCTCCTTTATGGAAGTCTGGAATTGAACTCAGGGAGCCAGGTTTGCTTCAAATTTTCAGTAAGACCATCTCTCTCAGAATACTAGTGTTGCTTTCTCTGTTATCTTGAGAGAGAGGGTTTCTTCTAAGACACCCAGCAAATGTCTGAAACTGACTAACATCAAATGAATTGAGACAGGGTCTCTTGTAGACTGGGCAGTCCTCTAGCTCACTGCAGCTGAGGGTGACCTTGAAGCCCTGATTCTCCTGCCTCTATCTCTCAAGTACTTAGATTACAGATAAGCACTACTACACCCAGCTAACTTCACAATCCTTTATACTGTTTTCTTCTTAGATGTATTTACGTATATGACTGGTCTGCCTGTATGTTTGCATGTTCACCACATGCATGCCTGGTGCCTAAGAAAGTCCCAAGAGGGAGGGCTTCAGACCCCCTCAACTGGAGTTACAAATGGCTGTGAGTCACTGGTTGCTGGGACTTGAACCTAGGTCTTCTGCAAGAGCAGTCAGTGCTCTTAACTGCTGAGCCATCTCTCCAGCCCCTTGCAATTTTGTATGTATTTATAAAAAAATCACACCCCTATGATAAAGTTTAATTTGTAAATTGTTTTTTTTTATTTTGGTTTTTTTTTGGAGACAGGGTTTCTCTGTATAGCCCTGGCTGTCCTGGAGCTCACTCTGTAGACCAGGCTGGCCTCGAACTCAGAAATCCGACTGCCTCTGCCTCCCGAGTCCTGGGATTCTAGGTGTGCGCCACCACAGCCCAGCTAATTTGTAAATTAACAACTAGTGGGGGCTGGAGAGATGGCTCAGAAATTAAGAGCACTGACTGTTCTTCTGAAGGTCCTGAGTTCAAATCCCAGCAACCACATGGTGGCTCACAACCATCCATGAGATCTGATGGCCTCTTCTAGGGTATCTGAAGATAGCTACAGTGTACTTACATATAATAAATAAATAAATCTTTAAAAAAACAACTAGTAATAAAAATGAAACGTTCATACAATATACTGTAATAACAGTAGTTTGGGCCGTTTGTAAGTAAAGTAAGAGTCACTTGAATACAAGCTGTGATACTATGACAGTTGACCTGGTAATCAGGAAGATTATAGGTGACTAACATGTTGCTGACATACATCAACAGATAGCTAGCAAAGGATGATTCATGTCCTGGGCGTGACTGGGTCGGAAGCAGGAGACCTTCATGCTTTTGAGAACAGTTTGAACTTTGAAACTTAGGAATTATTTATTTTTTATTTCTCAGTTTAGATTTCTAGTCTGCGTTGGTCACAAGGAATGAAAACTCTGGAAAGTGAAACCCCAGTGTGTATGTGTGTGTCTGTGTGTGTGTGTGTATGTGTGTTATGTAGTCTGTTATACTTAGCCTTATAGATGAAATGAGATATCTCCCTGTCTCCTTGTACCTCATCTGAGTTTAGGGAGCACCCTCTCTCCCTGGGCCTCAGCTGAGTTTGGGGAGCACCCTGCAGACTTCCCTTTGTTGTTTTTGGAGGGGTGTCTGGGAATTGAACCCACACAAGCTCAGTAAGCCTTCTATATCTGAAGTAGGTTTTACTGAGGTCTTATTTTTGGTTCAGGCTAGCCTTGAACTTGTGATCCTCCTGTATCAACTCTGGAATAGCTAGGAATAATAGGTCTATGCCACCCACGTCACCCAAGTTCAATCTGCCTGTATCTAGAAGCTTGAGAGTGGTCATATTGTCATATTATTCTGTGCTCATTTTATTTGGCCAAAATTGTCTTTTGTTTTTCTTTCAAGATGGGGTTTCTTTTTTTGGATTTTGTTTTTTTTTGAGACAGGGTTTCTGTGTAGCCATGGCTGTCCTGGAACTCACTCGGTAGACCAGGCTGGCCTCGAACTCAGAAATCTGCCTGCCTCTGCCTCCCAGAGTGCTGGGATTACAGGTGTGCGCCACCACTGCCTGGCCAAGATGGGGTTTCTCTGTGTAGTTCTGACTGGAACTTGTGATCAGACTGGTCTTGAACTCAGAGATTCTCCCATGCGGGTCTGCTGGGATTAAAGGCATGAGCCATCACACCTGGCTTGAAATTCTATGACAAAAGAAATGGATACCTAACCTTTCTGCGGCATGGTTACAGTATACAGTGTAACAGTATTCAGTTAAGAATGGTTAATTTTGTTTGAGGCAATACTGCCCATTTATATCCCTAGACAGTTGAAGAGCAGAGGCAAAGAACCTTCTTCTGAGGAACCAAGGTTACATATCTTTACTCCTGGTACTCTGGAAGCAGAAGCAGGTGGATCTCTGAGAGTCTGAGTCCCAGTTGGTCTGCATAGTGAATTCCAGGCCAACATCTCCCTCTAACCCCTCCCCTCCAAAAAAAGGGGTAAAGAGTTGGGTTTTTTTTAGGTGGAGAATCTTGGTCATTTTAAAATTGGTACCACCAAAGTATTCTGTAAATGGCACTATTTTGCCCCTTGCTGTTGACTTTTGTTTTTTGTTTTTTCAAGACAGGGTTTCTCTGTACAGCTCTGGCTGTCCTGGAACTCACTCTGTAGACCAGGCTGGCCTTGAACTCAGAAATCCACCTGCCTCTGCCTCCCAGAGTGCTGGGATTACAGGCATGTGTCACCACCACCCAGCTGCTGTTGACTTTTAAGAGTTCCTTATACCCACACATATGGTCAGCCTCCCCAAGAAGTAGGAAGCTTCCTCCTTGGCCCCTGGTATTTCCTCAGTAATATTAGGCCAATTTATTTGACCTGATAACATTTGTTTCAGTTGGTAACACTGAATTCTGAGCACGCACGCACGCAGGCACGTTCCACAGGTAACACTTGGTTTGCATGAAAGTGAACCCAGACTCCTACACTCTTGGTTTGGGCTGCGGCCATCACCCACACTGAGGAAGAAGGACTTAGATGTGAGAGGAGCTGAGTTCGGAGGAGCCATGGCTGAGTGGGGCTTGGGGAGAAACCTAGTGAGGGTAGGAGCCTGAGGCTGGCTGGGGTGAGGGGAACTCAGCAGGGAGGGGGGTAAGATCCCCGACTGGTGCCTGGGAAGGAGCGAGCCTTCCACTCTCCCTTCCTTCCTTTCCTTTCCAGTCTTTTCTCTGCCAGTTTTTAAAAAAGGTTTCTTTCTGTAGCTTGTTTTATGTGAAGGAATGCTTGCCTGCATGCGCCCGTGGGGAGGTCAGGAGAGGGTGTTAGGGTCCCTGGAGCCCGAGGGAGGGACCCAGATGCAAGCTCTCCACCAAGAGCCTTCCCTTCAGCTCCAGCTCTCCCTGCCTTTCTTTCTGTTCTCTCCTCCTCCCTCCTCCCTCCTCCCTCCTCCCTGTCCAGCTCTTACTCTTGGTCAGGTAGTTGATCTTTATAACCTCACCTGGAGACCTTACGTCCACTTTTGCACACTCCCCACAGGACGTCCCCACTACCCAGAATTCTCGGAGCAGCTAAAAGCTGCTGTGTTAACATTTTCTGGACATAAGAAGGTGGCTGAGGCTTTACTCTGGGCTTTCGCTCCTCCTGTCTGGGAAGATACTCACCCCAGCATTTGTGGGAGCGGAAGGGCTTGCCTTTCTTACTGGGGTCTGGCCTGGACTGAGGGGACAGATATTGGGAGTTGGACAAAGAGGAGAGAGAGACTGACATGCCGCACTCGGACAAAACAAAAGATGTCTCTTGCTTTGGGGAAGCCTGACACCCGACAGGAACACCGACCTCTGCACAGAGGCTGCTCTGACTGCATGTGGGCACGGTTGGTTGTGCCTTCAGCACTCTTTGCAGTGACCCCACAGGGTGTAGGTGGTGACCCAGTGGGGTGCTGTACGCTGCCATGAGCTGTGGGGGGTAGTTCTTCATCAGACCTGCTCTCGACCTCTGTGCCTAGAAACAAACCAGAATCTCTAAGTCGGGACTTTGCAGTCCAGAGAGCATTCTTAAATTTAGATCCGGCCCACTTGCACCAAAGTGGTCAGGCCCCGTCCTAGAGTCTTGACTGTTAACTCACCCTCATAGCAAACTTGTGCAGAGCGAGCGTGCTGTGACTTCCCCTCCTCACAGAGAAGGAAACCAAGCCCAACAAGCTTTAAAGTAAAACCTGATCCCAAATGAATTTGCCTGTGTGTGTGTGTGTGTGTGTGTTGCACGTGTCCTGTGGAGGCCCACAGTTGTTGAGTGCCTTTCTTCAGTTGCTGTTTATTTTTGGGACCAGGATCTGTCTGTCTCTGCCCCAACTTCCCTCCAAGACTGGAGTTTCACACACCTGACAGACAGACAGACTGACCGACCAAAGCCCACTCAAGTGTACTGGGTTAATTATAGGAACATGGTGATCCAAAAGCAGCTGTGGCACCCGGAAACCATGGGCGGGGACCCGGGCGGGTGGGCGGGGACCCGGGCGGGTGGGCGGGGACCTGAGTGGGTGGGCCGCGTCCCTGGGGCTTCCTGCACACTTGGCCTGCAGCGCCACCAACAGCGTCCTAGCCGTTATTTACTGCTTTTATCCATACTTATTTGCATTTTTGTTGCTCTGTATGTCTGTATGCATGTGTGTATGTGTGGGGGCAGAACGGGCATGCCACAAGGCACACGTAGAGGTCAGAGGACAACTTGTCGAAGTCGCCTCTCCTGCTACTTGAGCCCCAGGGATGGAACAGGTCTTGACACAAGTCCCTTCACCTGTGGGGCTGCCTTACTCGGCCCTGATTCTCACTTGTTTAGTATGTACGTATGTGGCGTTTGTTTGTAGGGCGTGTGTACCCATGTATGTGGAGACCAGAGTCCATGCTGGGTGTCTGTTTAATCACGTAGTTACTTTTTTAAAAAAGATTTATTTATTTATTTATTTATTTATTTATTTATTTTATGTGAATACACTGTCTCTTCAGACACACCAGAAGAGGGGCATCAGATTACATTACACATGGTTGTGAGCCACCATGTGGGTGCTGGGAATTGAACTCAGAACCTCTGGAAGAGCAGTCAGTGCTGTTAACCACTGAGCTATCTCTCCAGCCCTCCACATAATTGTCTTTATTTTTTTATCATGTATATATGCATGGTAGAGTGTGACTTTGTGTATGAGTGCAGTGCCCAAGAGGCTGGAAAACCAGGGTGCTCTGGTTCTGAAGTTAAAGACAGTTGTGAGCCACCCCATGTAGCACTGGGGCCCAAACTCAGGTCTTCTGGAAGAGCACACGTGCTTTTTTTTTTTTTTTTTTTTTCTTTTCTGGGCCTCTTCTCAGCCCCTCCCTCACTCTTGGCATTTCTTTAAGTCGGGGCGCTCACAGAGCCTGGAGCACTGCGATCCAGCGAGGCTGGTTAGGCAGCGCGCCCGCGTCCCTCAGCCACAGTGAGGAGTAGCAGATGTGCGTGCATTACTGTCCCCCATTTTCACACCAGTGCTTGTGTGGCAGGGACTTTACTGACTGAGCCATCTTGGGGTTGCAGTTTATTGCTTTTGTAGCTTGGGGAGGGGCCTGTGGCTCTCGAAACCCACTGGCCTTGTGAGCGCCCCTTCCCTCTAGGAGGAAATGTCTCTGTGGAGGAAGTAAGGCACAGCAGAGGATTTGACCCCAGCCCTAGCCTAGGTACTATCGATCTGACTGGTTCTCCCAGTGAGGTATGCTGAAGCCGGAGCCCTGTGAACGTGACTCTGGAAATCGGACCCTTGTAGGTATGATCAGTTCAAATGAGGTCTTACACAGGATTAGGGCGGGCTCTGGGTAGTATGACCAGGGTTTTATATGGAGAAGAATCAGGCACTTAGAAAGCAGTGAGGATTGAGGTGACTGAGGTGACACAGCTGTTGAGCCACACATACACTATGCTAGTTCCCTGTGGCTAGTGTCATAAGGTTCCACTGTTGTGTGATAGACTTTTCCTGGGGAGATGCAACACACAACCTGTTCGCCTCAGACCACGGGGCCCATGACAGCAAGCACTGATACCACAGAAGTCCAGTTTGAGGAGCCAAAGAGTTATTGGGTTTACTTTCAGAGTATAGCTAAGGAGTTACTTATAGAAGCAGAAATGACTCAAAGGCAGCTGTATCACCCAAGCCCACCCAGCGTGGGTGACTGCTCACACAGCCGGGCAGCTGAACACACTGTGCAGCTGCAGGAGGCTCAACAACGGGCCTCCCTCGCTCGCTCATCCAGAAGCCGCTGCGTGCTCCCTGCATCTTCCACGCTCTTTCGGGCTGTGGGCCGGCCGGTCTCAGACTTTGCTGTGTAGCTTGGCTCCTCCAGGGATGACGACAGTCTTTACTGTTCACTCCTGTGAGGGAGGAGCCGAGTGACTCCAGTCAGTTTCAGGGGCTTCCTGAAGCTATTTTGTTTACTCTGTCTTGAGGGAGTTTTCCTGAAAGGTGGGGTGTTCCACCTTGCCCCAGAATGTCCTCATTTTTCCTTTACAACCTGTGTCTGAAGAAATTTCCCTCCAAGTTGGAAGGTTTGAATCTGGGAGGAAAACTGCTGTACAGTAACTCTAGAGACACCTGACAAGATGTCTCTCCTCTCGCCGAGGAGGCTTTAAAATCCCTGAGTTGATGAGTGCTGACATCTGGCTCTTCTTGACTCACACTGTGCCACTGCAGTCTTCACCTGTCGCTTCGTGCGGTCCCAGTTTCCCTCTTTCCTAAGGAGAGCGCTCACTGGAGTAAGGGCCACACTACCACACCATGACTTACTCATCTTTTGTTTATTCCAAGTCAAATATCTTACTCAAGTGGACTTGAACTCATAAGGTAGTTCGTGTTGGTGTCAAACTTAGCCATAAGCCTCCAGCCTCAGTATCCCAAGAGCTTGGATTACAGGCATGAACCACCTTACCTGGCAGTGACCTCATCTTTATTAGCTAATTAGACCTGCAAGGATCCTGTTTCCAAGCAGGATCACACACACAGTTCAACCCACAACACATAGCCAGAGGGTTTTTTTTTTTTTTAATGTTTCTGTTTCATAAAGCAAGGCTTTGGGGCAGGACAAATTTCTTGGGATATTATTTTAGTTTAGGATAAGAGTCCACAGTCGGCATCAAAGGAGAGGAGGAATCTTGGACTTTCTTTCCACTTTCTGGAATTGTAGGGCATAAGGGGAAGGGGACTTTGAAGCACAGGTGTTCTTATTATCTAAAGCAGTTAGTAACCTATTGATTACAGTTGGTGAGTGGCTAACCTGTGCTCGCTGTAGGTTGCGTATGTGCCAGGCTCACCTGTGCTTGTCAACTCTAAGCACCACAAGAAAAAAAAAGATGAACCACAAAGCTGAAAAACTTTGCAAACTCATTAAAAACAAGGAGAATGTGCTAAAAAGGAACCAGCTGATTGTTGGGTCCCAGCCATATGTGGGCATGTGTGTGAGCAGCTCTTTGCCACGCCTCTCTGAACCCTGCTTCCTTCCTTGTAGTGTGGGTTTGGGGGCCACATGAGCTGCTGTAAGGCACAACAGACTGGAGTTGTTGACTTTATCATGGGTCTTGAGTTAGCAGATAGGTTTGAGAGATTTGGTTTCTGGTAAGGGCCTTTTCTCTGTGTCTGCAGGGAGGGAGTGGCCTTCCTCTTGGAGGTCACCAGTCCTATCACATGAAGGCCTCATCTTGTAGCCTTAGTTGATGCTAAGTTACTTAAAGATTTCAAGTCCAGATATAATCACATTGGGTGAGGACCTAGTAACACAGTCAGTCTGTTGTTTGAATGAATCACTGTGTCTTTAGTGAGGCTGTAGGTTAGAAGGCACCAGCCACAGCCTGGCTTTCATTGAACCTGATATCTCATGAGCAGTGATGGACCCCCAAGTCTTGGCTTTGCACATCTCTGTTTGCAAGCAAGAATGAAACACAGAACCTGCCAACCGACACACACACTTTCTGTGAGCACGGTGGGGTTGCCATCCTCTGCTGTTTGCCTACTGTTTCCTTCTGTGGAACAGAAAGGGCCGAAGTCAAATTCCTGTCCTGACTACTAGCCAGAGTCTAAGTCCTGTGGGAGTGTCCAGCCCTGGGGCATGGCTGGACCAATGTCCTGAGCTGTAGAAACCTGTTGTCTGACTTAGCCTGTCTTTGGTCCCTGGGCAGTGTTCTTGGACCTCTGAGTCAGGCCTGCAGCTTCTGTTCTGAGGATCTATGTTTAACCAGACACAGTTCTTTTCTATTGTATTTGTTTAGTGTGTATGTGTGTGCACACGCATGAGTGAGAGTGTACTTGTGTGCACACCTGTGTGCATGCAAGCACGTGGAAGCCAGGAGACGCCTTACCTCTCTCCTTCCATCATGTGGCCTGGAAGGAGTGACCTCAGGCTGCCAGGCCTGGCCGCAGGTGCCTTCACCTGCTGAGCCTCTCACGGCCTACGGACAGTCAGTTTTCTCCTTTTGCCCTCTGACCCAGGGCCTCACTGTGTAGTCCTGCTCTCAAACCAGGGCCTTTCACATGCCATGCATGTGCAGTGCCAGCGAGCCACACCACCAGCCAGACTCTCCTGTTAGCTCAGGGCCTCTTCTGTTGTTTAATAATCCCATTCTTGGGAGTTTTTCTACTCACCTTTCAACACCCCACATCCAAATACCATTGTGTTGGCTTTAGGCTTTCATTGCAGTGAGCTCTGGGATCCCAAGTGCATTCAGTGTATAGGGAGAGTAGTTACTTGCTTCCTGGTACTTTCCCCTTAAGCCCTTCAGTATCTGTTTCCTAAGAAATAAGATACTCTTGTTATATAACCACAGCACTGACTGGACCTTTCATTTTCATTTCACCCCAAAATATCTTCTTCAGGATAAATCTAGGATCAGCTGCTGTGTGGAATGTTTCCTTTGTCTTCTGACATGTACATTTGAGAGACTTTCTCACCCTCTGATAGAAGGGCACTTGTCTTCAGTGTGTTCTGATTGCCCGATTTATTGAATAAAACACTGCAGGGGTGTAAAGTCCTTCTGTTGGAGACATGGTGGGTGCACACTAAGGTCGGACTTCATTATTAACATAAGTGTGGGCCAACTCTGGAAGTGTCACTCGAGCAATGTTGTTAGTTGCTCTTGGGTTTTCCTCCCTGGCACTTCCTAGGGAGACTTGATACTGAGCAAGTACAGTGGAAAGATGGTGCTATTCTTTTTTGTTTGTTTTCGAGACAGAGTTTCTCTGTGTAACCCTGACTGTCCTGGAACTCATTCTGTAGACCAGGCTGGACTCAAGACTCAGAGCTCTGCCTGCCTCTGCCTCCCTAGTGCTGGAATTAAAGGTGTGTGCCCTTACGTCTGGCCTGATGGTGCTGTTAATGTTGTAACCCCTGCACTTGTATTCTTCTGTAGTGAGTAAGTGCTTTTTATTACCTGCATGACTGTTTATTGAGCTATTTATTACCTATATGGACAAATTTTGTTTTTCGGTGTTTGTTTCTTGTTGGTTTTAAGACAGTCTCACTATACAGGCTCAGGTGAACTCCAGGTCATCTTCTGTGTCTGCCTCCTGGGTTGTTTTCCTTCTGAGATTTATTTATACATAGCAGTGTTTTGCCTGTTTGTGTGTATTATGTGCACTGCGTGCGTGCATGCGTGTGCGTGTGTGTGTGTGTGTATCTGTCTGTGTTCCTGTGTGTGTGTTCGCAAGCACGTGTGTTGTACATGGGTGTGCATGCACATGTGCACTTGTATTTATCCGTGCACACATGTATGTGTGTGTTCGTGTGTGCATGTATGCACTCGTGTTTATATGTGGCATTCTTATGCCACAGTGCACTTGTGGAGGTCAGAAGACAGCATTCTAGAAATTGCTTTCTCCTTCTACCTTGCTTTTGAGATGGTGTTTGTTGCACCTCTGTTCGCGATGTGCTCTTTGTTACCACAGACTGGGTGGCCTGTTCTCCCATCTCTGTCTTCTATCTAACCTCTCATTGGTCCGTGCTGCTGCATCTGGCCTCTTCCATGGGTTGCCAGGATTGAACTCAAGTGTCAGGTTTGTGAGGCAAACATGCTTACCCGCTGAACCAGCTCTCTGGCCCATGGCTTCTATGATACACCCAAAATAACTTTAAATTTTAGAATTTTATTTTATTTTTGTATTCAGGATCTAGCTTTGTGGCCTCGTCAGGGATTGGAATGTGTAATTCTCTGCCTCAGCTTCTGTAGTGTTGGATGGGGAGTGGGTTATAGATGAGCAGTAGAGCATTGAACTTGTGCGAGGCCCTGGGATTGTACCTTAGCAACACACATGCAAAATGAAAACCAAGGGGATCGCTCCTTCGTGCCTGTATTGTTAGTTTCATACAGGCTGGCCTTGAAATTGAGGTACTCCTGCCTCAGCCTATTAAGTGCTGGGGTTAGCCGGGCGGTGGTGGCGCATGCCTGTAATCCCAGCACTCTGGGAGACAGAGGCAGGGGGATTTCTGAGTTCGAGGCCAGCCTGGTCTACAGAGTGAGTTCTAGGACAGCAAAAAAAAAAAAGTGCTGGGGTTGCAGGTGTATGCTACCCCACAGAATTCTACATTTTGTAGACATTTTTGTTCTGTGACCCTTAATTTTTTGTTTGTTTGTTTGCTTTTCAAGACAGGGTTTTTCTGTGTAGCCCTGGCTGTCCTGGAACTCACTCAGTAGACCAGACTGACCTCGAACTCAGAAATCCGCCTGCCTCTGCCTCCCAAGTGCTGGGATTAAAGGCATGCGCCACCACTGCCTGGCTGACCCTTTCCTCCTCCCCCCCCCACCCCCCACTGAGACAGGGTTTCTCTGTGTAGCCTCCAGTGTCCTGGAACTCACTCTATAGACCAGGCTGGCCTTGAACTCAGAAATCCGCCTGCCTCTGCCTCCCAGAGTGCTGGGATTACAGGCTTGTGCCACCACTGCCCAGCCGACCCTTAATTTTTGATGAACATATTTCTATATCTCTCAAAACACATTATCATATTTATATTATACTATTCTGTAACTTGATGCCTACTAATTTGTATACCTGCCAGTTGCTCTGTTCACAAAAAGAAGCCCATAGAATCGGTTGTGCTGATTGTGAATTAGGGCTGTAATTCCCTCTTGCTTTGATTTTAACAGGTGTAAAGATTTTGCTATTTAATGTCAAGCTCGCATCAACATTTTTGTAACTAAATGTTACTTTTCCCCCTTAGGATAGAAGTGGAATTGCTGGTCAAAGGGTATGTATCTTTTTCTGTCTTTGTGAGTGGTTGGCAGCTTTGTGAGCAGTGCCATCGCCCCAGGGCTGTGTGTTGGAGTCCCCGGGGGACTGCACGTGCTCCAGTAGATGCCCAGGACCAGCCAGTTCCTAGAGGGTCTGAGAGACTGTCAGTGTCTGTGACTGTACTGGGAGCTGAACTCAGGTCCTCTGGATGGGCAGTATGTGCTCTTTACACAGAGCCATTTCAATGGCTTGACATTGTAGTTTTTAGACGCCATTTCCCTGAGAGATTTTTTTTTTTTATGTAACCAATTTGATTAGGTGAAAAGAGTAGTAAACTTTTTTTTTGGTGTTTTCAAGACAGGGTTTCTCTGTGTAGCCCTGGCTGTCCTGGAACTCACTCTGTAGACCAGGCTGGCCTCGAACTCAGAAATCCACCTGCCTCTGCATCCCAAGTGCTTGGGATTACCACTGCCTGGCTAGTAGTAAGCTATTTTAATGATAATTTTCTTCTGAAAAATTTTCAGGCATTCAGATCTGGGAGAAGTGGCCCCAGAAGTCAAACCTTCAGACAGCCAAACATCCGTGGCAATTGCAGGTAAAACTAGACCTGGGTCCATTTTGAAATAGATAGGTTTCTTCTGTCTATTGGGATTCTATACTCTGACTTGGCTGGGGATTGTGGACCTCTAAATTAAGCATAAAGGCTTTTCTTTTTCTAAAAAGATTATTCTATCTCAGCTTCTTTTGATAAAAAGCTGCAAATTGTACAAATCTTTGATACATAGATACATACTGTGCAAATATCTTATCTCATCTCCCCTCCCTCTTGTGTGTATATCTGCCCGTGTCCATGTGTGCTAGTGTGTGTGTGTGTGTGTGTGTGTCTGTCTGTGTGTGTTTGTTGTTGTTACTGATGCTGAAATCAAAATCAAATCATCGTAGTGAGTACTGTACCACTGAGATACAGCCCTAGCTCTTTGTTCAGTTTTGTTTTTTTTTCTTTAAAAAAGGCTTTCACTAAATAGCTCTGACTGGTTTGTAGGTCAGGCTGGCCTCAGACTCACAGAGATCTGGTTTCTGCTTCCCAGTGCTGGGAGTAAAGGTATGGGCCACCATGGCCGTCTGTTTTCACTGTTTTGGTATTGTTCTTTGCACACGGTTTTTACTTACCTTTTGCTTTGTCAGCTATGACTTTAGTATCACATCTAAGAAGCCAAAATGAAGTCCAAGGCTATAAAGATTCACTCACAGGTCTTCTAAGAGTTTCATGATTTCTAGTTCTTACATTTAGATTGTCCATTTTAAGTTAGTTTCTTGTGGATGGTGTGAGATAGCAGGACCACCCCATGCACATTATTCTAACCAGCACTGACAGTCTTGAGGTGTAACATGGTAGGCAGCCATTTAGTGCTGAGTAACAATATCCTACCTCTAGATGGAAAACTAGCAAGTGTGTGCTGGGCACCGTGATGTCGCACCGTGATGTCAGGAGGGAGAGATCACCTGGTATCAGTGGAAATGCTTTCATGCTCTACTTTGAGTTCTCCCACGCAGGCCTGGAACAGTTGTCACAGCATGTGACTTCTCCATGGTGGAGCCTGGGCCACAGACTGTCCTTGTTCCAGTGAGACCTGGAGTGTGGGTGGGCTTGTCACTTAGTCACCAACATACCCTCCCTCACCTTTTTGTTTTTTATGATCTGTGTTATTAAGTTGTCCATATTGGTCTGGAGCTCTCTGTAACCTCATCAGTCCTTTAGCTTGCTGCCTTCCTGTGTGCAGCCTGGGATTACAGATGTGTTCTTTTAAACCTGCCTCTTAAACTTATCAACCCTGTGTGGTGGTGCACATCTGCTATCCCAGCACTCAGGAGGCAGGCAGACAGATCTCTGGGAGTTCAAGGCCAGCTTATCTTACCTACATAGCAAGTTCTAGGACAGCCAGAGCTACATAGACCTTCTTGTAAAGAACAACAACAACAAAACAAAATTATATGTGTGGGTGTTTTGACTGTGTGTATGTTTGTACACTGTGTGTGCACAGTGCCCACAGAAGCCAGAGGAGGGCACTGGATCCTTGGAATTGGGGCCACCACATAGGTGTTAGGAATTGTACCTAGGTCTTCTCTGCAATAGCATCTGGTGCTCTTGACCTGAGTGATCTCTCCTGCCCCTATACCTGGCTCTGATTTTCTTCTGTAGATATTTTTTCTCTTCACACTGCATTTTGAATTCTTAGGGAATTTTTTTCTAGTATCTTATTTTTACTTTGAGTGAGATTTCTTAAAAGATGTATGTGTATATATGTATGTATATATGTATGCATGTATGTATGTATGTATGTATGCATGTATGTGAGTACACTGTCATTGTCTTCAGACACCCCAGAAGAGTGCATCAGATCCCATTACAGATGGTTGTGAGCCACCACGTGTTTGCTGGGAGTTTACCTCAGGACCTCTGGAAGAGCAGTCAGTGCTGTTAACTGCTGAGCCATCTCTCTATCCCTTTAGAAAGTTTTAATTACTGGACATTGTGGTTTGATACCTGAGTCCTTCAGTGTTGTCACTCACATCATCCTGCTTCCAAAAGCCACACCCCCTCAGGTTTTTTCCTTTCTTGTCCCTATATCCACCTCTGGGAAACAACATCAGAAAAAAACAGTTTTAAATGTTAGGTTTATCCCAGCACTTGGGAGGCAGAGGCAGGTGGATCTCTGTGAGTTCAAGAGTAGCCTGGTATTCCAGCTAATGCTATGTAGAAAGAGTCTGTCACAAACAAACAAAACTTAATTGTGAGAAAATTATAAGGTTGATTAATTAAAAAAAATATTAGAGCTGTAGCTATATTTCCATCCTTTGTTTCTGTTTAAACTTAGCTCATTCCAAAATCTAACCTGAGTATTTCAGTATTCAATTTACTGAATATTGCAGTATTTCAGTATACTCAATCTGCAGTAGCAACAATCAACAAAAGTCACATTCAGTTCAGACTTCTTCATAGACAGGTTCTAACTTGCTGCTGAGGTAAAATGCCCGTGTCTTTCTTTTTAGATTTGGAATGGAGAGAAATGGAAGGAGATGACTGTGGGTTCCATTATGGAGGTAGGGGCTCTGGACTTAGACACCCTGGGCTGTGAGGTCCATTGTGGAGGCAGGGGCTCTGGACTTAAGACACCCTGGGCTGCGGGGTCCATTGTGGAGGCAGGGGTCGGGACTTAGACACCCTGGGCTGCGGGGTCCATTGTGGAGGCAGGGGTCGGGACTTAGACACCCTGGGCTAGGGAAGGAGGGGCAGATGAGAAGTGAAAGGCACTAGGACCTGATGGTTTTATATTTTATATTGTTAGCATTTCAGGGAATTACATTGTGGTTTAATAAAGGTTTGGGTTCTACTTAATTTACTTCCTGTCATCCAAATGTACACTATTAGATTAATCCCTTTTATTTTATTTTCCCTTGCTTTTTCTCATAGATGGTACAAACGAGGCTCCGGACAGTGACTTCCCCACAGGTATTCATTTTCTCTCTCCTTTTCAGCTTTCCATTCTGTGGGAGGAGACAATTCTCTAGGCAGCTGGTTCTCACTGACTCCTGAATCCTCCTGTCTTTCACCCCTTTATGAACTATTAAAGATGTTGCCAACAACAACAACAAACAAAAAAAAAAACACTCTGGAAACTTACTAACTATAAAGTTACCAATGTTTCCTCTAACTTACCTAGACCATCACCATGAGTGATGGAGGCTCCTGCCTGTATCTTATTTTTAACAAGCTCCTGAAGTTATTCTAATGCCCAGCCAACTAGATTTAGAAACACTAGCAATAGCTTAGTTTGCATGTTGGCAGACTTGGACCCAGAGCAGCTGAATGGTCTCCTAAGGGCCGTGTGCCAGGTGTGGGTGCATACATAGAATGTGGTGTGGTGCATACATAGAATGTGGTGTGGTGCATACATAGAATGTGGTGTGGTGCATACATAGAATGTGGTGTGGTGCATACATAGAATGTGGTGTGGTGCATACATAGAATGTGGTGTGGTGCATACATAGAATGTGGTGTGGTGCATACATAGAATGTGGTGTGGTGTGTACATAGAATGTGGCATGGTGCGCACACGGAATGTGACGTGGTGCGTACACAGAATGTGACATGGTGAGTACATAGAATGTGGCATGGTGTGTACATAGAATGTGGTATGGGTGGCGTACATAGAATGTGGTGTGGGTGGCGTACACAGAACGTGGTGTGGTGCGTACATAGAACGTGGTGTGGTGCGTACATAGAACGTGGTGTGGTGCGTACATAGAACGTGGTGTGGTGCGTACATAGAATGTGGTGTGGTGTGTACACAGAACGTGGTGTGGTGCGTACATAGAACGTGGTGTGGTGCGTACATAGAACGTGGTGTGGTGTGTACATAGAATGTGGCATGGTGTGCACATGGAATGTGACGTGGTGCGTACACAGAATGTGGTGTGGTGCATACATAGAATGTGGTGTGGGTGGCATACATAGAATGTGGTGTGGGTGGCATACACAGAATGTGGTGTGGTGTGTACACAGAACGTGGTGTGGTGCGTACATAGAACGTGCTGTGGTGCGTACATAGAACGTGGTGTGGTGTGTACATAGAATGTGGCATGGTGCGCACATGGAATGTGACGTGCGTACACAGAATGTGGTGTGGTGCATACATAGAATGTGGTGTGGGTGGCGTACACAGAATGTGGTGTGGTGTGTACACAGAACGTGGTGTGGTGCGTACACAGAACGTGGTGTGGTGCGTACATAGAATGTGGTGTGGTGCGTACATAGAATGTGACGTGGTGCTTACATAGAATGTGACGTGGTGTGTACATAGAATGTGGTGTGTACATAGAATATGGTGTGGTGTGTACATAGAATGTGGTGTGGGTGGCGTACACAGAATGTGGTGTAGCGCGTACATAGAATGTGGTTTCCCGTGCTGCTTTGATGGGTCATGGACTTAAGCAGCAATGGTTGTTGTGTATCCCTGGCTTCATTTGGTCATAACAGGGAAACCCAAATAATATGAAACTTCTGACACAGTGCAGCTTCTGTTTTTACTTATTCTTATATTACATTTATTTGGGGCTGGAGAGCTGGCTCAGTGTTGAGTACTTGTTGCTCCTGCAGAGGAAGGACCTGGGTTTGCTTTCCAGCCACCTTAGCTCTCGGCTGTTATTCCAGTTCCAGAAGGGCACTGTGCCCTCTTCTGGCCTCTTTGGACACTGTGTACATAACATACACACACACATGCACACACAAACGCACGCACGCACACAGTGCATGCACATGCACACACAAAAACACCCATGCACATAAAAACAAAACTTTTTTTAAATTATATTTTTTTAAAAAAAACTGACTTTATGTATTTGTGTACACATGTGCAGATGTATAGAGATCAGAGGACAATTTGAAAATTTACACCATGTAGGTATAAGGATCAGGTCATGAAGTTTGGAGGCAATTGGAACCATCTGGCCAGTTCTGTTTTTTAAAACAAATTCACAGCCCCTTTGTAACTTCTCAAGTGGGCCTTCAGCTGTATTGCTCTAGAACTTGAGCCGTGAGCTGACAAGATGGCTCAGGGGTAAAGTGCTAGCTGCCAAGCCTGGCATTGGGGCTCCATTAGTCCTTTTCTATACATATGCTGTGACTCATGCATGCAAATGAACTTAGAGTTCTGAGCCCTGAAATCAGCACTATGGGACACTTATGGTATTGTATGCTGTATCCCAAGGTAAACGCAAGAAAATTGAATCCTTCACAAGTTTGAGACAAGATGGGAACACCCTCATTCCTCCTCCCATATTGAAAGAATTAAAAAATTAAACAAAAGAGCAAGGGGTATCACTCAATGGTGAACTGCTGCCGAGCATATGAGTTCCATCTCAGTACTGGAATACATGGAATACATATATATATACACACACACACACAAACACACACTTACATTGATAAGATATCAGCCCAAGTCCCTGGAACTTAATGAGTATTAGCTTATAAAAGTTTGTATTATATAGGGTGGCATTTGAATATCTTAATCATGCAGTGTCTACAAAACAACAGTCAACACCAAATGCTTATTGTCAGTATTAGTCAGGGTAATAAAGAGAGGGTAATTAGTAGAGTAACAGAGCTTAGAAAGTGAGTCTGTGTGTGTATGTGTGTGTGTGTACAACAATCTGTCTGTCTGTCCGTCCACGAGGCTGGTGGTCTCAGCTGGTCTTCAGTATATGTCAGAATTCTCAAGAAGTTCTAATGCCACTGAAGGAATGGGCTTGTTAGCACGGGGAGAGTGAGCAGCTAGCCAGCCACACCTCCCTTTTCCATGCTACATAGGCTTCCAGCAGAAGGTGTGGCCCACATTGGAGGTGGGTCCTCCCAACTCCTGAGATCTGGATTAAAGTTGTGTTTTTCCACCTCAAAGATCTGGATTAGAAGTGGATCTTTCCACTTCAAATTAAGCAAAAATCCCTTACAGATGTACCCTCCATTTTTGGGTATTAGTTAATTCCAGATGTAGTCAAGTTAACAACCAAGAATGATAATCACAGTCCCTAAAAGCCTAATATAGAGGGAGTGGTGGCTTACATATACAGACCTAACGATTATGATGCTAGCTTAAGCTACATAATGGAACTGTCTTCAAAATATCACGAGCTTCAGGCTGGAGAGATGGCTCAGTGGTTAAGAGCACTAAGTGCTCTTCCAGAGGTTCTGAATTCAATACCCAGGATCTACACGGTGGCTGACAACCGTCTTTAATGGGATTTGGTGCCCTCTTCTGGTGTGTCTGAAGACAGTGACTCATATAAATAAAAGAAATAAAATGTTTAGAAAAGAAATCAAGTGCTTGATGGTGTGGTAGTGCACATCTGAAACAGATGGACCTGTAATTTGAGGCCATCTGGTATACATAGGGTAAGAATAGCCAGGCTACATAGTGAGACCCAGGAGAGCCAGGGCTGCATAGAGCAACCTGTCTTAAACAAAACCAAGAACCCACAACAAAAATAAAACTTCAATAATAAGGGCTGGAGAATGGCTCAGCACTTAAGAGCACTGGCTGTACTTCCAGAGGTCTGAGTTCAGTTCCCAGCTACCACATGGTGGCTCACAACCATCTGTAATGGGATCTGATGCCCTCTTCTGGTGTGTCTGAAGAGAGTGACAGTGTACTTACATATAATAATAAATAAATCTTTAAAAAATAAAATAATAAGTTAAATATATTCACCATATCTTGATATATAAATAAAGTTGGAGATATTGCTTAATGGTAGAGCATTTGCAGGCATGCAAAGAGTAACCTGTGTTCAGCACCAGAAAAATCCCAGTTAACAACCCAAGCCAGAGTCCTGCATTCCTAGTCTTGGATTTGCAAACTGTTGCCAAGATATGGTTGTATTTTCCTTTTAAAAAATCATCTTTAGTTTTTTGACAAATATAAAAGAACACTTACTAGACAACCCAGAGTGTAAATAGCCATCACACCTGTGGGAATTTCCTGTCCACATTTTTCCCTCTAGGTTTTGAGGAAGGCTTTTGCCATGTGTCTCATGCTGGTCTTGAACTTATAGCCGTCTAGCGCCTGAGTGCCAGAATGACAGGCTCGTTCCACCATGCTCTCTAGATCCCTGATGGGGCTGGAGCATGATGGGTGGGTGGGTAGGTGTGTGGCCTGGGCTGAGATCTGAGAAGCTGCATTTGTGCTGCTCCTATCTGATTACCTAAGGGCCAGCTCAGACTCAGACAGTGCAGATTCTAGAAAATCTAAAAATCACGGCTTCTACATGAGCTCTTTTGATTCTTAAATGTAATTCCTAAGCTTCCCGGTTCCCCACTCCTTTATTTCTGTCTTCGCTACGGTCTTACAGTGCGATCCTGGCAGACCTGGAATGCCCTGTGAAGACCAGGCTAGCCTTGAATTCATAAGAGAGCTTCCTGCTTCTGTTTCCCCTGTACTGGGATTAAAGGTGTGCATCCCCCTGCCTGGCTATAGATTTATTTTTCATTTTACTTATGTGTATGGGTGTCTGTCTCTGTGGGGGTGGGTGTATGTGAGTGCCGACGCCTTGCAGAGGCTGCAGGGCTGCTGGAGTTGGAGTTACAAGCAGTGTGAGCTACCTGACAAGGGCGCTGAGAACTGACCCTGGTCTTTTGGAAGAGTAGTATGTGCTTTTAACTATGAGTCATCTGGCAGCCCATTTCCCTCCCTGTGCTTCATGTCTCACACAGTTTAGTTAGATAGTGCAGTTGAGTCAGGATTTACCCTCTGCATCTGCATCCTGTTGTCAGAAATGTCCTCTCCAGCCCTGCTCTGGCCCTGACTTGAAAATGACGGCTAAACATTTATGTCTCTGTTTGTTTGTCTGTCTGTCTGTGTTTTTTGTACAGTGGAGAGAAGCAGGCTTCAGGAAATGCTGTCCCTGTTGGGACTGGAGACATACCAGGTACAGAAGCTCACCCTGCAGGACTCCCTGCAGATCAGTTTTGACAGCATGAAGAACTGGGCACCTCAGGTTCCCAAGGACCTTCCCTGGCATTTCCTCAGGAAGCTGCAGGCACTCAACGCTGAAGCCAGGAACACCACCATGGTGCTGGACATGCCTCCGGAAGCCTGGCCTGCAGAGAAAGAGGGCCAGATGGAGGAGGAGATGATGTACTGGGACCCGGCCGAGGACGCTGCCGCCGACATCTACTCTTTCTCGGAGCTGCCCATGCCCGATACGCCCGTGAACCCCCTGGACCTTCTCTGTGCCCTCCTGCTGTCCTCAGACACCTTTCTGCAGCAAGAAGTCCTGCTGAAGATGTCCCTCTGTCAGTTTGCACTTCCACTTGTGTTGCCTGATTCTGAAAACCACTACCACACCTTTCTGCTCTGGGCACTGCGGGGTGTTGTGCGGACGTGGTGGCTCCAGCCCCCGCGGGGCCTCGGGGGTTTCCGGGAAGACAGTGTGGTCCTGTCCAGGATGCCCACGTTTGCCTTCGTGCGCATGGACGTCAGCAGCAACTCCAAGTCGCAGCTGCTCAATGCGGTCCTCGGCCCGGCCCGCCGGCAGTGCGACCGCTTCTGGCATCGGGACCTCAACTTGGGCACCAATCCTCGCGAGATCTCAGATGGGTTAGTGGAGATCTCCTGGTTCTCCCCCAGTGGTAAGGAGGACCTGGACGTTCTCCCTGAGCCCATGGCCTTTCTGAACTTGAGAGGTGACATTGGGTCTCACTGGCTGCAGTTCAAGCTCTTGACAGAAGTCTCCTCTGCTGTGTTTATTTTGACTGACAACATCAGCAAGAAGGAATACAAACTCCTGTACTCCATGAAGGAGTCAACCACCAAGTACTACTTCATCCTGAGCCCCTACCGAGGGAAACGGAACACGAACCTGCGCTTCCTCAACAGGCTCATCCCCGTGTTGAAGATAGACCACTCCCACGTCCTGGTGAAGGTCAGCAGCACCGACAGCGAGGGCTTCGTGAGGCGCATCCGAGCGATCATGTGTAGTGTGGCTCGCTCTCCCTGCAGGAGGGTGTCTGTGGAGGACATGGCACATGCGGCGCGGAAGTTAGGCCTCAGAGTTGACGAGGACTTTGAGGAGTGTCAGAAGGCGAAGGACCGGATGGAGAAGATCATCAGGAAGATCAAGGATGTGGACGCCTACAAGAGAGACGAGCTGCGGCTGCAGGGCGAGCCTGCAAGGAAGGCAGCCCAAGTTGAAAGGGAGTTCTGCCAGCTCCAGTGGCTCTCGGAGCCCCCAGAGAAGCACCGGGCTGAGCTGAGACGGCGGGTCCTAGAGCTCCGGGTGCAGCAGAACGGCCAGGAGCCCACCTCAGGGGTACAGGAGTTCATCCTGGGAATAAGCAGCCCCTCCCCGAGTGAGAGGCAGTATTTCCTGAGATGGATGGAGTGGGGGTTAGCTCGACTCGGCCAGCCACGGCCAAGACAGCCTCCAGAGACCCTTCTCACCCTGAGACCAAAACTTGGTGGGCCCTCAGACTTGCCCGAGCCCCCCTGGCCTGAGCCCCTGGGAGTGGACCACTTCCTCCGGGAGCTGGGCCAGTTCTATGAGGCAGAGAGCTGCCTGCTGGAGGCGGGGAAGCTGCCTGCTGGCCAGAGGCGCTTTGCCCACTTCCCAGGCCTGGCTGTGGAACTGCTGCTGGGCGGGCTGCCCCTGGAGCTGGTCGATGGGGCCACCCTGAGCATCCCTGTTCGATGGGTCACGGGGCTTCTCAAGGAACTGCATGTCCGCCTAGACAGGAGATCTCGACTAGTGGTTCTCTCCGCCCTGGGGGTGCCGGGCACAGGGAAATCTACACTCCTTAACACCATGTTTGGCCTGAAATTTGCCACTGGGAGGAGCTGTAGTCCCCGAGGGGCCTTCATGCAGCTCCTGCCTGTAGCGGAGGGCTTCAGTCAAGACCTGGGCTGTGACCAGATCCTGGTAATAGACTCTGGAGGTTTGATCAGTGGGGCCTTGGCCTCTGCTGGAGACAGGTTTGAACTGGAGGCTTCCTTGGCCACAATGCTAATGGGGCTAAGTAATGTCACTGTGATCAGTTTAGCTGAGACAAAGGACATCCCACCGGCTGTTCTTCATGCGTTTCTGAGACTAGAAAAAATGGGGCACATGCCCAACTATCAGTTTGTGTACCAGAACCTTCATGACCTGCCTCTGCCCAGTCCCAAGCCGAGAGACCGGAGGCAGCTCCTGGACCCGCCCAGCGACCCCAGCAGGGCTGCTACCCACTTGGAGAAGCAGGGCGGCGGCTTCCGGACACTGGCAGGCCTGGCGGAGAGGCAGCACGTCTGGCATATCCCAGCCCTGTGGCATGGAGTGCCACCCATGGCCGCTGTGAGCTTGGGCTACAGCGAGGCCATTTTTGAATTGAAGAGATGCCTATTAGAAAACATCAGGAATGGCTTGTCCAACCAAAACAAAAACATTCAGCAGCTCATTGAGCTGGTGCGGAGGCTGTGACTGTTGACTATAGGGCCTCCTGTTGTGGTCTGTTGTGACAACAGGCAGTAAGGCGGTGTCTGGCACCTGAGAGTTGGCTGGTGCTTGCTGCTCATGGGGCAGAGGCCAGTGACAACCAGGGGTGAAGGGCCTCGTCACAGTGTTAAGAAGCGATCTCAGTAGCTCAGAAATACCAATGAGAATAATGGAGGCCCGGGCGGAGTGATATAAGCAGTAGTTCTCTGTTCCTGACCCATGACAAGGCACCTGGCACTTGGCCCTCTGGATAGCTGCTCCTTCACTGGCCCCTGAAATTAGTCACTGCAGATGCTGGCAGACAGGGGTGTTTCAGGCTGTCCCAAGGAAGCAGAATCTACACAGGTCCTTTGTGGCCCAGCCTTGAAGGCTTTGGTGATGTGACAGGCACCAAAGCGTGAGGCACTGCCATGGCACGGGGCTACAGACTGTGTCTGAAGTGCTCTCTGACCCTTGCCCAGGAAGTGCTCATCAGTTGCCCTTCTGTGGTCCAGCACTCCATCAGTCATCCTTCCTCAGCACTTCACAGCACCTTGTCACGTGTGTTTACTGTCTGCCCCTGGACTGTGAGCTGCCCAAGGGTGGGGTCTAAGCACCGCACAGCTCCCGGTCCCTAGGACCTGGCTGGCACACATAGGCGCTTAATAAATGTTTGTTGAATTAATGAGTTGAATGAATGCTCAAATGATAGTAGCGTGGAGATCCTGCTTCTCCATGCCGTCATTGTCCTTGTGCTTAGGACAGCAGCCTCTGCCTGAAGAGGGGCCTGGGGAATAGGCTATTACTGGAAATAGTACCTACACAGGAACTTAGCATGTTAGCCATTACCCCATTTTGTGGTTGCCAGAAGGAAATCCTAGACTGCAGTACCTGCATAGCAGGACATGTGAGGATCTGCTGTACATTCTAAAGTCTTCCCCAACATTCTGAAATCTCCACAGCAAACTAGCCACTGAGACAGATGGCAGTCAGGGACCTTGGGCTCTTCTGTTGATCCTCAGCTGGAAGCTGGATCGGCAGTCACTTTAGGAAGTTTCAGAGCCCTGCTCCACCCACATCCAGACCTGCAAGTTTCTACCTAGCGTGTCTTGCTGCTGAGGTCTTGGGCTTTCCTTTTATCTCTGTTTTTTTCTTTAGCCAAGTCAGGCAGTGGCCTGAGACCCTCTCCTGTGTCCTGTCCCTTTACTAGAGTCAGCAAAGGTGCCCTTGGTTCCAGGGAACTTGCCCATTCTGATCTGGAACCCTTTCTTGAACAAAGGCCCACTGCACTCTTCTGCTGGCCTGGCTCCCTGGGTTCCCAGGATGGCCCTGGTGATCTGGTGGTAGGTCTGGTCGTGTGGTAGGAGGGCAAGCAATCCGGAAGCTCTGCAAACCTGCCGTCTGACGAAGTTTAGAAAAGGGGGCATCTGATGTGCCTAGAATGTTAGAATAACATGTAACATGCTGATTCGGTTAGAAATAACAACCCTTTTTTTTTCCATTTAAAAAATTTTATTTCTGCCAGCTGAGCACGTTGGCACACAATTTTTTTTTCTCTGTGTAGCCCTGGCTGTCCTGGAACTCACTCTGTAGACCTGGCCTTGAACTCAGAAATCCGCCTGCCTCTGCCTCCCAGGTGCTGGGATTACAGGCTTGTGCCACCACGCCCGGTGGCTGGCACACACTTTTAACCCCAGCACTAAGGAGACAGAGACATGTGGATCTCAGGGTGTTCAAGGCCAACCTGGTCTAGGATAGCCAGAGCTACATAATAGACCCTGTCTAAAAATACACAAAACAAAATAATACAAACCAAAGCCTTTCTTTTCCAACTTCCTAGCAGAGTCGTGGAAACTTCCCTGGCACCCCCTCCTACACTGCCAGAGTCTCACTCCACGTATTCCTAGCTCTGAGCTCAAGCACAGGGAATGCCTCTTAAGAATCGTTGCATATAGGGACCTGTGAGATGGTTCAGTGGTTACGAGCGCTTGCAGCAAGGCATAGCAACTTGAATTGATCCCTGGAACTCGCATAAAACTAGAAGGAAAACCAATCCCCTGTGCACTGACCTCCACACGTGCCATGCCGCTGTCCCCACGTGCACACATCCTAAGCACACTAACAATAAAACTAGGGTATTTGCCTTTGAGTCCCTTCTACTCCTGAAAGTTCAAGAATTGTTTTCAACCATACAAATGGGAAAGTGCTAATCTTCAACCATACAAGTTTTTTTATGCTGTTCCTAAAATCTGAGACAAAGAAGGCAAGATTCATGGCAGCTTGGAAGATTTCTTTATACTGGGAATGGTGGTGTTCAGCTGTGGTACCAGCACTTGAGAGATGGACGATCCAAAGTTCAGGGTTAGTCTGGGTATACAGCAAGACCCCCCCCCCCCCATCTCCAAGAAGATAAAAAGTTCTTTTTCGTGAGGTCTGTCTACTGCCCAGAAATAAAATTCAATCTGTATTCCTAAGATACAGATGCATGCAGAGGGTTTATAATTTTACAACTTTTTTCAGTTTCAAAGGGACACAGATAGGACAGAGTGTGGTGGCACATAGCTGTGTTCTGAGCAAAGAGTTCAGCGCCAGCTTGGGCTACACAGCAAGACCCTCTCTAAAAATACCAAAACTATTCTGGAGGCAGAGGTAAGATCCCCTGAGTCCAAGGCCAGTCTGATGTACATACTTTTTGACCCTGTCTCAAAACAAAACCAAATAACAACCTAATAAGTTATTCCATATATCATCAGGGCCCATCTGCTTTTATGTATCAAACTTGGACGACAGACCAGTCTTAGAATCGGAAGTTGTGGAGACTCCCTTAGAAGCAGGGCATTTTGGGAGAATGCTGTGACGTTTAGAGTGAAGCTGAAACCATTGACACTCAGACGTAGGGACAGAAGAGCTCATCCTGAGCTGGTGACTTCCAGGAAGTAGTGTGCATGCTTGCTTTGCCCATTTGCAGGGCTGATGGTTCCAGGTAAAGCATTTCAGGGCTGCTCTTGGCAATCAAACATGTACAACTGGATCCAGTGTGAGTTTTAGTACTCTTCTGCAGTGGGCTGTCCGGCCTTTGTGATTGCCCTTGGCTATGACGTCAGGACAGTGTTCTCAGGGTCTCAGAGCTGAAGTTAACTGTAGCGTGCCCAGCACCATATACTTAGCCGTGATTCCTCCACAGAAGAATGAGGTGGGAGGCTGCACAGGTTTTCTGTGGAGCTCCATTCTGCTGTAACCTGTAAGGTTCAGCAGCAGACTCTCCAGGAAGAGCACTGTGGTAATTCTTGTGCACTGGCTGAATTTACAAAGTGAAAGTGTCAGCCCTGCTGAGTTGATTTACGTCAGTTGTAAAGAGAACCAAAAGGCTGGATTTGATGGTGCATTTAGTGGTCCAAGTGGTCATGAGTTAGACACATGGGGCTATATCAGGAAACAAAAAACAACAGAAGCTGTTTCACCTTTCCTGGATTCTAGAAATCCCCAGGAAGTACTTGTTTTCTCAACTCTTGTACAAAGTCACTCCATAGCTCAGGCTTTGAACACTGTCGAGGTGAGACTGTTGGCTGTGCTGGGACACAGATCTTTAAGACATCTAGAAGCTGGTGGTGGTGGCACACGCCTGTAATCCCAGCACTTGGGAGGCAGAGGCAGGTGGATTTCTGAGTTCGAGGCCAGCCTGGTCTATAGAGTGAGTTCCAGGACAGCCAGGGCTACACAGAGAAACCCTGTCTCGAGAAAAACCAAATTCAAAAAAATCAAACAAAAAGACATCTAGAAACTAGGGCCTTCTGCCACCCGGTAGACCAAGGGTCAACAGGCATGGGAAAGTGCTAATCTTCCTCCAGGAAGGTCTGCAGACAGAGGTTCATGGCAGCCTCCCAGAGTGAGTTAAGAGTAGTTCATGGGCTGGAGGGATGGATGGCTCAGTGATTAGCAGCACTTAACTGCTGGAAGGCCCTGGGCTCTGTCTCAGCCCTCGTGTGCCTGCTCATAACTCAGGTCCTCTTCTGTCCTCCCACCCAGCACCAGGCACAGATTTAGTATGAATACACAAATTCAGGCGACCTCTCTCTCACACCCCTCTACTGCAAACTGAGATCTGAGGGGCTTGGTGATGAATGCCTTGAATTTCAGCATGGGAGGCAGAAGCAGATTTTTTTTTTTTATCACATGCCAGGCCAATCAGAGCTGCACAGTCTGAAAACAAAACCAAACCAAAAAACATACAAAACAAACAAACAAAAAACAAAAGAGGAAGACAGGACCCCTGCAGCAAACTGGCCAGCTAGTGGAGATATGCTGAACTGCTGAGCTCTGTAGAGGTTCAGAGAGACCATGCGTACGTGAATATGGTGGCGGGGTGACCTGAGGAAGCCCCCCCACCCCAGCATCATGGCTTAAATAGAACACATTTGATTGTGCTAATGCCTGATGCACAGAGGGGGAACGAACTCCAAGTGCAGGCTTCGTGCCCGCTCATGTAGCTGGCCCTACCATCTGAGGAGAGTATGACTTTGTCACTTCACTTTTATGAGGTTCAAGAGCAGCCCACGGATCTGTTCTTCCCTTTCTCTCTGCTTCAGAGGACCAATAAAACAAAAACTAGCAAAAGAAACAGTAAGACTCCACCAAGCAGCCAACCAAACAGAAGGCATGTAACTTCTCCGTGGTAATATGGTGTGAGTTTTCATGGATGGTGCCCTAACACCAAACAACACCCCCATCTCCACAATAGCCATTACTGCCTCCATTTTCCAGATGAGGGAGCCTGGACACAGGGAAGCTGACTTTGCTTTTGTTACACAGCTAGGAAGTGGGTTCAAGTTTGGACCTGGATAGTTCAGATGCTGCAAACCGCATCTCTTTCCACATTAGGGCAAATTTATGTAATTTGTCAAACTATAAAATATTTTATGAGAAAAATTTAAAAAGCTTAAAAGGATTATTTGAGAAAAATTAAAAGACTTTACATTTGCAAAAAACTATGGGTTTTGAAAAAGGTCACATCTCTCTATAAGTTAGTTTCCTTATCTACTATTTGGAACAGTAGTCTAAAAAATTAAGAACACGTTCCCAGTGAGGTCCAGAGGAAGGACCCAGATTCGAGTGACCAAAGGAATTTGACCTTAGAAGCATGGATCGAAGCCAGTAGATTGGGCACTGGCCTCTGCCTTGATCTCACTGTAGGCACCAACCAGCTTGCTTCCATGTTTCCATTTCCCTCTGTAGGTCTAATGTTTCTCCCTAGGGAACATGGGGTGCAGATACCATTAGCTGACCCACAAGTATCCCAAACAGCCAAAGACCGCAGCTTCCCACCATTCAGGCTGATGGAACCACTGTCATTCCTTAAATGCTGTCTTCTGTTTGTTTTTGAGACAGGGTCTCTTAATAAGTCAGGATAGCCTGGAACTATGTAGCTCTGCCTGGCCTTGAACTCAAAGCAGTCCTCCTGCCTCAGCCTCCCAAGTGCTTATAGGATTATAGGAGTGAGCCACCATGCCTGAATATTAATTGCCTTCTTCCTAACAGCTATAAGAAGTGGTTACTTTCCTTAGGTAGTGTGTGTGTGTGTGTGTGTGTGTGTGTTTGTGTGAGAGAGAGAGTCGTTTGAAACCTCCTAAGCCCACCCCAGTGACACACCTCCAACAAGGCCACACTTTCTAACCCAGAGCCAAATGAGGTCATTTTTATTTAAACCACCATAGGGTCATCCTCTCCTTCCACCTCTACAAGGGCTTCGGGAATAGAACTCCCAACAGGCTTGGGCAGCAAGTGCTTTATCAGCTGAGCCCTCTCGTTAGCCCTGTCACAGGTGAGATGCTTCATTTCTACATAGTGGATAATGGAACCAGTGCTCAACTGTACAAATGTGACAGGTTTGCCTCCTGGTAAATGCAAGATCAAAACAAGCGCAGCCAAGACATAGAGTGGAGAAAGACTTATGACCTATGGGCCACACAAGGAGGCACATACCTCAGCAGATCAGACGATCAGGAGTTCAAGGTGAGTTTCTAGTACACTTCCTCCAGTCCAGTTCAGGCCCCCATGAGATCTTGTCTCGAAAACAGAGTATTGCCTGCTGCAGGCAAGGAAGCACTGGGGTTATTTCCAAAGCAATGCCCCCCTCCTTGAACAAGGAAAGAATGAGGATTTTATCCAGAGAACCTGTGCATATGCATTTGTATAGGAGTTGACTTATTTCTAAGAATGACCAGTTCCTGATCATGTTCTTTTATTTTGAGACAGGGTCTTCCTCTATAGCCATGGAGCCTGGAGCTCCATATGTAGACCAGGCTGGCCTTGAACTGGTAACAGATCCAACTGCCTCTGCCTTCCAAGCACTGAAATTAAGAGTGTGAGTGCCTACTCCCATGATGCTTTGAAGGTGCTATGTAAAGGGAGTTGCTGGCCGGGGGTGGTGGTACATACCTAATCTCAGCAGTCCAGAGGCAGAAAAGGTGGATCTTTGTGAGTTTGAGGCCAGCCTGCTCTACTAATGGAATCCAGGACAGCTAGGGTTTGTTACCTTGTTATATAGAGAACCCTTGTCTCAAAAAACAAAACAACAAAGCAAAACAAAAATTCCTTCTGAAGGCACCCGTCATTCAACATTTTGTTATGATGAGAGTCAGACTCTAGAGTCCATGTGCTTTCTTTCTTTTGTGTTTTTTTGTTTGTTTGTTTGTTTGTTTGTTTGTTTGTTTTAGAGACAGGGTTTCTCTGTATAGCCCTAGCTGTCCTGGAACTCACTCTGTAGACCAGGCTGGCCTCGAACTCAGAAATCTGCCTGCCTCTGCCTCCCAAGTGCTGGGATTAAAGGTGTGCTTTCTTTAGTAGAGTGAGTTCTTCACAATTTCCCCCCTGACATTAATAATTCCTCGATACAAATTACATTGACCTTGCTTTAGTCTCATAAATTTCCTTGCTATTTAAAATTTTCTTGGGTGGCTCCACCGCTGAGATCTACCATCAACACACTGCCTCTTTCCCTGTATTTTAAATGAATAGGAGCCAACCCAGCAACTCTTTTCTGGGTTCTGCTCAGCACGAAGGCAAATGACTGTATTCCCAGCCCAAAGGAAGCTGACTTGGTCATATTGAATATTCCTGGCAAGTACACGGGGCACAAGCACAGAATGGCGGGACCTGAGGGCTGGCACGTTTTCTCTTCTCTACAGGACACTGACGCTGCTTCTACCATCTATGAGGATAAAAACAACAAAACAATAAAACAACAACAACAACAAAACAAAACAAAAATCCCTTCAGAAGGCACCCGTCATTCAACATTTTGTTATGATGAGAGTCAGACTCTAGAGTCCATGTGCTTTCTTTCTTCCTTCCTTTCTTCCTTCCTTCCTTCCTTCCTTCCTTCCTTCCTTCCTTCCTTCCTTCCTTCCTTTCTTCCTTCCTTCCTTCCTTCCTTCCTTCCTTCCTTTCTTTCTTTCTCTCTCTCTCTTTCTCTCCCTTCCTTCCTTTCTTTCTTTTTATTTATTTGATGTATTCTTTATTTACATTTCAAATGATTTCCCTTTTCTGGCTCCCCACTCTCCGAAAGTCCCATAAGCCCTCTTCCCTCCCCCGGTTCCCCCATCCACCCCTTCCCACTTCCCTGTTCTGGTATTCCCCTACACTACTGCACTGAGTCTTTCCAGAACCAGGGGCCACTCCTCCGTTTTTCTTAGACATCATTTAATATGTGGATTATGTCTTGGGTATTCCAAGTTTCTAGGCTAATATCTACTTATCAGTGAGTGCATACCATGATTGATCTTTTGAGACTGGGTTGCCTCACTGTTTTTTTTTTGTTTTGTTTTGTTTTTTTAAGAGATAGGGTTTCTCTGTGTAGCCCTGGCTGTCCTGGAACACCTCAAGGTGTTTGTTTGTTTGGTTTGTTTTTCCAGATAGGGTTTCTCTCTGTGACTCTGACTCTCCGGGAATTTGCTTTGTAGACAAGGCTAGCTTCAAATTATGTAAAGGGAGTACATTATGTAGAGGCCCACCTGCCTCGGCCACCCGAGTGCGGGGATTAAAGGCATGCGCCACTATGTCCAGCTAAACCTCAGTTTTATATCACCAAATTTTCACATTTAAAACTCAACACCAGGTCGGACGAACGACTAGCTGACTGTACGGGAAAAATTGCAGGGTATCCCACTCACCGGCCTATGCCACGCCCTTTCCTACCCACACCACGCCCTCTCCTACCCACACCACGCCCTCTCCTACCCACGCCACGCCCTCTCCCACCCACGCCACGCCCTCTCCTTACTCAAGCCTTGCCTCGCTCCGCCCCCACGCCCGGGTTCCCGTTAGTTCCTGCTCTGAGGCGCTGCCTTCCTGCGGCTGCGCACTGACGCGTCCTGCGTTGCCCAAAATGGCGTCGTCCGCGCCCGTCCGCGGGCTGGGGCTGCGGGTGAGTAGGCTGCGGGCGGCAGGGCTGGGGCGCCGCCCGGTGTCCGCTCACTCCCGGTCTCTCCGCAGGTGCTGGCCTGCAGCCGGGCGCTGCCTTGCGCCTTGCGCGCCCTGCACACTTCCGCGGTCTGCGCCAAGGTGAGTGCAGCGGGCGGGTCTGGGGCGGCGAGGGAGGCTGGGCTCGGCCGCCGCGTGACCGCACCTTCGCTCCTAGAACCGGGCGGCGCGAGTCCGCGTGGCCAAAGGGGACAAGCCGGTGAGCTACGAGGAGGCGCACGCTCCGCACTACATCGCACACCGAAAGGGCTGGCTGTCGCTGCACACAGGTGAGGACGCCTGGGAAGGACCACCACCCAGGTGGCACGGGTGACTCTTTAACGTGCTCTTTAAGGCAAAGGTCCGAACTTTTGGGTAGGAGGCCGGGCGTGATGGCGAACGCACTCGGAAGGCCGATCTTGAGTTTAATGACAGGTAAGTTCCGCAGTGAGACCCTGTCACATTTAGTCTTGGGACTGGAAAGCATTGGGATTGCGCCCTAGCTCCTAAATGTAAACTTGGTGGGGCTCTAACCACAGCTCCAGGGGTGTGAGGATGAAGGAGACATTTGGTCCTTGGGGTCACTGGCCAGCCAGTCTTGTAAGAGCAGCAGTTTTGCCAAAAAATAAACGAGCAACAAATAAACGGAGATAGAGAAAAACATTGGCTGTTAACCCCTGGTCTTCTCCGTGTGCCTGTCAAGGGAGCCCGCCTGCACACACACTGTATGCCTGTACAGATGTGTGACTCATAGAATGTTGAGAGAAATCTGAATATTCCTTGCTAAAAACTCCCATTTGAGCCTCTATATAACAGTATTTACATGTCTACAAATAAGGTTTGACAGTGGTCAGCCACTTACAGATTTTACAGATTCGTAATAGCCCAGAGGCGATGAGGTAGTGAAATCTACATAGAATCCTGGACCTGGAAGAGTGCTCTAAATAATGCAGTAGTCACCAAAGTACAAAACTCTTTGCAGGAATGGGCCCCAGTCTTAAAGGCTCACAGACCCCATAATTGCAGACTATTTTTTCTTCCTCTCTTCCCTATTTCTTATTTTTCGTGTTCATTTATGTTTCAGTATGCATGGTGTGTGTGTGTGTGTGTGTGTGTGTGTACATACATGTGTGTACGGTTTGTCTTGAGTCACTTCTCTCCTACCATATGGGTCCCAGGGATCAAGCAAGTACACTTACCTGCCAACCCATCTTAAGAGTCTGGCAGTGCACATCAGGCTGCCCTGAACTCTTCTTATACTTCCACCTCATTGTTCTCAGTGCTGGGAGTACAGGTATGCACCGTATCACCCGCCCATTTATTGAAATGGTAATAAATTAGGGTTAGGGTTAGAGTAATATTGGAATTTCAATTCCCAATCTATAAATTGTCTGTACACGTGTGTATATGCATGTTCATGTGTAAGTGCAGGTGTTCATGTATGACACTGCATGTATGTGAAAGTCAGGACATCCTCAGGCCAGTCCTTGCCTTCATCTTGTTTGAGAAGATGAACATCTAGTTGGCATACAAACTTGTAGAGATCCTCCTGCCTCTGACCCCATCTCATAGTAGAAACATGGGGATTACAGATGCTATACGCAGTCATGATGACTTTTGCCCGAGTTGTGGGCATGCAAGCTCAGGCCCTTCTCATGTTGGTACCACAGATGGTGCACCCCTGAGCTATCTGCTCAGCCCCTCAGGCCACGCATATTCTTACACTGGTTAAAATTTATCTGTAACCTTCATGCAAGGTCGTTCAGGGAGGTGGGCAGAGCAAGGCTCGCATGCGGTCCCCAGCTGAGGTAGGACAAGCTTATATTGTAAACTGTGCCCTTTTGGAAGTTTAGAGCTGTATTTCAAACAGTGCTGTGCCTGTGTTGGGGATGTGGCACTTTGTGTGGCCCTGAGGTGCTGTCTAGTGTTTCTGTGAGCTCAAGAAGACTGATGTGCCTTACAGAGAAAATTTTGTTAGATAAACTTTTACTTAGGCCTGAGTTATGGGGGCTCAATATTAATGAGTCAGCCTTATACATTATAGTACCTTTAAATAGGACAGGCACAGTTAGTCATTTATTGATTTTTTTTTTTCCATATATCCAAAATGTGTTTATTGGGAAGGTTCCCACTCATCTTGAATCAGGGGCTTTCAGTGCTGCTTCCTCCTGAAGGAGCATCCTTCTGTCAGCCTTGCTTTTCCACCTGTAGGCTGACAGAGGACAGTGGAGCAGCCAACACACAAGACTATCGTTTGTGCATGGCTAAAGACCGTGGTGATTTTATAACATCCTGGGCATTTCACATCCATAAAGTAGGAATTGGGACTCTGCACCAGGCGCTTTTTCTTGTGTTTCCTCTTCTCCTCTTCTGGGGAGGGATGAAGGAGATCCTTTGCGAGAGGCATGTTCTTGTAGGAAGGTCATCACCGCCGGAAAGGCCATTTATTGATCTTTTGATAAAGGATACTGTGATTGGAGGCATATACAAAGCTTGTTGTGAATTACCACTAGGAGCAGTTGCTCAGAATGCACTAGTGTGTAATGATGGAGAATGTAACTGTTGTGAACTAAGGACAATCTGTATTTTGTTCAGCATGTAGGTCCTTACCTTGAGTTAACATTCAATAGGATGCACATGGAAAACATTGAAAATACATGATCTTGGATTCAGTGCCCAGCCCCTTCCATCCTCCCAAAGATGTAAGATACAGCTTGGAGGTTGTAGCCAACGCTGACCTCTAGCCTTTTGTAAAATGAGGAGGATAGTAGTGCTGGCTTCAAAGGATTGAATATATGTGGCACTTTGGATTTTATTTAAATTACTACTGTGCTCAAGTGCATGCACAAGTATGCATGGTACACGTGTATGCATGGTACGCATGTATGTGGAGGTCAGAGGGCAACTTTCCGAGCTAGTTGTCTCTGAACCTTGTTGAGACAAGGTGTCGCTATAGCTTGGACTCCAGGCATCTCTAGAACTTCCTGAGCAGTTCTCTGTCTCCGCCTGTCATCTTGCTGTAAGCGTGCTGGGCTGACCCGTGTGTGCCACTGCTTCTGGCTTTTGTGTGAGGAGCTATGGACTGATGGGTTTAATGGGATTACTTCATGGGCGAGAACTCAAAGGCAGCTACAACACGGACAGTACGTCCGGCTTCTTAAGGTGTGCTTTAGGATTGAACCTGGGTCGGCAGACTTTTCCACCAAAGCGCCTTTACCTGCTGAGCCATCTTGCTATCCCTGTGCTTTGGATTTGAAAATGTTTTCCTACTCCATTAGAAGAAGTGAGAAATGGCTATGGGCAAAGGGTAGAGCTCAGTGCCCAGTCCTGTTCCATGTCAGGTCTGGGTCTGCCCAGCTCCCGCAGATGACTCTTCTGTGGTATCCTCTTCAGGTAACCTGGATGGAGAAGACCATGCTGCAGAGAGAACCCTGGAGGATGTTTTCCTTCGCAAGTTTATGCTGGGCACCTTTCCAGGCTGCCTGGCTGACCAGATTGTCCTGAAGCGCCGGGCCAACCAAGTGGACATCTGTGCCCTGGTCCTCAGGCAGCTGCCAGCACACAAGTTCTACTTTCTCGTGGGCTACAGTGAGACTCTGCTGTCACACTTTTACAAGTGTCCTGTACGACTCCACCTTCAAACTGTGCCTTCCAAGGTCGTGTACAAGTACATTTAAAGAGCGCTCTTTCTTTCGTTGAGCTGTAACCTGCAAAGGCCCGCAGAAGTGGATCAAACACCGGCTCTCACGGGGTAGAGGGGCATCAGCTCCTAGCTGCCGTCGAATAAAACCTTGATAATGCTTTGTCCCTCTCTGTCTCTGTTAAAGATTTTATTTTTAATCATGATTGGGTGGATATGTCTATGTGTATGTGTATGTGCATGTGAGTAGAAGGCATTGGATATTCCTGGAGCTGGAATTTCAGGTGGCTTTTGTAAATTAAACGCTTAACAGGAAATCAACAGTGGAAGGGAAGTGCCTTAAGAAAACAGGAAATGGGTGCTGGAGAGATGGCTCAGTGGTTAAGAGCACTGACTGCTCTTTCAGAGGTCCTGAGTTCAATTCCTAGCAACCACATGGTGGCTCACAACCATCTGTAATGGGATTCAATGCCCTCTTCTGGTGTGTCTAAAGACACTTAGAGTGTACTTATATAAAATAAATAAATAAATCTTAAAAAAAACATGCTGAGCCTGGCTGGATGCTCTGCCCAGTGCTGTGCTGGCAGTGGGAGGACTTTCAGGCAGTGGGAGGACTGCTGCTGTACTTGGAGGCTGGCCTAGGTTAAGTAGCAAGTTCCAGGCTATACAGCAAGGCTCTCTCAGAAAAATCAACAAAATATTGGGCAGTACTTACTACACAAGGGCTGAAATGATGGCTTGCCATTAAGAGCACTTGTTGCTCTTTGTAAAGGATTGGGGTTCAGTTCCACCACTCACAACCATCTGTAACTCCAGTTCCAGGGAATCCAGCGCCCTCTCTGACCTCCGCCGGGCACTTTGCACATGGTGAATAGACATAGACACAGGCAAAACACAAACACAAAGCTTTAACAGTTTGAGGATAAGACAGGATACTATGAATAATCTCTATCAATGCATTTCTCAGCACAGATAAAATGGGATAATTCCCTAAAAGACAGAATATCCAAATATAAAATAGAGACTCAAAGCTAAACATGATAGGAATTTTAAGGTATTTCACGACATTTTTATTTTACACATATGTTTTGCCTGTGTGCATATCTATGCACTACATTCGTAAAGAGCCCACAGAGGCCAGATGATGGTGTCAGACACCCTGGAACTGGAGTTAATGTGAGAGGTCATGTGAGTGCTGGGAACTGAACTTTGCAGGAGCAGCCAGCGTGCCTAACCACTGAGCCGTCTCTTAAGGCCCCACTTCGTCGTTTCTGGCAGGGGAGGGTTGCTAACATCTCTAGTCATGGCGATAGAGCTCTCTTTTTTTGTAGTTCTAATGATTTTTTACTTCACATTCTATATTATTAGGGAGGTAGAAAAGTTCTTTAATTCCAGCATTCAGGAATCAGAGGCAGATTTCTGTAGTCCATGACCAGCTTGGTCTACATATGGTAGAACTTACCTAAAAAATAAAGACTGATACATTGGTTTGGAAAGAGTATGGTTGCTTCCTGCTTTTGTTTTTCTTTTCTATTTTTAAAAAATTATTTTATGTACATGAGTACACTGTAGCCATCATCAGACACTCCAGAAGGAGACATCAGATCCCATTACAGAAGGTTGTAAGCCACCCTGTGGTGACTGGGAATTAAATTCAAGGCCTTTGGAAGAGCAGACAGTGCTCTTAACCTCTGAGCCATCTCTCTAGCCCAAAATAAATAAATCTTAAAAAAAGATATGAAGTCTTAAAAAAATTCAAAAAAATTCTAATATTACGTACATACATGTTAAGGACTGTTTTAGGATGGGTGGGGGCTGGGTCTGGAAGAGAGGGACCACCCAGTCAGTAAAGTGCCTGGTACATAATCATAATATGACTGGATCTCCAGCGCGTAAGTAAAAAGCTAGGTATGGTGGGGCGGCAGAGATCTCTGGATCTCTGGAAAGAATTATTCAGCCAGCCCAGCTGAATTGAGTTCCAGGTGAGAGATTCTGTCTCAAAAAATGAGGAGGGGCAACTGAAGATGATTGACATTGGCCTCTGGCTACCATTTCACATACACACCTGAATGCATACCTGTGCACCGATGTATCACACAGGCACTGTTAGGGGACTGGGTACTTTAGTTCATAGAGGGCTTGCCTGACAGGCTCAGAGTCCTGGGCTTGAGCCCCAATACTACAAAACCAGATGTGGCAGCCACAACTGAATCCTAGCACTTGGGAAGTGGAGGCAGGAGGATTAGGACTTTCAGTTATATAGTGAGTTTGTGGCATGCATGAAATACATGACATCCCATCTGCTGTGGTTTGACTAAGTACGGCCCTCGTAGACTCATGTGTTTGAATGCTTGGTAGTGACACTATTTGGTGTGTCCTTGTTGAAATAGGTGTGTTCTTGTTGGAGGAATGACATTATTAGGCCCCAAGTGGAGGCTTTCTGAGATGGTTTCTGGGAGCTGCTGCTCTTCAGGCAACCTTGGAAGCCTGAAGAAATGGGGTCTGATATCAGTGAAGGAATGCAACAGAGGAGATGTGCTTTCCAAGAGTGACACTATTAGGAGGTGTGTCACTGCGGGAGTTGGCTTTGGGGTCCTGTGCTCCAGCTCCATCCAGTGTGGAAGAGATCTTCCTCTTGGCTGCCTGCAGCAGAGCCAGTGAAGATGTAGAACTCTCAGGTCCTTTTCCAGCAGCCTGTATGTCTGGATGCTGCCATGCTCCCGGCCATCACAATGATGGACTGACCCTCTGAAACTAAGCCAGCTCCAAGGAGATGTTTGGTGTCTTTTCACAGCAATGAAACCTGAAGACACAATCTCAAAACTTTATTATTAATATGTAGGATGTTATGGATTTACATATTTTCAGTAGCATTTATAGAACTACCTCTGGTAACAAGTATAGTAATTATGAATAATCATATAATTCAGAATATACAGTGTTTATCTTGAATCCTTTCTGGCTAAAACCAGGCAGCTTCTGTGATAAGATGTTGAACAAATATCTACAAAACACTATAATCTGTGAATGTTTTCTTGGAGTACTTTGTAAGTACACAGACCACAGCAAGGTAGCTCACACTGTTTAATTGCTTTTCAGCTGATTCTAAACCCCAGGGAACCAATCCCCTGTATTTGTCCTTGCATGTCCTGGGGTCCAAAAGGATTGCAGTGATCTATTTGGGCTGTCAACATGACTGGGTCTGGAATGAACTAAAAGGCACACCTGTGGGGGATTTCCTTGACCATATTACTTGAAGTGGGAAGACCCCCACCCCCAAATGTGGGTGGCACCTTTCTGTGGCAAACCAGACAGGAGACAGAAGAAGGAAACTTGGCTGTTTACCATTTGCCCTCACTCCCATTGGTAAGCACTTAGGGGTCTTCAGCTCCCCACAATGCAGTCCTGACAGACTTGGGTCTCCATGGAAGCCATTAGTTGCTCACAGGACTTATCCAAACCATTTCCCCTCAAGCCAGGACTTTTCTCCACTAATACGAGCTATTACAAAAGTACTGGCAAGCCAGGAGGTGGTGGTGCACGCCTGTAATCCCAGCACTCTGGGAGGCAGAGGCAGGTGGATTTCTGAGTTTGAGGCCAGCCTGGTCTACAGAGTGAGTTCCAGGACAGCCAGGGCTGTACAGAGAAACCCTGTCTCAAAAAAACCAAATTCAAAAACCAAACCAAACCAAACAAAACAAAAGTACTGGCAGGGCTTAGTTCATGCTTTAAAAAGTCTATTTTAAATTATGAATATGTTTGTATGTGGATAGTCTATTTTTGTGCAGGTGCCTGAGGAGACCAGAGGTATCGGGTTCCCTGGAGCTGGGGTCACAGGCACTAGTCAGCCCCCCACCCCACATGTGTGCTGGGACCTGAACTCGGGTCCTCTGCCACAGCAGTAGGTGCTCCTAACTGCCAAGCCGTCTTCACGCTTTGAAGCATTTCTGCATCACCAGAATCAGTAGACCTGTCTAGGGCCTTCCTGTTTTGGGTTCTAGTCACGTCCTTTCCTGGGGAGACCCTTTGACCCTCTCATTCTCCCTAGATGCTTACACCACAGGATTTTTACCCTCTATAGATTTTCATCAGGCTCTGCCCAGAAAGCCTCTATTCCGTTTCCAAATGAGCTGTCAGGACGGTTCTGAGTACCCTATAGGTGGCGCTATTGCTCTTCCAGAAGCAAACAAACTACAGCATTAATAATAGAGAGCTACTGGAGACTAAAGGACATGGCTGTATTCTGAGTTAAAACTGTGTCTCTTGGAGCTGGAGAGGTGGCTTGAAGGGTTAAAAGCAATTTCCAGCACCCACATGGAGGCTCGCCACTATCTGCAACTCCAGTTCCAGGTTCAGGGGACCAGGAACCCTGTCCTGGCCTTCACAGGCACCAGACACACAGACAGTGCACAGATTATCTCTGTGGGTAAAACACTCATAGTCTAAATAAAAAGAGAAGGAAACAGGAAAGACAACAGCAACAGCAGGCCCCACATCCCAGTGACATTCCAGCGGTCCTGCAGGACCGGCGCTCTAGGCTCTGGAATGAGAGGTCACCTTTGCTGGTTCCCTAGAGGTTTCTGCCTTTGGCCAGCTTCCTGCCCCAGGAGCCACCCGGAAAGCAGGTTGTTACCAGACTTCCCTGAGCTGCCAGGGGAGGAGAGTAATCAGCAGTGCGAGGACAGACTCACAGCCTTCTCTGCCCTCTTCAGCGCTGGCTTCCTGGACAACCAAGACTTCTGAGCTCAGCTGCTCAGTACACACGCCCCGGCGACGCAGCCCCGGCGACAGGCACTCAGGTAGGTCGTTTGCTTCCTTTAGAGCCTGGAGCTGAGTCCCGGAGAATTCAAATTAATCAGAAATTTGTTTCCTGGAAATGCCACACACAGAGACTCGGGTTTCAGGAGACCACTGGAGGTCCTCACGGAGAAGGGACACAAGAGAGGGATAGAGGTGCTGGAATTTGTTCTACGGGCAAAGCACAGTCATGCTACTGCTGAGAAAGGAGGTCTGATGGCAGAGAATGTCTCCAAGTGCCCCGCTCGCAGGTGGACCTGCCTCTACTTCTGAGAGAATGGAAAACAGCAGAGACCCTGACAACATGGTCCTCACTGAGCACGTGAATTCCATGTCTGGACAACGCACAGGAGCTCACACGGACCTGACAGACAACCAGCATCTGAAAAAAAAACCAAAAACAAAAACAAAAATTGTATATTTGCAGATACATGGACAGGTACTAACAGCATGTCCTGTGGTCCCACATATGGACAAAAATGATTCTAAAATAAATGACAAAGGCCAGTATTGAAAATCTGTTAATGGACACAATATTCTCATGTCAAAGGGGATAGAGAGAATTTGTTCTGAAGCTCAGTATGAGTGGCGTGACCCAGGACCACAGTTTCAGGTCATTGCAAAGTCCATGTTCCCAAGTGGTAACAGTTGTGTGAGGTTCATATCGCAACAGAGAAAATCATAATCCGAGGTACCAGGTAGGAGGCCCGCAGCAAAGTGGGAAAATTTCTGATGTGGACCTCAGATGCTGTCTGTGCTCGTAGTCTTGGGTTGTTGGACACCTAGTGTCTACTCATTATTCTAAATGTCATCTTAATAGTCACAAGGGTATTAGGGTGAGTACTGAGGTGTAAAATACATTGCTCCTAAGGGAGCTAATGATGGCTATGATAATCTGGCTATGGATTTGAAACATTCAGACTTCTCAATCTTTGTAGTCACAGCTTCTTTCTGGGAGTTCCAGGAATCTTTTACAAATTATAAGAAGCCTCACCCAAACTCAGCCTCAGGGTCACATGCACATCTGGGCATCAGAAGGACCATTCAGAACCAATGACCATACAAGGAGGAGCTTGTGATGCTTTGTAGATGCTTAGCCCAGGGAGTGGCACTATTTGGAGGTGGGGCCTTGTTGGAATAGGCGTTGCTGGAGTAAGTGTGTCACTGTGGGCTTGGACTTGAAGACCTCATCAAGAAAAGGAAGCCAGTCTTCCACTGGTGTCCTTCAGACGCAGATGCAGCCCTCTCAGCTCCTCCTCCTCTGCCTGGACCTGCCCTGCTTCCCTCTTGATGATGCTGGACTGAGCCTCTGAACCTGTAAGTCAGCCCCAGTTAAAGGTCACCCTTTATAAGACTTGGCCATGGTGTCTGTTCACAGCAGTAAAACCCTAACTAAGACAGAGGTAGCTATGCTAACAGAAAATATAAAAGCTAAAGTATCCAAGTTATAGTTAATCAGAGACACAGACAATGACTATAGATTTTCCCTGTATTCAAAGCCCTCCAGAAGGGAGAAGGTTACATATGGGATGTTTCCAAGGTAACAAACATTAAAATTAAAAGCTAAGGAGAGAAATGGACAAGACCTACATATGGGGTGGAGAAATGGCTTGGCTAACTCTTTGACCATATAAGGAACAAATGAGTCCTGATTTGTACAAGGAAAACCATTGCAATTCATCTTCCATCCATTCGTCCATTCACAACTCTGCACGAATGCCATCTCATCCTCTGTTCCCTGGTTCCATTGCTTTGCATGTAATGCTGGGGTGCAGACCCTGCAACCACAATTTCCCTCATGTAGTGGTTACAGTGTGATAACAGACTGTAACTGTTTGATGAGACTTTTGATTCATTGTACTGCATTTATGTGCTTATTGACTCTGAAATATTTCAGTGCTCCTTAAGAAGAGGTAATTATATGATGCATATTAAATATCTATTTTGGAGTATGCACGTGTATTCAGTGTGTCTGTGGCATAAGCATGTCTGTGTGCAGTATGTACATGTGTGTGTGATATGTATGTGTCTTTATGTATATGTGTGTATATGGGTATGTGCATGTATCTATGTGTTTATGTATGCTGTGTGTATATGTATGTATGTGTGTATAGCATGTATACATGTATATGTCTGTATATGTGTACATATGTATGGTATATATGCATCTATGTGTTACATATGTGTGTATATCTTGATGTAAGTATGTATGTATGTATATGTGTGAGGGATCTCTATCAGATTGGTCTCAAGAGGAGAATGCAGTCATCTTTTTTCTTTTCTCCTTCCTTCCTCCATTCTTTTCCTTCTTCCTCCCTCCCTCCTTCTTCCTTCCTTCCTTCCTTCCTTTCCTTCCTTCCTTCCTTCCTTTCCTTCCTTCCTTCCTTCCTTTCTTTCTTTCTTTCTTTCTTTCTTTCTTTCTTTCTTTCTTTCTTTCTTTCTTTCTTTCTTTCTCTCTCTCTCTCTCTCTCTCTCTTTCTTTCTTTCTTTCTTTCTTTCTTTCTTTTTCTTTCTCTGTCTGTCTGTCTTTCCTTCCTTCCTTTTTCTCTCTCCCTCTTCTCTTCCTCCTCCTCCTCCTCTTCCTCCATCTCCTTTTGTCCTTTTCTTCTTCTTTGTCAGGAGCCATTAGTCTGCTTCTCTGAAGCAGAGAAATAAAAAGAGAGAAACGCCTGCCTGCCAGGCAGAGTCTAGGCGGGTCAGGGCCTGTTGGCAGATTCGCCAGCCTGCTGAGGCACGGGATGATAAGAGATGATACACTTGAGGCTCAAGGCGAGGGGCTGAAGACGCTATTGACCTGGGTGGAAGGAATGGGGGGGGGTGATGGGAACAGATGTCTTGTGCATATTTCAGTAAATTGTTTGTTAGCTTGTGGCGTTGCTTTCCATGGTACTGCAGTATAAAAAGGCGATGAGAAATACATTCGCTACTGGTGTGGTGATGACCAGCAGCCCTCCCATGTCTGTCTCTTGCATCTTTTTTCTATCTTTCCTATAATCAGCCTCACTCCCTGCTCATAGGACTGTTCAACTTTGTACTGGCTGGCTGGGCTCACTTCTTTCTGCTCTCCTCCTCCTCCTCCTTCCTTTCTCCTTCCTCCTCCTCCTCCTTCCTTTCTCCTTCCTCCTCTTCCCCCTTCCTTCTCCTCCTTTTTCATTTTTTGAGATAGTTTTTCTGTGTAGCCTTGGCTTAGAACTTGCTATATAGACCAGGTGACCTTGAATTTAGAGATCCACCTGTCTCTGCCTCCCCAGTGCTGGGATTAAACACCACCACCACCTGAGATTTCCTTTTCCTTTATAAGAAGGATTTTTACTTTAATTATGTGTGTGTTCTTGTATTAGGCAGGGTTCTTTAGAGTCACAGAACTTATACAATGTCTCTATGTATCAAGGGAATTTAATGTGATGACTTACAGTCTGTATCCAGCTAACCCACCAATGGGCAGCTGTGAAGAGGAAGTTCAAGAATCTAGTAGTAGCTCAGTCTCAAGAGGCTAGAGTCTCAAGAGTTTCAACTGGCCTTCTGTAGAAGCTGGAATCCTGAGAAGTAGGTTCCAACAGATGTGTTGGCAAGTAAGTGCAAGCAAGAGAAGAGTGAATCTTCCTTCTTCCATGGTCCTTATATAGGCCTCTGTGGCCCAAATTAAAAGTAAACGTCACCACATCTGGATTTGGAACTTGTTCTGTCCCAGGCTGACCTTGAACTCAGGGATCTGCCTGGCTCAGTCTCCTGGGATTAAAGGTGTGCACTACCTTGCCTGGGCCTAAACTGTGCATGGCCACTATGCCTCAAGATCTAGATCCAAAGCATATCATCCCATGTCAAGAGCCAGGTCAGAAGCCTGCATCTTCCAGCCTCAAGATCTGGGTCACAGGTGTGCCCTCCATTTCTGAATTGTAGTTCATTCCAGATGTAGTCAAGGTGACAACCTGGAATAGTCTCTTGAATGAGTGTAGGTGTTCCATGTGTTAGATGACAATTGTTGGCCTTTCCCTTTCCCTTGTGTGAGATACATCCACAGGGTCTTTGCTGTTTCCTGCTGAATGTGCCAGGTCAACTGGATTCTCTGGTCTCTAATTCCCATCAGTACTGAGTTACAGACAGGGGCTACTGTGCCTGCCTTCAGGTGAGTTCTGGGGACTCAAACTTGGATCCTCACACTTGCGAGATAAACACTTCCTCTTACATCATGCATTCATTAGTCAGTTGTGGGCACAGATGCTCTCATCTTCTGTGAGCACAGAAGCTGCTCACAGACTCATCAACTGCCTGGAGCGCCAGCTTCAGGGATCCAGTACCTTTTTCTAGCTTTCTGGGGCACCTGGACACACGTGGATACAATCACACAGATTCATAACTAAGGTGTAAACCAGTGAGCGGGTTCAATTGTGTCCACCCTGTGGCTCACAGCCACATCAGGGAAAGATATGAATACAGCTCAACCCACATGGCAAATTTGCTCAAAAACACTGTGGTTTGTTGGTTTGCTTGCTTGTTTGTTTTGGAAGTTGATTATAGCTCTAGAGCATGAACTTTGTTGCAATGTCAAAAAGTTGGAAACATCTGAACCTACAAAAGTTCAGCACTGATAAGTTTCAGTCACCTGGAGCTTCCGGTGAGTGGGTGTTCTTGAGATGTGCCTGGTTCAGACGAACTCTTTTTTGTGTAATCAAGGACTACATTGTTTTAAAGCAACTCTATTATATTAAGGTAGAATTGTGTATTTTTTAATTGCTGATTCCAAGTCATTTTTAATCATGGCTGATGGGAAATGAACTGAGAGCAGTCTGACTCCATTTTAAGAAGCCATCTTGTTACAAGGTCAGAATAAGTTATGAATGCTGTAAAACTTAAACTTCTGTTTCCTGGATTTGACTTAATCTGTACCCTGACTGTGACTCGACCTACCCTTATGGAATGAGATGTTCTGCCAAGTGATCTCACACTGCTCTCTGCTGCTGGATTTCACTTGCTAAGTTCCTTGTGGAAAAGCCTTATTGTTTTGAGCTTTAAAAACCTTACACCTCCTGTGTTTGGGTCTGATCTCTTGAGACGTAAATAAGGCTTGCTTTAATTTGGGTTGGTGTCTTTCTTCTCTCATTTGTGAGATCAACAAGAAACCTGGGAAATCCCATTCCACTAAGATTTTGTTTTTAATTGAAAAATAACCATTGTACACACTCCTTGTGAGACATGGATTCGTGAGCACTTTATGGAAAGGTTCAATTAAGATAATTAACACTATTTTTATTGTTTCTTCTCTCACTGGTTTTTTTTTGGGGGGGGGAAGGAGGTGTTGAGAGTCTCAAGTAGTTCAGGTTAGTCATAAAGCCTTTATTTAGCTATGCTGACTAACTCCTGATCCTGCTGCCTCCTGCTAAGTACTAGGGCCATATCACAAGAATGAGCCACCTACAGACTGACACAGTTCCTGAGGGGCAAAGCCTGGAGAGATGGAGATGCGCTCCTTATGCAGGTCAGGGCCTCCCCAGGCCTCCTAATGGAGCCTTGGTCCGTGGGGAGCTCCCCACACCCACACCTTGCAGGTCTCAATTCCCTGACAAGAGCAGAGAGGGAGACAAGAGCCGAGTTGGAGCATCAGCAGTTCCCTTCTCTCTGTATCTGGTCGGAATTTACTGGAAACTGTTTGCCAATCTCCATACTGAGGTTTCCAGAAGGCTGTGTCAATGCAAACTGGTGAGACAAATGAGCCACAGAGAAACTTCAGCCATTAAGGGGAATCCTGTAACTCTGAGCCTGAGAACCAACTTAACAACCTGCACTGTCAGCCAGGTGCACAGATGTTCTATGTGTGCACATCAGTCAGGTGTGCAGGTGTCATGCTTCAGTCATGTGCACAGATGCCAAACCATTCCAGAAATCCCATGTGGACCATGTTCAAGATTTTGAGAATTTGTTCTGGCAAGAACCGAACCACCCTCTCCTTCACACAAGGCTGATCCCAAAGACTTTCATGCTATATCTATATTTATTCATAATTATTGTGCTCTTAATGTATTTAATTAAAAATAAAACTGAAACCCAATCTAGAAAAAATTTGTATGTTGTAAATCGTCTTGGAACTTAAACCCTTCTGGTATCTGCATACTCCACCTGAAACCAGGATAAAGTCGGAGTTTGACTCTGAGTGAGCATTTGATTTAGAATGGCAGCCTCTAGGGGAGGAAGAAGTGAGCTGATTTGGTGATCAGAGAGAAGGAGAGTAGTTCCTGAGTCCATTATGTGACAGTACTAAAGCCATCGAGGGTGGGGCATGCACACTTTTTCTGTAGGTCTACACACCCCTTCACACCAACCTGAAGTGGAAACTTCTAGTTTTTTTGGAAAGTCAGTTGTGTCAAATGTTTTGCTGGTGCACACAGGTGAAAGGATGTTTTGCTAAGTCAGACATGTGAAAGGATGCCAGATATTTAGAAAGAATATAAATATGACCCCACAGACAGTGGGAGCTGGAGCATTGGTTCGCTTTGCTTCACCTCGATAGTCTTCCCTGAGTATAGGCTTGTATTGGTTCGCCTTACATTGTTGCTTAGCTTGTGGTGATGTCATAAAGACAAATTCGTCAAAGAATCTTGTGAGGTTCCTGTGGCTTCTTGCTGCTTCTGAGGACTCAGGCCGATTGGCCAGTCTTGAGGTTTCTTCTGGATTGAACTGCTCTTGCTGATTCATGTGTGGCTGGACTGCAGCTGCTGATTCATGTTTGGTGTTTGCTAGTGGACTGGACTGAGAACAATGAAGATGGAATCACCCCAAAGAACTATTTCTAAACAGGTCTACTTCCTCTGTAACCTAATAACCTTTCTTTTCCACTTCCTCTGGTGGATGGTGGGCTAGAGGTTGAACCCTTATTAAAGTAGGTTGTGAAAAGCATATGCTGACACCTATACACTGACACCTGTACAGCTGAGACTCCATCTTAAAGAACCTGACTTAAGATTGAACTGGAGTTAACTTACAAACTAGTGTCTAGTACCAGTTTCCAGTCTACTCCCCAACAAGCCAGTGCCTGGCACTAGTTCCTAGGTTACAAGCCTGTACCTGGCATTTCACTCTAACCACTACCAATCAGGAAGAAAGCAGAAGCTAAGTTTATGGTTTGGCTCCCAGCACTAGCCAAACTAGTTACATTAAAGGACAATAAAATTCTGTAATGGTTTCCCCAATCAGATATGTGCCAGGATAGAAACCCCCTTGCTTTTTTACCATTTTCTATAAGACTTGTCCTGCTGAGCTCGGGGCTTCACCCTCCTGGTCTGGAGTCAGAGATGGTGTGGCTTAAGCTCTGGCTTGGAATAGAGACATTAGTGTGATTGCGTGGGAATCTGTACCTTGGAAGAGAGACATTAGTGTGATTGCGTGGGAATCTGCTCCTTGGTGGTCTTTTGGGGTTTGCGAATGTGAAAAGGGCACAACACACCGGCACCTATGTGCTGATATCTATATGCTGACCATGGAGTTATTTTGATGGTTTTGTGAATTGCTTTTCCCTTCCTTTGTGTGTTTCTTTCCTGTGTCATAAGCATTTTTTATACAAGCTAGAAAACTTGTCAATGACAGCGAGCCTCCAATAGGTGACACCAAAGCTCCCAATCCTGGAAAGTCTGTCTGTGTCAGAGCATGCCAGGGGAAGTTGGTCATTCCCTGTCCATTGTTGTTCAAGTAATAGTCCCCAAATAGTAACACGTGTCCAAAATTTCTTTTTTTTACTTTTTTTTCTTTTTTCTTTTTCTTTTTCTTTTTCTTTTCTTTTCTTTTCTTTTTTTTTTTTTTGAGACAGGGTTTCTCTGTGTAGCCCTGGCTGTCCTGGAACTCACTCTGTAGACCAGGCTGGCCTCGAACTCAGAAATCCGCCTACCTCTGCCTCCCAAGTGCTGGGATTACAGGCGTGCGCCACCACCGCCCGGCCTCCAAATTTCTATTTAATAAAATGGAGAAGTAATTTAGTAAGAATATAAAGGCCATATTTAGAAAGCTATAGAATACTAATCTAAAAGACTAATGGATCAGGTTAGCTGCATGAGAGCACTAGGGCAAAAGGCCATAGAAATCCAAACTGGAAAAGGGGAGAAGCCAAGGCCTCCCTGAAAGGCAGTTCAAGTGCGCATGCGTTGTTTCCCAGCTCGGTCAGTGTCAGCAGTGCGGTCTGTGCCCTGTAGCTTCGCTAGTCCCCTGCGCTCTGCTTGGCTTGCCTGCCCAGCTCTGCCCTCGCTGGCTGGGCGGGGCTACCCTCTTCTTCATGGTGGTGCCTGTGTCTCAGCATCCCTCCTCCATGGAGGCTCTGCTGAGCGCCCCTCGTGGCTAGCTGAGATTCCATGTTTTTAATTCTCAGATCCATCTGGCTTATCATTGCTGCATCACTGGCGTCTCTTAGATTTTCCACGTTGGTTTGATCTCTTGCTTGGGTCTAAAGCAAAAAAGTCCAAAATAATTAACAGTCAGATGATTGCTTTACCCTTGTTCCTTTAGTTAATCATGGGCTATTGTAATAAAATGCTGGGATTTCAATTTATTACTAATGTCAATTACATTTAAAACATAAAGCCAGGCATGGTGGAACGTGGGAGGCAGGAGCAGGTGACTCTCTGAATTTGAGGCAAGTCTGGTCTACGTAATGAACCTCTGTTTCAAACAAAACAAACAAACCACCACAATCTGATTAAAAACATTTAAACCGCCCAGGTGGTGGTGGTACACACCTTTAATCCCTGCACTTGGGAGGCAGAGGCAGGCAGATTTCTGAGTTCGAGGCCAGCCTGGTCTACAGAGAGAGTTCCAGGCAGCTAGGGCTACACCGAGAAACCGTCTTGAAAAAAACCCAACAACAACAACAAACCCCCAAAACAAAAAACCATTTAAACCATAAAGCAGTGTATTACTTTCCTTTGAGGGTGGTGCTGGGGTTGAAACCCAGCCCTGGGTGCTGCCTCAGCTGGGAGTCACCCTCAGACTAGCCCGCGGGTCGCTCCTTAACTCACAGAACACATCAATCAATTAAAAAAAGGAAAGACTCCGGGCGGTGGTGCCTGTAATCCCAGCACTCTGGGAGGCAGAGGTAGGTGGATTTCTGAGTTGGAGGCCAGCCTGGTCTACAGAGTGAGTTCCAGGACAGCCAGGGCTATATAGAGGAAACCCTGTCTCGGAAAAACCAAATCAAAAAAAAAAAGAAAGAAAGAAAAGAAAAGAAAAAAAAGAAAGTAAAGACATTTAACTATAACTGAAGAAATATTTAAGAGTATGTTCCAACTTCTATGTTTATAGAAGTTTTTCTTCTCAATTGTCTTAAAATGCAAATGTTGTCTAACTAATATTGTGGAAGAGCGACCTTTAGTATGATGCTAATCTAGACATTATACTTGGGAAGAAGGAACTAAGTACCTCCATCAGACTGGCCTGTGGGCAAGAGTAGAAGGCATTTCCTTGGTTTTGATTGGTGTGGGAGGGCCCAGCCCAGCCCACTGTGGGCGGTTCCACCCAGGCAGATGTTCCTGGGTTGTATAAGAACGCAGGCTGAATGCGCACGCGCGATCCAGCAGTCTGTTTCTGCTTCTGCAGTTTCTGCCCTGCTTGATTTGAGTCCCTGCTTTGGCTCCTCTCAGTGATGGTCTGGCAGAAGGACGTGTAAGCCTATTATAAAAACTTCCCTCCCGTCTTAGGGCTGCTATTGCTAGGATGAAATACCATGAACAAAAATAAGTGTGGAGGGAAGGACTTACTGGGCACACCCTAGTCCATCACTGAAGTCATGACAGGAACCTGGAGGTAGGAGCTAATGCAGAGGCCGTGGGGTTGCTGTTTATTGGCTTGTTCCACCTGTTTTCTTCTAGAACCCAGGACCACCAGCCCAGGGATGGCCCCACCCACCACAGGTTGGGCCCTTCCCCCATCAATCACTAATTAAGAGAGCCAGATCTTATGAAGGCATCTTCTTAATTGACGTTCCCTCAGATCACTTTAGCTCCCGTCAAGTTTAAAGCCATGCAGCGCACCTCCCATTTGTTTCTAGTCAGTGGTTTATTTCAGCAATACAACCAGAACGACATTCACTGAAAACTTTAAAGCGCTCAGAGATCTATCTACCAAGTCAACTGCTGTTAGCAGAGGAGATGCAGCGGGTGTAATCCACATTACCAGTGTGCTGAAATGATTTTAAACCCGCCACGGATCCAAAAGACAAGCAAACAAACCAACTTTCTGCAAACTGCCTGTCCCCCCACCCCCACCCCCCACCCCCGCATCCTGCGGCTCCTGCTCTGTTCACTGCCCCCCCAACCCCTCCTGCTCCGTTCACTGCCCCCCCAACCCCTCCTGCTCGGTTCATTGCCCTTGCGCGCGCTCTCGCGCCCTCCCCGTCCCTCCCCACCCCACCCCGCACCCCTCCCCTCTGCCACTGCTCCTGTCACCGCCTCACCTCGCTCTCCCGCAGCCAGCTTTTCAAGTGGAGAACTTCTTTTTCCAAGTTCTTCTGGTTACTGAGCAGGTGTCCACACTTCTTCTGTTCTGTTTTTATCGCTATTAGCTCCTGCTCGATAAACTGAAGTTTTACAACCATGTGTAGGTATTTGTAGTATGTAGTCTCCCAACTTTCTTTCAGATTGTGAAACTGTAGGAAAAAATACTATGGCTTTAAGGTGAAGAATATGCGCGGAGACTAGTCAGGCATAAAACCCATACAGCTCTGTGCCAGTTCAGTGGTGATAATTCCGCTATACTCTACAGCAGCCTCTTAGACTATTAGAATTATCCAGAAAATGGATCACACCCAGCAGGAACGACACAGTTCTGCTCTTCATGCTTTGCACACAGCATCTTTGCTGGACGCTTACACCTGAGCCGCAGCTGTCCCTTCCCACGCCTGGTTATTCTTTCCTTAATAACACAACCCTAAGTCACATACTGACAGAAGTCTCTAGTGTTTCCTTCCCACGTTCGGCACATGGACTTTCTAAGCAAGCTTTGAGGCGGGTTTTCAGTTGCTTGGATCTGGACGGATGGGTGCCTTTCCCCATGGAAGACCTCAAAAAATGAGACTCTCATGAACAGGTGTCAGAAGCATAGATTCTCAAGTAGTGTTTTTCTCTGAATTGCAAATATTTTATTTTAATTTGAATTGTATTCTAAAAAATAATTCAGGGCAACAAGTAACGGAATATGGAGGTTGGTGTAGTGACATTTTTAAAATTTTATTTGTAAAACAAAAATGTTCTGATTCAAGAGCGTTGCCTTGAATGATTTCTTTTTTTTTACTTGTTCCACAAAACACAGATGCATGTTAAGCATCAACAATGATAACTCTGTCACCTGAGTTAGAATGGCTTCATATAATGATGCCCTATGGGATGGTGGTGGTTATAAACCTGACCTAAACATTCCTTCATGAAGTCGCTCTCCTGAATCTATATTTGGCAACCAGTTTCTAGGTTTGTTTTTTGTTTTTTGTTTTTTGTTTTTTTTTTTTAAGACAAGGTCTCACTAATCCTTACTAGCCTGGAACTCAATATGTAGACCAGTCTGACCTTGAACTCAGAGAGATCCGTTTGCCTCTGCTTCCTGAGCGCTGGGATTAGGACGGAAGTTTACCAGGCTGAGGCAGCTTGCACATCAATTTCTCTAGGGGAGCAACACTTTGCAGATTGTTGCTATGATCATAACTTTCATTGATATGTTGCTTGGACACAGGCTGAACTCAGGGCATGGATTTCTTCTACTGGACTGCCCTTTTGTCCTGTGACTCTTGGGTTGAGCTGTTTGTCTCTAGTGGTTTAGCTGCAGGGAGGTGACTAAAAAGAACTTCACTGTCTGAGGATGGGGTTTGCGCTGGGAGGAGGGTCAGCTTTGGTTCTAGCACGGGAACTGTGTGACTCCTTCCTCCAAGCTGACACTCCGTGCTAGAGGGAGGAGGAGGCTCTTAGGGCCCAGGAAGGCAGACTGGACACCCACAGGCTCAGGAAACAGATTATGTGGTTGGCAAGGCCTTTCCTGGGGTTTTGAAGGCAATGATTGCCGGGGAGAGGGTACCCACCAGTGGGGCTGCCTTCAAGCGGACAAGAACTCTTGGGGTTCAGCTCTCCAGATCATGCTGAGGAAGACCTGGAGGGTGGCACAGCTGCCTTCCATCAGCTCTGCCCTGCCTATCGCCACAGCAAACTCATCAGTCTTGGGTGACACAGTTTTCTCTTCTTTGTTCTTCTTCTCTTTGAGATCGGGTCTTTCTGTTACGTAGCTATGTCTCTCCTGGAACTTACTGTATAGACCAGGCTAGTCTCTAACTCAGAGATCTGCCTGTTTTTGCTTCCTGAGTGTTGAGATTAAAGGTAGTGCCACTGGTCAGAAGCCAGGCAGGGGAGATGAAGCCGTTTTGTGCAGAACTCTGACCTGCACTGTCTGAGCAGCATCTGTAACCAAAGTGCAAAGCGGGGACAGGCCAGAGGCCCATTGATTGGTGAGCATATAAATAAAATGCACGGCGTATCCATATAGCAGGGCACTAGCCGGAGACGGGAGGGATGGAGTACTTACAGGCCTGCCTTAGAACTTAGGCTGAACAAGGGAAGGGTGGTGTTCAGTAGCCAGACACAGGCAGCTAGAGCGAGACTGTGTGACAAACATCCTGACGGCAGTTAAGTGTACTTGGTTCCTAAAGTCTCAGCATGAAAGAGCAATCACTGAGATGTTTAGAACATGTTCAGAATGTAAAGATACTAAAAAAAAATTGAGATATTTGAATATCTGTGAATATACTCAAAGTTACTGAAATTTTACCATATACTTCAACTGACTGGTCGGTCACCTACATCTTGATAGCGCTGGTAGCATGATTTTTTTTTTTTTCTGAGACAGGGTTTCTCTGTATAGCCCTGGCTGTCCTGGAACTCACTCTGTAGACCATGCTGGCCTCGAACTCAGAAATCGGCCTGCCCCTGCCTCCCAAGTGCTGTTGTAATGGTACAGTATACTGTTTGCTGTTAAGTAATCTGCCAGCATTGAGAGCTGGAGAGACGGCTCAGGGGCTAAGAGCCCTTGTCGCTCTTCCAGAGGACAGGAGTTTGGTACCAAGCATCCACATGGTGGGTCACACCCATCCGTAACTCTTAAGTCCGGGGGTCCCATGACCTTTTCTGGCCTCTGAGGACATTAGACATGTCCTCAGAGGTGCACAGACACATGCAGGTAAAACACCCACACACTTAAAATAAAATCAATTTAAAAAATAAGAGAATCAGCATAATGCATTTTTAGTAGAAAAAAATATACTTTTTCATTGATATCCAGTCAGCAGAGTTGCTTTTTTAAATTTGTGCTTTGTTGGCCAATGGATATATAGCTATATTTCCCTAAAGCAAGAGATATTGAACCTATAGAATACTGAAATTACCTCATGCCTCAGCATATTAATTGGAATATGCATATCAAATTGGCTGTTTCTTAAATCTCCAGGACCACCAAGCTCTCTGCATTCATGCTTATTTAACTTCTTTTTTGTCTCCTCAAAGAGTTTCTTAAATCTGTAAAAATGCATAGAATTGGCCAATGAATGTTTTCAGAGTCAATATTTAATAATTTATGTAGGTAATACTCAATATCATACAAAAGGAACAAAGCTGTGTGCTGTGCATCTCGTCTGTCTCAGCCTAACATGAATTGTAAGTTTCCTTCCTATTGATTTCAAGTTTCATTCCATTATTATCTAAAAAGAATCAAGAATCAAAGAATCATTTTGATTTTCTTGTATTTATTAAGATTTGGGATTTTTTTTTGGCCTAAAATGTTATTTCTCTTTGGGAATGTGATGCGTACTTCTAGAAAGTGTATCCTGTAGATGTCAGGTGGGGCATTCAGGAGGACTTGGACTTATTCTGAGGTCCCTTATCACCTATCCTTCAGTTTAGCACTATGTTTTTTTGGGTTATTGAAAACACAAGACTGGACACATGTGCATATCTCTTTATAAGTATAGCACATTCATGGATGAATTTTCCAGTTGTTAATCCACGGGGGCCTTTAAAGACATCTCTTCAGACTTTGTCTTAAATGCCACTCAATCAGATGCACACTTAGGTGCCCCCGGTTTTCAGCTTCCATTTGCTTGCTGGGGTTTTTCCCATAGTTTGACTGTGTTGTGTTTCCCACAGATGGAGGACTATGCTACCCTTACTAAGGTCAAATAGAAGGGTCACTTCAGCTTCGAGGCTCTTCAACCTGGCCTTTATTGCAGATTGTCACTGGCCTACCATGGCAGGATTTCCCCCACTCTGTCTTTTACAGTTGTTGCTCCCCCAGGAAAAGCCTTGACAAAGAACCCACAAGCTGCTTGTTGAATAGCATCAACCTTCATGCTGTACAGGCTGAAGAAATGACTGAGCTTAGGGGCTCGCCCTGCTCTTGCACAGCACCTGAGTTAGGTTCCCAACACCCACTTGACAACCACCGACAACTCTAGTTCCAGGGGATCCAACACCATCTTCCAGTGGGCACCAGGCATGTGTGTGGTGTGCAGATATATACGCAGGCCCAACACTCGAACACATAAACTAAAGAAATTACAATGAACTTATACAATGCCAAGTAGTCATCCCTAAAATACATGCATAGGAGAGATGTTAGGTGAACTCAGTAGATTGTATTGAAAATTTCATACACACATTATATGTAATAATAACCATTAAAGAAAAGGAAGCTATGAATTTGAGAGGAACTTGGGGGACATGGGAGGAGCTAGAGGAAGAGGAATAAAATATTTCACATATGAAATTCTCAAAAAAATGAAATAAAAAAGTTAATGAAGCTAAAAACTAAAGGTTGAAAGGATTTGAATGTTAAAAGTCTTACCTCATTAGCTCTGTCAGTAATTCCTCATTTTTATTCATCTGTTTTTCCAAAGTACATTCTAAAGACTGTGTTTGAAGGGTGAGTTTTTTTATTTCATCTCCAAGCTTTAAAATATTATAAAAAGTTAAAAGTATCCAGACTCTTATTCTTCTTTTATAAAATCACTTCTTATAAGTGTATGAGTAATATGCATTTGTCCAAGTTTGTAACAGTCCACTTAGGATCAAACTGGAAAATAACTCCTTAAAGCTAGCTCCTATTTACTTATATATTTATCTTATTTATTTATTTATTTATTTATTTATTTATTTAGGTTTTTTGGATTTGGTTTTTTTTTGAGACAGGAAAATAGTAAATAGAGACGAAAATTTCAAACTCCTGGGAGAATTCTCACTGAGAATGAAGATTTTTCTCATCTCTGTGTAGCCATGGCTGTCCTGGACTCACTCTGTAGACCAGGCTGGCCTTGAACTCAGAAATCTGCCTGCCTCTGCCTCCCAAGTGTGCGATTACAGGTGTGCGCCACTACTGCCTGGAATATCATTTATTTTTGAAGAAACTTATTTTTTATCTCCCTTCCACACATGTACATGTGTACATACGTGGCACATATGAGCAGGTGCCTGCAGAGGCCAGGAGACGGCCGGGTCTACCAGAGCTGCGGTCTCAGATGGCTGTGGGTGCTGGGAACTGTTCTTGGATCTTCCTCTGGAAGAGCAGCCAGTGCTCTTACCTGTTGAGCTATGTCTCTGGTTCCCCTCATCATTAATTTTTATAAAATTTACATTCCTGTAATTTGTTAAAATGAGTCCTTTTTATCCTCACCTGACTTTAGGATGAGAAAAATATTCATTCTTAGTAAGAATTCTCCCAGGAGTTTGAAATTTTCTTCTCTATTTACTATTTTCCTTTAACAATATCTTTGTGCTAACACCACAAATCATGGCGCCTGTCTGATTCTTCTGGATTCTCTACCTTCCCAATCAGGCCCTTCCAGTACCCTTAATACACAGTACCTCTAAACATCTATTGTCATCACTCAGCAACTTCTAGTAACTTAAAAATGTGATTTTAAAAAGGATTTATTTATTTATTTATTTATTTATTTATTTTTTGATGTGCATGTCTGTCTGTGTATGTATACAAATGCCTAAATGTATGTGTGTGTACCCGGTGCCCTGGAGGCCAGAAGGGGCATCGGTTCCCCTGGAACTGGAGCTTCAGCTGGTTGTGAGCCATATGGGACTTGAACCCAGGTCGGCTGCCCGAGCAACACGGCCTGAACCATCTCTTCAACCTCTTGAAATCTGAGTTTCTAATCTTACAAGTTCAATAAATATAGGCTAACAAGAACATTTTGTAGTCTTTATCATGTTTTGGGTCTTGTGAGCAAATTTTAAAGATGTTCATCCTTTTCCAGAGGCAGCTTGAGCCCTACTTGTGTTACAGGTATTGTTGTCTCCTCTTTGTGGATTTGGAAGTGGGTTCTGCTTTGACCTCTGTCCTCCACCCAACGCTTCGCTTTCCCTTCCTCTCTGTCTTTGAGCTCCCTTGCCTGTGATCCACCTCCTGTAGCAGCTGCACAGTGACTTTCTATGGGTGAGCTTCTCAGAGCAGCCAGCCTGTCACTGGGGAGCACGGTGGCCACTGGACAGCAGCTCTCCAGCATAGCCTTACAGCGGCAAAGGAGAGAGCTGCACTCTTGGAAAACTGGTGGACACCATGAATGGTCAAACAGTTTCTGCATCCTCAGTTCTGTAAGGTCCCATGAAATGTAGCATCCGATAGCATCACCTTTCCTTATGAAAATTACAGAGAAAATGTTCCTTGCTGGAAGTGTTTATATAATGACAAGATAGCCATTTTTCAAAAACACTTTTCAAGATTTATTTATTTTATGTGTATGAGTGTTTTGTCTGCATGCACACCTGGTGTCTGTGGAGGCCAGGAGGACATCAGAGATCCCTTGGAGTTATGGATGGTTGTGAGCCACTATGTGGGTACTGGGAACTAAACTTGTATCCTCTGCAATAGCAGCAAGTACTCTCTGAGACCTCTTTCTAGCCCCAAGTATCTGGTCTTCATTAGAAATGGAAGTAACAAGTCATCCATTCCCAGACCTTCACTGAAGGCTTCTGGGAACAGATTTAGAACTTGAGGCCAAATAACTGTGGAATATTCTTAGAATACTAAGACTTTCCCAGTAGCATAGGCAACTACAAGCTGTGTACGCAGCAACCCTACTCACAATATCCAGTCAATCAACCTGTCTATTAATCATCTAATGGGGAAACAAAGTGTTGTCTTACAAAGCATTATATATCATAGTATATATTATAGTATATATTATATATTATAGTACATAATATAGTATATAGTATAGTATATAGTATATACTATAATATCGTATATAGTATATATAATATAGTATATATTACTAATTATAATATTATAAAACATTCATTTTATAAGAATCTTGTTCAGTAAAATATTTTTTCCAAGACAAGGGTTTTCTGTATAGTTCTGGCTGTCTTAGAAGTTGCTGTGTAGACCAGGCTAGCCTTAAACCCAGAGATCCATATGCCTCTGCCTCCTGAGTACTTGGATTAAAGGAATTCACAACCATGCCCAGTGAATTCTTAATTTAGAAATTGTTTTTCTTCTCACTTATGTATATGTATGTATATATGTGCCATGTGTGCACAGGTGTACATGTGAGAAGAGGCCATCAAATCTTCTGGAGCTGGAAGTCATGAGCTACCTGACGTGGGTGCTGAGAACCAAATTCTGGTGCTCTTCAAGAACAGTGGATGCTCTCAACCCTCAAGCCATCTCCGTAGCTTTTTGTTCAGCAAATTTTGCTGCCAAAGTCCCTAATGTTATTTCAATGAACTTCTATAAAAGTTGGACTTTAGAGGATGTCCACTATTGGAGCATTATGAGCAGCAGCAGCAGCAGCAAAGACACACACACACACACACACACACACACACACACACACACACTCACACTCACACACACACACTCACACACACACACACACACACTCACACACACACACACACACACACTCTCCCACCATGTATACAACACTATTTCTATGATGTAGCCCTGGCTGGTTTGGAAATCAGAGATCCATCTTGCTTGACCTCCTGGATACTGGGATTAAGGTGTGTGCCGCCATGCCCAGACCTGGCAAAGGCAGATATTTCTATCACTGGCACTTTTCACTTATCCTAAAATATTCCTATACAATCCCACAAAAGGGAGAAAGGATTTTCAGTATGGCAGAGAAAACCAGACTCACCAAACCCTCGTGCCGCAGATGATTCTGAATTTGTTCAATTTTTGCTGATTGCTCTTTTAGTGTAAGTTTTAATTTGGAAAGTCGAACTTCAAGCCTAAAATGTATTTGATAATGATTTGCATAAATAATTCTGAAAAGCATCACAATTTCTGAACTAACATCTGAAAAAATAATTTCAATTTTAACAATTGAAAACAGGTGGTTTGAAAGCTTCGCTTCCCCCACCCCCTGCCCCCGCCATGTTTCATGGACAATGCACATAACGGTGTGAGAGTCATACACTTACTTTTTGGCAGGGTTTGGGATCAAACCCTTATCTTGCACACACAGATCATGTCCTGTCCCAACTGAACTAAGTCTAGGATGTAAACAATGCATCTCAACTACTATAATGCTGAGAGAGTTTCCTGGCTCCATGGAGGGGTATTCATTATCACAACTAATAGAATTTCTGTGCTACACTATTCGTTTTGTAAAACTCATGGTACTTTGTGGCTGCTCTATTTCATACCTTTGCAAGATGGCTCGAATCTTCTTAGAACTTTGTACTGTCTGTGTGAGTTGATCTTGTGCTCCCTGTAACTAAAATGAGCAATGAAAAAATAAATAAAATGAGCAATAAAAAACAAAGTTGTTGGGGGCTGGAGAGATGGCTCAGCGGTTAAGAGCATTGACTGCTCTTCCAGAGGTCCTGAGTTCAAATCCCAGCAACCACATGGTGGCTCACAACCATCTGTGATGAGATCTGATGCCCTCTTCTGGTGTGTCTGAGACAGCTGCAGTGTACTCACATACATAAATAAAAAAAAATAAAAAAAAATAAAAAACAAAACAAAGTTGTTAATACCATTAAGTCTAGCTGGGTGGTGGTGGTGCACGCCTTTAATCCCAGCACTTGGGAGGCAGAGGCAGGCAGATTTCTGAGTTTGAGGCCAGCCTGGTCTACAGAGTGAGTTCCAGGACAGCCTAACACAGAGAAATCCTGCCTCAAAAAAACCAAACCAACCAACCAACCAACCAACCAACCAAACAAACAAATAAATAAAATACCGTTAAGTCTGCCCTTTACCCATTTTCCTACCGGGATTCGTGAGAGCGTGTCCGTGCCCCTTCCCCTGGATATTGTCTATGGAAACTTTTATACTGTAACTGTAGAATTAACTAAGCTGTCGCAGCAGGACTTTTAGCTCTATCATACCTAAGGGAATGAATGTTATCTATCTGCTGCCTACAGAAAAGTTAACTGACGTTCACTATGCACAGAAGGACAACTTTTTGGATACACAAATTGATAGGATATGTAAAATGTGTAAATTTGTGGGTCTGAATTTTCAGGATCACCTCAAACTGGTTTTATATATACATATATGAATGATCATGGGGATATGCCAGTGATGATACAAACATGATGTTTTATGTGAAAATTAGATGTTTTAAGAAATGATTTGAGAGACCAGAGAGTGCTACTATCAGGAGGTATGGCCTTGTAGAAGTAAGTGTGGCCTTGGGGGAGGAAGTGTGTCCCTGTGGGGTGGGCTTTGAAAACCTCCTCCTAGCTGCCTGGAAGAGTCTGCTAGTGGCTGCCCTGAGTTCAAGATGCAGAACTCTCAGCTCCTTCTCCAGTACCATGTTTGCCTGGATGCTGCCATGTTTCCTGTCATGATAATGGACAAAACCTCTGAAACTATAAGCCAACTTGAATTAAATGCTGTCCTTTGTAAGAGTTGCCTTGGTTTTGTTGTCTTTTCATAGCAATAAAAGTCAAAATAAGACAAGGCAACTATTTAATCTTGCTACTTTGTGGCCTGTTTCTAGGTATTCAATTTTTCTTGAAGTTAAAAAACATTTTCTTCTTCTTCTTCTTCTTCTTCTTCTTCTTCTTCTTCTTCTTCTTCGTCTTCTTCTTCTTCTTCTTCTTCTTCTTCTTCTTCTTCTTCTTCTTCTTTTTGTTTTTTTGTTTGTTTGTTTGTTTTGTTTTGTTTTTTGGATTTGGTTTTTTTCGAGACAGGGTTTCTCTGTGTAGCCCTGGCTGTCCTGGAACTCACTCTGTAGACCAGGCTGGTCTCAAACTCAGAAATCTGCCTGTCTCTGCCTCCCAGAGTGCTGGGATTAAAGGCGTACGCCACCCTGTCTCCAAAAGCAAAAAATTTACTTTCTTTTTAAATTTATTATTTTTTTTATTTTCTATATTCTTTGTTTACATTCCAAATGATTTCCCCTTTCCTGGTTCCCCCCTCCCCATAAGTCCCATAAGCCCTTGTCCCTCTGCCCTTGTCCCTCTGCCCCTTCCCCAATCAAGCCCCTCCCACTCCTCTGTCCTGGTAATCCCCTACATTGCCGCCTCAAGCCTTTCCAGGACCAGGGCCCTCTCCTTCCTTCTTCTTGGGCATAATTTGATATGTGAATTGTGCTTTGGGTATTCAGAGCTTCTGGATTAATATTCACTTATCAGTGATTGCATTCCATGTGTGTTCTTTTGTGACTGGGTTACCTCACTTAGGATGATATTTTCCAGTTCCAACCATTCGCCTAAGAATTGCATGAATTCATTGTTTTTAATTGCTGAGTAGTATTCCATTGTGTACATATACCACATTTTCTGTATCCATTCCTCCATTGAGGGACATCTGGGTTCTTTTCCAGCTTCTGGCTATTATAAATAAGGCTGCTATGAACATAGTGGAGCATGTGTCCTTAACGCATGCTGGGGAATCCTCTGGGTATATGCCCAGGAGAGGTATAGCAGGGTCCTCCGGAAGTACTTCCTTTCTTTCTTAAAATGTTTTTTTCTACTAGACTAATTTAAAAAAGGCAACATTGATACCCATTACTTGCATGAAGACACAGGAAAACAGGTGACATATACTCCTTAAAGACACACAAGATGCCGGGCGGTGGTGGAGCATGTCTGTAATCCCAGCACTTGGGAGGCAGAGGCAGGTGGATTTCTGAGTTTGAGGCCAGCCTGGTCTACAGAGTGAGTTCCAGGACAGCCAGGGCTATACAGAGAAACCCTGTCTCGAAAAAAACAAAACAAACCAAACCAAAACAAACCAAACCAAAACAAAAGACATACAGGATAAGATGAAACTTCAGGTACGTAATAATTCTGTACAAACAGCTAGATTTGATACTCTCAAAAAGAGAAGGGTCCTACAACAGCATAGAGAAATAATTTAATGCCTTCCAGAACTCGAGCTCTGTGAGATTTCCTATTCTATGGGGCAGACCAATGCCAACCACAGTGCAGGCACTCTGCCCTATCCGTTTATGCGTGGTTTTCATAGATTTCTGGCTGGATGTCACACACAAAGGCCAAGAGGTTCTCCAGGACTTCATCCGGAGGATGGTCATCTTCCCCGCCTTGCTACCTCAGCTGCCGCCGCGGGACCCCAGTGCCTCAGCTTCCTTGGCTGTGACCTCCTCCCTCCACAGGCAGTGCTGTTCAGTTTCAGCCTGGGCTGCTTCTTTGGCCTGCTTCAGCCTCGGGTCCTTTCGCATGTGGGCCTCGGGCATCAGCCTGAGGTAGCTGCTGGATGCCCAGGGACCGACTAGCCATTGCTGAGGGGACTTTCGGTGGAGAGAACGGCCTAAGTCAACGGCTTAAACACACCCAGAATCCCCTCTGATTGTAGGTTTTAAAGGAAAACATGGAAAGCCTTCTCTTTGAATTAGCTTATTATGGATGCCATGATTCAGACAGACAAATGGGGTTAAATTAAGAACATTACTGTAACTTGGGAAATGGAAGTGTGATGTCAGGAATTCAAGACCAGCCTTGGTTATGCATCAGGAGCAAAGATGACTCAATTCCACATTGCCATGGCCTCTCCCAAATCCCTCCATTATACACATAAACTTAGGGCCCCAATTTCCTTCCTTTTTCATGATACAGGTACATACTGGGAAATGCCTCAAGCATCTCCGACCTCCTCTGTGCTTTGCGTGGTTGCTATTAAATCTTGTTGCTAAGATGACTTTCCCCAGCCCTATCTTACGAGACTTTGGTGTTTTGTTCTGTAAGGATGATCACCTTACAGTAACCACTGAAGCTGCATCAATAAGCAAACTCGTCAAAGTGCAAAAGCAGCTGCAGAGACAGGCCTGGGTAACACTGCTGTTTACAAAAGACCTAACAGATTCATTACAGATGCAAACATGAATAGTCCTCGTTTTAACATAAAACACTAAATGGTCACCCTGGTGGCAGCTGACTCAACTCCAGCGTCCCTCTGGTTCTCCAGCCAGGAACACGTACGTGGTGAACACTATTAGATGCTGGGTTTATAATTCATTAACTTAGCTACTAATGCCTCCATTTAACATTTTTGTTCTCAGTAATTCAAAAGTGGATGGCGTGGCAATATTTAGGTCAACACAGGAGGGCGACGCCTGGTGTCCCGGGGAGGACACAGTCAAGTGATGTGCAAGGCTGAGTTAGTGTAATGCATGCTTTCCCATTCTCATAGTGCTGAATTGTCTTGCAATACCTTTTCTTTCTGACCATTTTCTGTTAGTCACATGTATTTATCTGAAGACATATACAAAATTGGAATGATCTAAATAATACTTACCAAACTCTCAGAAACATGAACTTTTACACAACTAGTTTACCTGTCTCAAATCTTTTTCTAGGGCCTTTAGTTCCGTGATCACTGTCCTGATTTCAGGGTGTCGAGTCCGCTCCACACTCTCACCACACTGCTCTTTTTCCCTTCGTAATTGTGGTTTCTTCTGTTGAAACACAAACTCAGCATTTTCTTGTTTCTCCTTTTGCTTTAAGGGGAACCTGGAGTATTGAAACACACTGCAACTCATTTTGAGGAAAAATGGTCATTGTGATTTCATTATACTAACAAATAATCTTCTTGATGGATCACCCTTCCAAATAATTGAATAAATTGACTTGAAATAAAATTTCACCACCATAAAATGTGCCAGATGTGCCCCAAAATGATTGGCATTGCAAAGGAGCATCTCCAGGTGTTCACACAGTAGGGTAGCCATGACCGAAGACCTGAAGAATGAATCTAGTATTTGCTATCTCTCACCCTGCTGTTCCTAACATTCCAACCATATCCCAATATTATTTATCACATAGGAGACTTGATAGACTTTTGTGAAAAATACATGATCCTATCATTTAGTAACAGTGAGTAGTTCTTTAACATAGAAATCTGAATCAATTATGGATGTATGAAATATGTGGAATAAATGAACAGTGGCCTCTTTCTTTTGTTTTTCATTTTTGTTAATATACAGATGGGGGTCTAGCCCATCCCCAGACTTGTCATTCATGATGGCCTTTGTTGGGTTCATAGCAAAGTAACTGGGTAATTAAAGAGAACAGCTGTATAAATTTGAAAGTAGTTGAGCTGAGAAATAACGACTCCTTCATGCTCTTCAGATAAAGCTGTAGATGCATATTAAGCTTTTTTAAAAAAACAGGTAAGATGTGTTGATTCAGGCTTTAAAAAAATTCCTATACTTTGTACAAGTCATGTATATGAATTTTTTCGAAATATTCAGAAATTCAGAAAACAAAGTCCAAATGGCGTTTCTTGCATTAACTGTAATAGGAAAATACGAAAGTGAACACAATTCTCAGTCCTAAATGAATAAGGAACAATAGGACTCAGCATAGCCACTCAATTTCCTGTTTTGAAGATTATGAATTTATTTGTTTCAAATGCTCATATTCAAATGAGGCAGTTACACTTTCCCTAATAATTCCACATTCCACAGGACTGAAAATGTTCTAGCGCACTAGCCCGTAAGCCAGCCATTGCCTATCGGTAGTACAATGTGATGGTTCAAGCGTTCCTCTAGAGCTAAGATGTCATGGGGCTGGAGAAAAGGCTCAGAGGTTGCAAGCATCGGCCGCCCTTGAGAGGACCTGGGTTGGATTGCAAGCACTCACAGGGACTCACACTTATCTGTGACTCTGGTTCCAGGCAATCCGATGCCCTCTTCTGGCCTCAGGGGTGTTCCATGCATGTGACACACACACACATGTAAGCAGACACATACACATATAAAAGATTTAAAAACCAACTAAGATACCATGCCTCAGAGCGCAGAGCTTGTCCCGTGCCACCTCTTCATGCTGTGACCAGGATTTAATTTTTTTAATTTCTGTCTGTTCTCTCTGCACTTCACTAGCCTTATTTTCCATTTCTCCAGGTTTTCTTGAAAGCAGTTCATAGCGACTATTCTTCAGCTCTATTAGTCTTTCATCTGAGTGAGCCGTATCCCAGATCTTCAGGGGGCCACTAGAACCTTTAGAAGAGAGAAGATAGCATGAGACAAGATCATACGTGAGCATATTTTGTACACAGGGACCACGTTTTCACAGTCAACCATTCTTATGCAGAACAGTAAGCACTATATACCTGTAATGAACACAGTGTTAAATTCTGCAGCTAGAACAAATGAGTCCTTGTGTGATGGATATTATTGCTTGCCAACTTGATTATATCTAGAATTAACTAAAACCCAATTGGCTAGGCACACCTGTGGGGAATTTTTTTTTTAATTAAAGCATTTGAAGTTGGAAGACCCAATTTCTAATCTAGATCAAAAGGCAGAAAGATCCACCTCTAATCCAGTTTTGTGGTGGGAAGATCCACTTTTAATCTGGGCCACACCTTCTGCTGAAATCTTATATAAAGGGCATGGCAGAAGGAAGCTCTCTACCTGGTTGCCCTCTGACAAGTCCATTCCTTCAGGGATGTTAGAGGCTACTTCCTTGAGATCTGGCATATATGGAAAACCAGCTGATACATCCATCCTCATGGGTTGAACAACCACTGGGTTCTTGAACCTTTAATTAGTAGACAACCACTGTTGGATTAGCTGGGCCACAGCCTCTAAGCCATTCTAATACATCCCCCTTATACAAACATATTCATTCTATAAGTTCTGTTACCCCAGAGAACCCTGAAAAATATACTTGCTTTTATCTAGTTGCAAAGCTAAGGGAGAAAAGACACAAAATGAGCATTATATATTCAGATAGATGCTGCAGGGAAACAGTTCTATGAGAACTGATCTAAAATGAGATCAAAGTAGATTTTCCCATGGAGGAAAAAACTACACTGAGAAATGGAGGATGAACTAAATGCCAAAATATTATTATAATTATTAGAAAATATAGCTATCATTGTATTATTATACATACAATATACTGAACATACAATATTGTATATATTGTATATATAATATATACAACATATATTTACTTTTTATTTTTAGATTTTATTTCTTTACTTTATATATATGATGAGTACACTGCAGTTGTCTTCAGACACACCAGAAGAGGGCACTGGATCCCATTACAGATGGTTGTGAGCCACCATGTGGTTGCTGGGAATTGAATTCAGGACCTCCGGAAGAACAGTTAGTGCTTTTAACCACTGAGCCATCTCTCCAGCCCACAAAATATATTTATAGTTGTACTGTAGTGTATATATTGTATACTAATATATATATATATATATATACATATATATATTGTATTGGAAAATATATTTACAATTATTAAGATAATGGCTTTATGAAGATAATGGCCTATGATGGAAAGAGAACAGGTGAAAGGTTTTCCCAGCAAGATAGCTTCCTGTGAAGAGAGGGTCCAGGCCATCAAACAACAAGGAGGCGCTCATGTGGAACCATCTGGATTCTCTGGTGAGGAACGTGATTCTGGTGAGCTGAGGCTTGCAGAGGACAGAACACGGGAGGGAAGGGGAGAGGAGAGAGCACTGTAGCAGAACGCCGCAGACCTGCTGAGGCCCCTTCAACATTAGCAGAGTGTGACCCAACGCTGTGCCACGAAGGCTTTGGTGGCTGACGGGAAGAACACCTGTAAAGCTTCCAGAGCCCTGGAACACTGGAACAGGCTCACAGAATGCCAGGAAGAGTCCATTCCCAGCAGACTGTCCGGATAACCCGTAAGTCAGTCATAATAGGTTAGGACAGTAGTTCTCAGCCCGTGGGTCACAACCCCCTTACAAAGGCCTCATATCAGATATTTACATTACAATTTATAGCAGTAGCAAAATTACAGTAATAAAGTAGCAATGAAAATAATTTTATGGTTTTGGGGGTCACCTCAACATGAGGAACTGTATTTAAGGGTCACCATTTTAGGAAGGTTGAGAATCATTGGGTTAGGAAAAGGAGGTACCTAACACTGGGGAGAACTGGAGGCTGTCAGAGAACAGGGAGGAAGGGTCAAGCTGTTTAGTGTGACGTAAACATATCTCATATTGCAATTCAAAGAGAAGTAGACTCACCAGAGATAACTTTTTAAAAATTAAATTTTGCTTTAACGCATCTGAATTAGTAGTAATCCACATCAATAGCACAATGGTGGACAGATTTAACTACGGCTAACCCTTGAACCAGGCATGTTTAAACGGGTTGGCCTGTGGTGGTTTGGATGTGTTTGGCTCATGGGAAGTGACACTCGTGGCTTTGTTGGAGGAAGTTCATTACTGTTGGGGTGGCCTTTGAGGTTCTATGCTCAAGCCCCACCCAGGGTGGGGAGAGAGCTTCCTCCTGGCTGCCTGTGGAAGACAGAGTCTCCTCCTGGATTCCTTTGGATCAAAATGTAAAACTGTCAGCTTTTCCAGCACCAGGCCTGCCTGCCTGCTGCCTGTTTCCTGCCATGATGATAATGGACTGAACCTCTGAAACTAAGTCAGCCCCAATGAAAAGTTTTCCTTAATTAGAGTTGCCTTGGCCATGGTATCTCTTCACAGCAATGGAAACTCTAGACATTGTGTTTTTCTTTTTAAATTGTTTTGACCTTTCAAAGTCTGAAAAATTTATAGAACCACATGCTATAGGATTATTAAAAATATACGATGGATGTCACGAGTGTGTAAAACATACTTATAAAATAATCTTTTATGTTAACAAGAGAACATAGAAGGTCATAACAAGCATACCAGAGCTATGAACACATTTCTGTCCCTACACGGTATGACCTGAAGTCATATATACTAGGGTAAAGAAGCCATGTTCTATAGTTGTGTTGCTGCAGCAACCTCAAGATTACCTCTTCTCCTGCTAGAAGCCCCAGTGAGAGGGTATTTGTTTGGACACACCGTGGATGGGATGCCAGCCATCTCTAGGAGAGCAGCACGTCTCTGGGCATTTGTGTTTTCACTAAGAATTCCATTCAACAACAGTTCCCTAGTGGTTCTATTGTAGAAGTCGATGCTTCTAAATCTTGGGTTGTCAGGGGCTGTCACTCCCATGCCCAGTAAAAGGTTATTGGAGAGTCGATAGCCTCTCAGTCATATATGGAATGAACACGAGTGAGAACCAGGTGAATGACAGATTGTCTGCCTGAATAAAAAAGTAAGCTCCAATGACTTATTCTGATTGGTGAAAACTCCTTTGCTTGACCCCTTGTGTCAAAATATGATTGGACAATGCAACAGCCCACCCCTCACTCTGTGGTCTCATCCTTTAAATATGCTGTGCAATTTCTCTTCACGCTCATCGTCGTTCAGCTCCCGAGTCTGTTCGGTGGCATTGATCGATCAGTGGCAGCTTTGTTGTAATACATTGTTGTCGTTTTCATTGACCTGGTGTTTTGAGTTATGTTGGAGTTAAGAGGACCTCACAACAAAATACACCAGGTTATTTCATTTGCATGGATTATCACAGTTATAGGAAACTAGAACGCCCAGTGACACGGGTCTCTAATCCCAGCTACCCAAGATGCTGAGGCAGGAGAATCAAAAGCCATTTCATTCCTGAGCCACCCTGGGAGTTCAAGGTCAGCAGTGGAACTAACCAAGACTCTTTAACAAATCTACCAGAGAGCTGGAGATACAACTCAGTGGTGCCTCCTGCACCTGGCTCACAGGGGCCTGTACTAAATACCCAGAAATGCACTCATGTACGCGTCCATGCACACACACACACACACACATCATACAAATAGAAAATAAACACAGAAAGAAGCTTAATAGTGTGTTAAAAAAAAACCCTTCAGTTTGAGGAACAGGTTACCTTTTACCTCTTTTTGAGTTGATGGCCAATGGGTCATGTTACACTCTATTGTCACTATTCTTGGTTATCCCCGGAGCTTGGCAGTAAGACCCTACTGCTGAAGACAACACAAACCTGAGTAACAGAACATGGAAAAACTGAAGCTTGTACTCACCTGGAAGCCTCTTCCTACTGGCTAGCTTCCATGCTGCTAGAAGGTGCTATGTATGCTACTGGAGGAGAGAAGTGGTCATTGGCTCTGCCCAGCTGTGAACTCTGTGAGCGGCAGACAGGCCAGTGCCTGACAAGACATGCCCACTGGCGAGACAGTACCGTGAATGTCATAAGGTTAGTCAACCACTTTCTGATTGGATCTAAGGTCCGCGTCAAGAGATGGAATCCATACCTGGCACTGTTAAAGGGGCCAAGAACCTGTGGTTGGATGGGTCATAGGCCTTAGGGAAGAACCTAAGACTATCATCCTGCTAAATGGACATAGATTTAAAATGACTACTGATGACTTCCTAGTGTACACATACACCAGAACATCTCTCAGCCCTCATCAGAGAAGATTCCCGCAGTAGATGGGATTCAGACAGACTCTCAAACAGCCGAAATGTAGAGAATAGACTGTGGAATGCCAAGATCCAGGTGGGCACATAATCACACCCCTCCCCCAAGGCTCATCATCTTTGACGAAGAGGGGTTGGGAAAATTCTAAGAGGCAGACATTGTGGGTAACATCGAGGCAACAGCCTTTTCCAGATGCAGCAGGGCAGTAGCACATATAAAGTCATAGTGGTTGCTACAGATCCATATAAGTTCAGGGCAAAAAAAAAAAAAAAAGTCCCAGCATCCGAAGGGGAGGTGGGCTCACAATCCCACTACTTGCACAGGAGCTACTGGCATTTGATAGCAGTGGAGACAGAGTCAGTTTTCTTAAACGATGGGGCCCCTGGTAGGTTGTCCACACGCCAGGGCAGGCCCTACTCCCAAGAGTAATGGGGCAATGCACTGGACTCCATGAAGAAGGGAGGAAACCTGCCAAGCTGGGCGGGCATGAAGGGAGGCTGGTTATGGGAGGAGCTGGGGAAAGGTGGGTAATAGGACCAAAATATGTCATATGAAATTCTCAAAGATTATGAAAAATAGTTTTTTAAAAAATGACACTGATAAATGCAATAGGCACTTACTAGAATATGGTAGAAATGAAAAGGGCCCGTGATACTACTATGTAAATACACGGAGACACTGGGCATTGTAGCTGTCATGTAACGGTGATGGGAGAGGGAAGGATTCAAGTACTTTGCAAAATGAACTGGTAGCTTCTTAGTAGGGAACTTTACGACAACTGAGGAAACGTCTGTGAAGGAAAGATTTATTGAAACCCATGTTGACAATGGTGGTAAATATGTGCTTAAACATGCAGACACCTAGGCGTAGGGCACACTTTACATATGTCTAATTTATTTTGGTTAAGAAGGCCTCAGCGGAGTTACTGAAAACACAAGGTTCTGTTACAATAACACATGTCGAAGGGGTAGTGAGACCCTTGAGAAGCCAGAGCCAGGGAGAGCGAGCCGGAAGTGACACCTGGGGGAATTCTGAAAACAGACCGTTCAGGTGACAGAGTGGATCAAGGTTTGAGGAGGTAGAGTTCTAAGGTTAGACAGCAAGATGGACCGCACCTCGGATGCCTCTCACGTTGGGCGCAGCAGGAGTCCGCTGAGCTTGCTGGCTGGGAGTTTGAAGCTGTTCTCTGTCTAGTATGGTGTCGAGGGCGTCTCGGGTGGCCCCAGGACCTGAACACTTCTGCATTCTGTGACTCGGGGCTGAGGGATACAAACACAGCCCCCCTGCAGCAGAGGCCCCGCCACACAGACCCCGCGGGCATGCCCTTCCAAGGTGCTTCACTGGCAGTGAGCGGATGAGCTCACGCACGGCAAAGATGGGGTTACTCACCCCAGCTGGAGGCTGGCACGCAAGGCTCGCTTCCATGGCTAGCTTCTTCCATTTCATTTACTTGGGTTTCCGTCTGCAAAATAGCACTATTTCAAACCATCCCCCAAATTTATTTAACATGTAGTAAATGCACAGAAGTGGTGGTTTAAAACTTAGACGTGTAAGTAGAAATGTGTAGAATTCTACATAAAACTATGTCAAATGGTACCCTGGTTAACATTTCCTATTTATTAATAATTAATTTACTTTGAGACAAGGTTTCATTATGTAGCCTCAGCTGGCCTAGAACTTGCTATGAGATCACGCTGGCCTTGAACTCATAAAGATCTGCCTGCCTCTAGGATTGGTGTGTGCTGCCCACACCTACTCCATATGTCTCCTGTTTCTTAATTTCTTTTTCAAAACTACTCTTTTTATAAGTCTTTTTAACCTTACCTCTGTAACATATTTCAGTGGATACATCATATTGTGTTTGACAAAAATATCTTAATAAAATGTTTCAATAATTTTTATTGATTACAAAGACTAATACTAATTTAACTATGAATATTAGTTATTACAGTTATGTTTAAATTAAATATATTTAGTATTGTATGTGACAGTGAGGCTGCCACACTGCGCATGTGGAGTGCGGTCTCTCCTGACCCCTTTGCGTAAGTCTAGGGATCTACTGTGGTCGCCTGGCTTTGTGGTGAATGTGCCTACTCACTGGGCCGCCTCACCAGCCCCGGAGAGTTACTTAAAAAAAAAAAAAAGGCAACTTACACACTCATTTTACTTTGGCTTTTGGAGACAGGGTTTCTCTGTGTAGCCCTGGCTGTCCTAGAATTATCTATGTAGACCAGGCTGCCCTTAAACTCACAAAAAAATCCTGCTGCCTCTGCCTCCCGAAGCTGGGACTAAAGGCGTGCACCACCATGCTGGCTGACTTAAGTATTTATTACAAGTTAGGAGTAGGAATGAATAACTGACACCCGACAGTGTACAGGGCAAGTATTTCTCGTCATCTGGGTAATGGGCAAAGGGCAAGCTCTGGCCACCCTGCATCTGAGGCGTCCCTTTGCTGTCACTGGGGTTTCAGTTCCTGTCCTGTTAGAGTTAGACAGACCCAGAACCAGCAAGGTCAGAGGAAAGCCTAAGCCTCCCACCTTTGCCTAGCCTATCAGCTGTGCCCACAGAGCTGGGAAGCAAGTGTTCTGACTCCTGGCCACCCCTGGCTTGTGGATCTCTGGGCATCAGTGTTGGTAATTTAAGTTCTGACAGAAAGGACTTTGGCATGGGGGGTGGGGTGGGCGGGGTTACTAACTTCAGGTCTCATTTGAGTTTCCTCTTCCTCGCCTTCTCAGGAGGAGGAGGCCCCTGCAGCGCCATGCCTACAGCCCAGCGGCAGACCTGGTCTCGCTGGTCAGCCCCTGTGGCTCTGTCCCCGATTCATCACTAATTCCGCACAGCCCGCTGAGGTACTGTCGTGGATGCCCAGGGTCACCAGACATTTGTTCATCTGACTTTGGGTATTCTTCACCTCCTCGTATCCACTCCCCCACCTCCTGCTCCGGGGGCATGGCTGTTTCTAGCTTGGGTAAGACCTGCTATGGATTCACTGTCGACCCCTCCTGCCTCAGCATCAGACTCCATCGCCTTTGGGGAGAAGTGACTGCTGGGCTTTTGGGCAGCCTGGCACATGAATACATTGTCCTTTGTCATTCTTCTGGATGAGACTCATGTTTTCTCATAACAAACCAGTGCTGTTTCCAAAACCTGTCTTGCCATAACTATGTTTGTAGGGCAGACACTACTCATGGGAGGACTCACAGGCCGGACCCCATACCCGATACCCACAGTGCCAGGCTTGGGTTGGGCAGTACCAGGGATGGGCAGCGGAAGTGGCAGGTTCACATCCTGGTTGCAGGGCGATGGTGATGCTGGTGGCAGCTGTGGCAGCTGTGGCTCCTCCCCTCGAGGTGTCACTCGGCCTGTAGCCCAGGTTCCCCGGGCTCAGTGTCACTCCTACAACCAATCAAACTCTGTTTCTGACTACTCATTTACGGTACCTTGTGCTTTTCTTTAGCTTCTCTCTTTGTCAGCCTTAAAAAAAAAAAATAAAATCTTTTCAGGCAAATGTTAAGCATACAAAACACAAATGGTGTCTTGTCATATAACATCTCTATAGTTGTAAGTTCCCTCACAGGCCCAGGCTATCTAATTTAAAGTGCAATCATTTCCTGTAAAGTGGATTCAACTATAAACGGAAGTTAAACTTAATGGACAAAGAGTTAACAGTACTGGTGGTAGTTAATTCTAATTACCAACTTGATCCAACCAAGAATCACCCGAGAGGAAAATCTCAGTGAGGGATTTCTAGATCAGGTTGGCCTGAGATAATGTTCACAGCATTCAGTCTTGATTATACATTAAATAATGTGGGAAGACTCAGCCTGTGGTGGGCGGCACCACTCCCTGTGCAGTGGGGCCTGGACTCTGTGTATTATATATATATGTAAAATAGTAGCATTGGATTTCTGATCCATGTTAGTACAAACTCCTCTCTTTCTCCCTCCCCCCCTCTCTTTCCTCCCTCTTCCTGTGTGTGTGTCTGTGCATGTGCCTGTCTCTCTGTGCTTACACAAGCTAGAGTGACAGTTTCAGGTTAGCCTGATATAATGTATCAAGCTCTCAGTTGTGCACACTGCCTCCTATACTGGATTATTTTCATCCTTATCCTCTTCTAAAAAAAAGCTTCATTTTAAAAGGAAAAAAGAAATGCTCTTAAATTTCACATCTTTTACTAGTTGTCACCCATTTTTATGTTGCTTTTCTGAGAAAAAGACTCTCCAAGGACCAGTTTATCCTGCGCATGGTCTGGTTTCTGTGATGGCCACTGATGAAAACGTTGCTTGTTGCTGTTGTTGCCGTGTGCCTGCATCTCCACCGGCAGGGCACCGGCAGCACGGGCAGGGCACCGGCAGCACCGGCAAGGCACCGGCAGCACCGGCAAGGCACCGGCAGCACCGGCAAGGCACCGGCAGCACCGGCAGGGCGCCGGCAGCATGGGCTGCATGGGCAGGGCCCAGAGTGACAACTTCGCAGCTTTTACCTTCTTCCGACCTGGTCCATTTTCATGGGAAGGTGACCATCCTTCATTAGCAGCAGACCAGCAGCTTCTGGAGGGGACTTCTCAAATGCCGGTGTGACCACAGGCTCCCGGGGGCCCCAAGCTTCCTTTTCACCGTCCTTTGCTTCTTTTATACATGAGTCAGGAACACTCCTTTGAAAAATTCACAGATACCAACACTCATTCATCAGCGGATAAATCCCATCTGCATCTACTTACTAGCTGTAAAACATTCTAAAGTACCAGGTAAGCAAGGGAAGGCCAGATTCATTCTTCAACTGGGCAAATATAAGACTATGAGTTTGTGGACCAAGAGTTGAGTCTGAGCATGTGCAAAGCGTTACAGATGAGATCCAGGAAAACAAAACAGCTCATCAGGCAAAAACTGGGGAGTAGTGGTTACGAGGACTGCTCATATCAGACGTGGCTCAACAGGTGAGACTGCCTGTTGCTTTTGCATAGGATCCAAGCTGGATTCCCAGCACCCACATGGTGGCTCACAAGCACCTGTAACTCCAGCTCCCTCTTCTGGTTCCCATAGGCACTGCACACGCATGGCACACACATACATGCAGGGAGAACACCCAAACACATAAGATAAAATAAACAGATTTTAAATAAACAGATTTTAAAAACAAATTCTAAGTGATTTTGCTATCCTATATTTAATTTTAAGAATTTATAATGTTATTACTAATGTGTGTCTGAGACATGCATGTGTGTGTGTGTGTGCATGGACCATGAGTGTGCAGGTCAGAGGGCAAATTCACAGCACTGGTTTTCACTCTCCATCTTTACGCAGGCTTCAGGATTGAACCTTGGTCGTCAGGTTGCCCGGGAGACATCTTAACCCACTGGTCCCTCTTGTTGGCCTTTGATTTTAGTAAAATGTAAATAAACTTTGGATTTTATTCAACATGGCTTGCCATAATTGAAACTATCATAAGCACTCACCGAAGAATAATGAGTCATGGCTACAATGTTGGATTTTTCTATGAGAAAAAATGGTTAAATATAGAGAATACGGACTGCTAAATGCCGGAACAAGTTATTCAAAACTCACATAGGTGCAAATTTAGATTATAAGAACTGACCAGAATGAAGCATTTTAAAAAATATTACTAGTCAAATGTTTAGAACACCAGTAATATGTCACATAGCATTTGCTATTTACTAATCAATAAGTGCTTACTGAGGAGTCATTTTTCTGCACACTACCCCATCTATACTGACTGTGTTAGAGGCTGCACAAAATGATACTAAAGGGGATAAAATCTGTAATGCTAATCAAAAAGCCAACAGCCCAAGTAGAAAGATGCCAAAGGAGCAAAACTCAAGCAGGAAGATGAGTGTTATGAACAAGATGGCGGTGCACCAGCAGCGGTGTCAGCGTGGCTGGGAGCCTGAGCAGGAGGTGCTGGAGCACAGTTGCTAGAGAGTACTTACTAAGCATGCACAAAACCAATTCAAGCCTCAAAATTTCAACACTAAAATACAGTTTGATCAGCAAATTCTTTGGAAATCTACATTGCTGAAAATCGAGATGAGATGCAAATCCCTGGACCCACCTGGCCTACCAACGTTAAGTCAAGGGCAAGGACAGGCTGACCGTGAGGAAAGAGGCTAGCGGGCTCATGAGGTGGTCGCGGGGGCCAGACCAGGGTAGACTCCAGTAAGTCCGTGCTGAGGTCTGGGGATATGTGGGGTGTGCCCAGAGGTCAGTCTTGACTTCTGGGGAAGTAGTGGATCTCAGGCTGACCCCAGGAGTCTGGAGGGTGGGCTCCAGGCTCAGATCTTGGGCCTCATGTCAAAGCTGAAATAAGCAAGGCAGAACACAAGTCTAAGGATGTCTGCAACTGTGTTTCAGTGATGGATGCTGCGTGTGTGTGTGTGTGTGTGTGTGCATGTGAATTTTAGTAACAGTTCCGCAAGTACTCTATAAAAATTGCATTTAAATACTGAGCAAAATACTCAAAAACAAAACCAAAAAAGAAAACAGAATCTCTCAGCTTTGGGAAGGACAGGGCTGGGCTGAATCCATGCATAATCTACCAAATTCAAATAAGGACTAGACTAGTACAGTGGCCTCATACTGCCCCATAAAGATAAAGTGGAGAGGAAACTAGTGATGACATATAATGTGTTTGGTCTTATTATTCTGACATCAAAATTAGAGAAAAAAATTTAAATAGGTAAATGAATAAATAATCAAAATTGTCAGTTTTGCTGCTGAACATAGATATAAAAATTTTCAATAAAATCCTTGAAAAACAAAATTAACAACATATTGAAATATCATACCCAGCTATCAAGTTAGTTTAATTTCAGCTACACAAGGATGGTTCAACATACATGTCTTAGTTTGAATTTTATCACTGTGAAGAGATGCCGTGACCAAGGCAACTCTTTTAAAGGGAAACAGTTAATTGGAGCTGGCTTACAGTTTCAAGGGTTCAGTCCATTGTCACCATGGTCAGGAGCATGGCAGCGTGCAGGCAGACATGGCACTGGTGAAGGAGTTGGGAGGTCTACGTCTTGATCTGCAGGCAGCAACAGATTATGTGCCACACCTGGTGTAGTTTGAGCACTGGAGACCTCAGAGCCTGCCCCAACAGTGACACACTTCCTCCAACAAGGCCGCACCTACTGTAGCAAGGCCACGCCTCTTAATAGTGCCTCTCCCTATGGGCCAAGCATTCAAACACATGAGCCTCAGGGGGAGGCATTCCTATTCCAATCACATACACAAAATAAAAAAATAAATATGTATCTTGGCATACATCCCACGATCCCCAGAGACAGAAATCATCTCATCATCTCAATCTTTGCAGCTGCTTGTCCAAGTTCAGCATCTCTCATGATAAAGCCTCGAAGGAGCACGCCTTGATTTAATAAGCCTGCATTTGAATCTATAGCGAACATTATACAAAATGGGGGAAATCTGAGTGCATTTCCCCCTAACTGGCAACCATTATATTTAACATTATGCTTGAATTTTAGACAGAATATGGTAGCAAGCCAAAAACATACAGGGCTAACGACAGGGAGGCAGGGGTCAAATCATTTCAGGTTGTAGACTAAGAAGTTGTCCACTAAAAACATTCTTTTTTTATTAATTATTTTTATACCTTCCATATTTTATTTCCCACCCTGCCAAGCCCTGTCCACCCTCCTACTGTTCCACATCCCATACCTCTCTGCCTCCATGTGGATGATGCTAACCCCCCACCCCCACCTGACCTCTAAACTCCCTGAATCTAATGGAAGAGAAAGTGGGAAAGTCTTAAACTCATTGGCACAGGGGGAAACTTCCTAAACAGAACTCCAATGACTCATGCTCTACGATCAAGAATTGATATATGGGATCTCATAAAACTGAAAGCTTCCGTAAGGCAAAGGACATAGTCAATAAGACAAATTGGAAACCCACAGATTGGGAAAAAAATCTCCACTAGCCCAGCATCCGATAGAGGGAAAAGATTCTTCTTATTCAACCAGAAACCTTTTTGATATGAGAATACTTTCAGAAAATGTCAGGATACAAAATTAACATATAAAAATCAGTAGCTTTCCAATATACCAATAACTGAACATGTTGATAAAGAAATCAGAACTGATAAAGAAATCAGAAAAATGACCCCATTCTCAATTGCCTCAGAAGATGCACATCTCCTCTCAGTGTGTATTTTATGCGTGTCTCATTTTGTATGTAAGTGTTTTGCCTGCATGTTTGTCTGCACACCACTTGCATGCCTGATGACTGCAGAGGCCAGGGTGTTGGGTTGAAGTTACAGACGGTTGGGAACCGCTGTGTAGGTGCTGGGAATTGAATCTGGGTCCACTGCAAGTGTAGCCAGTGCCCTTAGTTGCTGATCCATCTCTCTAGCCCAGAGCTCATTTGTTAAATGGCTACACAATGTGATATTTAATGGGCAAAACACTATAAATTCTTACTGATAAGCACACTGTCTCTGAACTTATCACGATTCTAGCATAAGTACCCATACATGCTATATGGATATATAAAATGCTTACACAGACATTTTAATATATGTTTTTTCTGTTCACATTTCATATTGATTATGTGTTCACCTATTATATGTAATATGTAATAAATAGGTGTTTTTATGTTTTCCTGTCCCAGAGGGACCCAGCTCTAGAAATTAAGACTTTAGCTTCAAAGGATGACACCAAAGCAAATATCGATACACGCTCCTCAATTACCCATAATTACCTTGCCCAGCCATGTCCATAAACAAGAGTGTGCCAGAGGGACCATCACTTTACACTCATCAACTCATTATTTTTAAAGAAAATATTTATCAATTCAATTGGATTGATACTAAATTATTTATGTTCTTCCAATAACCTTGCAGACACCTGAATAGTCCTAGCAGACGCCTACAGTTTATTTGCCCAAACTATTATTAGTGTTTGGTGCAGGACGACTGACTTTAAACTATTTCTACAGCCTTACGCAGCAAGCTCATCTTTCTCTTCAGCAGGAGATAGCTTCCCAGTCCTTTCGTCTTTCCTTCTGAAAATCAACTGGTTGTCATTACACTCAGCAACCATAAGGTGCAGGTTCTCTGAGACTTCTGATTCCGATTCCGAACTCCACTGCTTCTTGCTTATTTCTTCAACCTTTGATGAAAGTTCGAGTCAAGGGTGAATGTTTCTGTTCAAGAAAACTGTTACTGTTTTCATCACTTGACGCTTATTTCCACTATGTGATTTAGTGTGATTTGTGTAGGGCTGTGTGTGTGTGTGTGGCACAGGGGTGAATCGCAGTTGCTGCTCTTGTAGAGGTCCTGGGTTCAGTTCCCAGAACCATCCACCCATCCACAGGGAAGCTCACGTCTACAACTCTAATCCCAGGGGGATCCAATACTCTCTTCTGTCCTACGAGGGTGCCTCACACATGCACATACATACACACAGGTAAAATATTCATAAAGTAAAAAATAGATGCATTTTAAAAGGTTTTGCTTTGTTTAATTTTAGCATTATAGACTTTTTTTTTTTAAAAATTCTGCTTTGTTTTATTTCTTAAGAAGAAAAAAAACGATAGAGTTTTATACAACTTAAAGATGAGCTGTCTTAGATCTGAGTCTTTCTGCATTCAGTCTTGGCCATCTGGCATTCCCACTGTCTACTCGATGGGAGAACTCTGAAGAGCAAGAGAAAGCTCGTCTCCTGCAGGATTTCCTGCCAGGATCACACATGCACCAGTCAGGTTCCCAGCCTGTGCCGTCATAGGTGTTAGGAGGGAAATGTAGCATCTCTTCCCCACAGAGCGGAACTCTTCCCCCTTTCACAACTTTTAAAATCACTTTGATACTGAGATATCAAAAACTGTGAAGGGGCCCAGATGTGCCCAGTGCAGCTGCTGAGTGGTAGGTGAGGCTGCTGAGCTGGTTTCAAACTCTGGGAACAAGATGCCTCCCAAACAGGACAGGCACTACCTGTGATATTCCGCAGAGGGATGGTAGCTAAGCCGTTCCGACTCTGGCTTCCAGGACTCATTAGGGGGCCATTGCACATATTTCACAATGCCGCAAGACAGGATGCAATCCCACAATGCTCTGTCAGGTAAATGACCCAACAACTCCACGAAGATAGTCAGCTGAATTAAAGACGTGTGAATCTGTGTGAGGGGTGGAGGAAGTCCTGAGCTAATGAAATCTCAGTGGATGCATGTTGTTGACACTGTGTACTATGGACACCGGCACAGCCATATCCAGGACTTCCATGCCTTAGCCCCATGGGAGTGGCAAAGCTTCCTGGGACAGGCTCTGAAGGAATCTGAGTATGAATGTGCACACTGCGCATAAAATGTCACCACAGCTGTCACCCCATCTGACGGACTGCAGACTGCTCCCCTACAGCCTGTGCCTGCCTCTGATTCAGCTGCACACCACCAGCGCGCCTTCCTGCTAATCTGAGTGCAATGGCAGTGACCCCCGCTTACTCGGGAGACTGCTTCCTCGCTCGGCTGCACAGAGTAAGCACACAGGCGTCTGGTGTCTGCCCGGCCCCATCTTGTCTCTGTCTGTTTTCCCTCCCCCCTCTCTGGGGCAGGCAGGACAATCCCTGGAGCCATAAGCATACAGTGAATTTGCAAAATAATTTCATGTTTTCTTAGGAAATGGGAGGTCTCAATCTACACTTATTTTTTTTTCAATATTTCTCTAGATTTTTGGGAATCTGGATTAAATATACCTTTTGACAGATGATGAATGTTCTTGAATGATATAAAATCATTTGCTCTGAAACTAGCTTTACCAAAGAACATACTGTATGGGATGTTTTAACGAGGATAGTTTGTCAATCAATGTTAAACTCTGTGGAAGCACATATACCCACTGCCAAATCTTACTGCGAGGGAATTGCGTCTTCCAGAGGTCTGACTGGGAATGCCAAGCTTGCACACACCAAAGCACAGTGACTGTGCTGATTTGAACGGGAGTTCTTTGTCAAACTTAGAGACATTTTCATTTCTTCTCGTTTATTGCTTGTTCCTATTGAGTAATTTCCCCTTAAGTCAATGAAAGCACATCTATCGAAGGCTGACAGTCCATACCGTACTCTGACTTTCTAGGCCATATGCTACTGGAAAGAAAGACTGGAGTTCATTACTGAAAAGTCATTCTGAAAACATTTTTCTCAGCTTTTATTTACACAGTAGAAACCTCCTCTACCCTGACACAGTTTTAACTGTAGATAATCCCACTGTACAGAGAAGCCTTTTGTTTGGGTTGTCTGAGACAGGGTCTTTCTAGGTAGTCCTGGCTACCTTGGAAGTTGAAATATAGATCAGGCTAGCCTTGAACTTGGACAGATCTGTCTACCTCTGCCTCCCATGTGCTGGAATTAGAGGCATGTACCTATATGAAGGCTTTTAGTCAGTAAAAATAAGAATAAAATCGATTTTGAAAGCCAGATTATCAGGACCTCTTTTTGAGTGTGAAACTTCTTTCTTTCTGTTTTCTTTCGGTTTCATTGAGACGGGGGCTCACTGTGCAGCCCTGGCTGGCCTTGAACTCACAGAGATACACACAGTTCTACAGTGCTGGGGTTAAAAGCGTGCATCACCAAGCCCAGCCTAGAATCTACTTTAAAAATGCCTATCTTGTTACTAATTTCAGCTTGTCTTGCTGTCTTTCTTAGTTTACACAGACTGATATCCTGTCACGGGGCGGGAAACTCCTGACATTTTAGGATTCAGGCTCCAGGTTTTATACTTGTGGTCACTGCAACAGTCGGGCAAGCCCTGAATTGCTTACATTATTGTATCAATGTCTTTAGTTGCAGAAATACTGTGATCACACATTATTATTAAATGTATTAATTGGTTGCACGTGTGTCTGTGCACCACATGCCTGGCACTGAAGCAGACCAGAGGGAGGCCTCAGATCCCCAGGAACTGCAGTTACAGATGGTTAGGAGCTGTTATGTGGGAGCTGGGGATCAAACCTGTGATCAAATCAGAAAGAGCAGCAAGTTCTCCTAACTGCTGAGCCAGCTCCGCAGGCTCTGTGCAGTGTAATGGATAATTTCAGCCATATGATTCATTTCTTTGAAGTCTGTAAGACAGCCCTTTTGGTTTATCAGTCTTGGGCTCTGTCCAACGCCTAATTTCCAGTTCCTACGTTTAGCACGCCAATATCAAGCACGCTAGTTACTTCCTTACACATCAGTTCTGACATTTACAGGGACTTGCTAGTCTCGGTTTTCTGAAACACAAGAATCCTCGTATTTGTGTGCAAAATGTGTTCAGTGTTTGATTTCATTACTTGGCAAATGCATATGGCTGCTAAGCTCATGCCCAGACCAAGAGCATGAAGGAGAGGGGCAGACATTTTCCCTGTATCATTTTTATCAAGTTTGGGAGATATCCACATCACTTCAGACAGGCAAACCAGACACACCTTGAACTCACAGCAGACAGGGTCTCTGTTAAGTTACAGGTAATTACCTTGAGGTGAGTTCTTCTCCTAAGGTTATCCGGAAGTGCTTCTTCCCCAGGACGAATGTTTTCCAGCACATCCCCAGCTGTGTGCTGCAGCCCAGAGCTGCTCTTGTTTGGCTCTCTGACGTTCCCTGTAGCATCTCCAGTGAGAGACTGTCTTCCATGTACTTTCACTGAAGGAACTTCTGGATGTCCGGGTGCACATTCTTTGTCATGTTTCTTGTGTATTTCGAGGTCGTCAGACATTTTTTTCAGATGTAGAGATGGGGGGTGGATCTGCTCACTCTCCTCCTCAGACAGGGGATGGATCGGCGAGGTTCGGTCTGCAGGTGTGTTCTGTGTTTGGGGGCACATCTTTGAGAGGTCTGCATCCTTCAGGGATCACAGGATATAGATGAGAAAAATAGTAAAACGTAAATATATATTTTACATTTAAATTTCTTAATATACGTTTAGATGTCAGAAATCACTGGGCAGTAAATTTTTAAAAAAGAAAAATAATGTACTTAACCAACACAAGAATAAAACCATGAACCGGAAAAGTTATGTTAGTCACTGTTGTTTAAGCAAAACAATTATGTATTAAATTATTATTAAATTTGCTGTGTGTTAATTTACCAAAGTTGAATTGTTTATTTTTAATATTACAAATTTGTCCTTACATAAAAATATTTGATCTCTTAGGCCTCAAAAAGCAAGCCATGCTAGTGAATCTGGTAAATAATTGAGCAGAGTGAAATTATTAGAGCAAAACCCAAAGCTTTACACTGCCAAGAGTCAAAGCACTAACAGCAATCACAAAAACTAATTGCTAAGTTTTAATTTAAATTACATAGCAACACACTGTGACATCTATATGGGCTTTGAGCGTTAAGGCTGAATATATGCGAGCACTCACAAAAGACAATAGTGACAGCATTAGCCACTTTCTAAATACCTCAGCTCATACTCATACACAAAAGCCACTCTCAGTCTTAGCCAGAAGAACCTCCCCTCACAACAAACAGTGGCAAAAGCAAAGTTTACTCAAGGTTTCCCAAGATGCTGAAAGTGACTGTTGACTGCACAGCCGTAAACAAGGCATTCATAGCACCACTACCGCCCCCGCTAAGTCTCGGGGAACACTGAGAAAGAAGGGATGGAAGGTGTAAGACAGAAAGACAGGGCGAAGAGCTGAGAAAAGCCATCCTCGACTCAACACAGCCAAGGCAACCGTTAACAGATGCAGCCACCTGCATTGGGTTCATGCAGGACTGGCCTGGCAATAATCAATCAGGAAGGGGAGGGGCTCGAGTTCCTACATTTACTGCTAACTATCGGCTGTTGAGAGATCCTGAGGAAAGGGAAATGGTTGTCTTCAGTTGTGTGCCCACAGCTGAAACCACTGGGATCCTACATATGCTCTGAAAACCTGACTACACAGACACTGCTGGTAAAAAACAAAACAAAAGGAATAGAGAGATTGTGGGACTGGAGGTGGGTGGGTGCTAGGGAGATGGGAGAGGGCTGGGGTGAGAGGGGTCAGTATGCATTGTGACTGTGAAGGCCTAGCTAACTGTTACCTGTCTAGCCTGCCATTTCGTGTACTACTAAGGAACCTTTCTCATATGCTGTTACTAGCATGTTCTGTGCTTTGGGGTCCTTGGAAACCAATTACAGTAGAAGTCGATTAGAACTCCTTTGCATAGTTAGCCACAATAGGTTCGACACAATCAACCACCAGGCAGCACTTTCTGCAGGTGTGATGAGCTTTTATGGTTTTTGCTTCTGTAAGCTGCCCCTGGGATAGACTTCCACATGAGAGAGACCTGCACCAACCAATACACGAAACTATTTAGAATAAGACTTCCATTTTGAGTAGTGGGGAGCAAAGTTTAAGTTCCCAAGACCTCACTGGGAATCTGCTTGTCAAAAAGAGACATGTATGTAGGAAACTGACATCCTGGTTGGCAAGTTAAAACAATGAATGTTAGACAAGGCAAGCCCCCTGCCCTAGCTGAATACCCGAATTAATGGGAGCAGGATAAGTATACAACAAAGACAAGTTTTTAAGGAAGTCCGCTATCCCTAAATCATGATTGGTAGAATAACCTGCATGTTTGTGCATTTTAGCCTTAAAAGCCCTATAGGATCTTAGCTCAGTGTTGCAGCCAGCTCCCGAGTCTGGTTTGTGTTTCTGATAGATCAGTCCTAGGATGAGACATTCAATAAACTATCCCTGTTTGACTGAGATCAGTGTCTGAATAGTTTGTGTGGTGAGTCTCAGACCCCAACAGTGACCATGGGTGAAACTGTCTAAGGACAGGCTTAGTTATTCGCCAGCCATGGTGTCACATCCCTTTCACCCCAGCTCCCGAGGTGGGCGGGTCTTTGTGAGCCCTTCTAGCCTGGTCTGCAGAGTGAGTTAAGACAGGTAGGGCTACAAGTAGCACATATCAAATCACGACACTGACACTGAGCAACACAGAAAGTGACTGCTTCTCTAACTACAGCTAAGGGCTGTCTCCGCAGGGATGAGCTTATTCTTAAGCCTGTTAACTCTTTCAGCACAGAAGCTGAAGGCAATTAGACACCAAGAGACAGCATCACTTCTTAGAATTTCCCACTAGCCATTGCAGGTGTGGCACAACAATCTCAGGCCACAGGAAATGATTCTCCAGCAGTGGTCATGCCTGCCCGGCACACACAAGCTCAGTACACCAGTGTATGGCTCAGACCTCCCCTCATCCTGACAGGAAGTGCCACACGGAAGCAGGAAGAAGACGCAGAAAAATGTCTGCTCCCAAGCAACAAACTGACTGACTAGAGCTTCCAAGAACACACTGTTTTATTGCTAGTTAAGATGTTTAAGACATTACACGTCAAACACAATATAAAATTTCTGCTGAAAAGCTTATTATGCAAGCACTGTTTGGGAGTATGGAACATTATTAACACAAAGCAAATACAGCACAGGGTTGTGCATTAAAATTGACATACCGACAGCTGAGTATTTTCACTGCTGTCAAGAGTCTTTTGGTCCAGCTGTGATGTCCCCTCAGAGTCCACATCTGCTGAAACGCACATATAGTTCTCTTAAATAACTACACTCTTAGAGGTTATAAAGAACAGCACTTTAAAGTAGATGAAAAGAATAAAACTCTAAAGGGATAATGGTTCTTTTCAATTTCCAAATTAAAATTTTAAATCAAGGTTTATATGCAGGTGGCTCCTTCATTAAAAAAACATATGGTTATAAACAAGCTGCTCTACACATGCAAAGGGAGAGAGACACATATATACACATACACATGCACACACACAAACACACACTCACACACATGTACATGCACACAGACACATACACACACACACACACACACACACACACACACACACACTTTTCACATTATTGGGTTTGATAAATCCTTCCCTGAGGAACCCTGAATAGCCCAAACCTAAGGACAGTCATTCAGACAGTGGATGAAAAGTGGTCTCCAGACACCTCGGTGTTGGGATGATTCTACAAACCCAGACTTGACTCTGTTGGCAAGATCCCTAGAAGCAAAAAGTTAAGACAGGAAAGAAGGAGATACACACAAACACATCATTTTTTTTGGACTCATATTATTATATTTTACACAACCCTTGTTATTAATCACTGAGCCCAGAATTAATAGGATTTGTTTGTGAATTTATATGTAATACCCTCTTCCTCTTACTAGAAGCATTTTTATTCATTTTGTGACAAATTCCTTTCTTTGCTGCAGCCAGGTCCTCAGTGGTGACGACTACACTGATAACCTGATGTCCTTCCTACTCGCCCCCTTATATTTTATCAGCAAGTCTACTCTCTCTCCAACAAGAGAAGTCAAGTTATTTACTAACATTCAAGTCCAGAGAAGATAGCTCAGTAAGGTTCCTGACAAGCAAGCATAAGGACCTGAGTTCAAATCCTGGCACCCACTTAAAAGCTGAGTGTAACTGCACACATCTGCAAGTGTAGCACAGTGAGTGGAGAAAGGCACAGGTCCCTGGGGGAGCCCGCTGGCCAGCCAGGGGAGGTAACTGACCAACTGCAGGCTCAGTGCGGGACAAGGTCTCGATAGATCAATGGGGGGTTAGGTGGGGGCAGGGAGATGGCTCAGTGGTCAAGGCACCCTGGTCAGGTGATCCCGAGACTCATATGACACAGAGAGTCAACTGACATAAGTCCTCTGACCTCCACATATGTGTTAGGGCACATTCCTGTGTGGCCAGCACATGCACATACATACATGTGCATACAAGATATGTAGCTCATTAGAGACAAAAAGAAGATGAGGTGGGGAATGAGGCATGGCCTCCACACACATGTGCATATGGCCACGCACACACCACATGCAAGTGCACACACATGCATTTGTTTTACTTTCTGTTCCATGGATTCTTTCTTTCTTTTTTAATTTTTGGGACAGGGTTTCTCTGGGTAGCCCTGGCTGTCCTGGAATTTACTATGTGGACCAGGCTGGCCTCAAACTCACAGAGATCAGTGTGTCTCTGCCTCCCGAGTGCTGGGATTAAAGGTGTGTGCCACTGTGCCTGGCTTCTTCTGCAGACCCACATGATCTACAGGCACTGAGTTCTCAGGACAGACACAGCTTTACCGCGTTGCTTGAGCTAGAATTTACCTGATAAATAAACTGTGCAGACAGCAGCCAAGGGCGAGGCAGGCCTAAGAGCAGCAGACACGTGCTTGTCTGAGGACAGGGTCTAGGTGGACAGCGCAGCTGGTCAGAAATCCCGGGCAACAGGGAAGGGCCAGGAAGGCTACACACAGTCAGGGAGAAGTCTGATTTTGAAATCCTTACATGTGTTTGCCACTGGTGTAAAACTCATGTTTTAGAGTGCTAGGTGGCCATTTCACAGAGATAAGTCATGGCAAATCTGCTGTGAGGTGAAGGTGAGGGACCAGTGGGTAGAGGACAGGAGGTTAAGTCTCAGAAGACAACAGTGCATGCCGAGTGGTGCAGGCCTGAACTCCCAGAAGTTAAGACATCAGCAGTGTACAGTAGAGGACCAATTTTTATGAAACAAATATAAAAATCTAGACACCTGGAATAGTGGTGTTCAGTACACACACACACACACACACACACACACACACACACACACACGCATAAACAACAACAAAACCCAACCCGATATCTTTATATTCAAAGCATTTTAGATGCACAGCTTGCTTGCCCCGCTTTTAGAGAAGGCTGACGGCAATGTACAAAGCGAGTCCCAAGCGTAAGTGGAGAGTGCACTTTGTGTGGCTTCCCAGGACTCGCACACCCAGGCTTCCCAGCACCCATGAAGGACGCTGAAGTGGCTATTCCATGGAGTGTATGCAGTAGCTACAGTTAAGACTGGGTGTCAGAGAAGAACCGGGCAGACTGACACACAACCCCACCTTGCTGGTCAGCAAGTGTGCGCTCTGGCTGGCTCCCGCCTTGTTCTCCCAGAGTCTAACAAAGAGTTCACCTTTCCATTTTGGACTCTGGCCTCTAGTTGCCCCGTGTCAGACAATTCGCATTATGATTGCCAAAGGTGTTATGGACTCTGAGATAAGATTTTGAAAAGTCTGTGGTTTGTTTTTTATTTTCTGATTTCTCCATGATGATTTCAACTTTCCCTACTTTAAAACTTTTAAATAATGGCTCAGTGGCTTACTTTTCCTTTTAAATAATGGAAAAATAATACTTTCCACAACGCTAAACTCTATACCCAGGTGGCTGACCAGACACATTTAAATGTATTTATGATTCAAAATGTAACACACCTGTAGCTGGCACTGTGCGTCTCTAGGGGGGGGTCTCACTGGCGAGGAAGGAGGAATGAGAAACCGTGAGCCTTCATGAAACCAGAAGCGGTTTCCCTCTTCCCCCACGTTTCTAAGCCCTTGTCTTTGACTTTGAAGAAGTGTTCCATTCCCCGCCCTTTGCTGGGGAGAGCATGCTCTTCATCCACACCGCCCTACTGGCCCCTCCTTTCCTCCTCCTCTCCTCCCCCCCCCCATTTCCAAGTCCTGTCCTTCCTCAGGTCTCAGAATATCTTGACATGGAACATTCAGAGGCGCTCCCCTCTTGTCCTGGGAGGACAGACAGCCAGGCTCCACTTTTCTTGTCCGTTCCTTTGCCTTGCATTTAGTTGGCTCCTTTCTTTGGCTGTAGGGCACATGTCTACCACTCAGTCGGTGACTGAGTCCCAGTGCCTTTCAGGAAGGCTTGCCCTTACCTGCTGCTACCTGTTCCATTTCTAGATACGGCCCCTGTCGATCTGCGGCGTCAGATATAAGCCCCTCGCACTTGTTTAGCAGATTCTCAGAGATACTCTGCAAAAAAATCGATACCCATAATTAGTCTGCAAACCACTTTAGGATGTCTGCCTTTGATTTGTATTTGCACTGAAATTAAATGTCTATAAAAATACTTTAAATAAGAATTTATGTGTATAGTTCCTGTGTCACTCAGGCTGACTTCCAACACGACTTACAGGGTTGGTGTCAGCATCACGTGCACACCGGCCTCATCCCTACCAAATGCTGGGGTTACTATCCTGTGCAGCCACACCCAGAAAATACCCAGAATGCTTCCCATGACCCTGCTTTGGCCGTAATACTCCATACTTGCCATGATCACATCTTGGTGAACCCAGGCATGGGATGGTAGGGCCTTCGTTTTGGTAAACAGGAGTTTCGACAGTCTAGATATATAGTGGGAAATTACTGATGGGACGTGGTTGACTACTGTGAAAGTATAAGAAAAACACTGAGAGGGCCTGGAGGGATGGTTCCGTGGTTTAGAACAATGGCTGTTCTTCCAGAGGACCCGGGTTCGATTCCTGGTGCCCGTGTGTTGGCTCACAACCTTCTCTGACTCCAGTTACAGACATGCATGCAGGAAAAACACACACTTAGAATAAAAATAAATCTAAAAAAGCAGAAAAGACCAGCATGCAAGTATTAGACCTGCAATGGGATTATCTCTTCACTACATAAAGACCACACAGTGTCTCAAGTCTGGAGAAGAAGGCATGTTAAGAGCAGTTACTTCCTAAATGTCTACAAAATGCCAGGTGCTGACTTCAGTCCTTTCTCCTAGGATCTCAGATGACATATCCAGGGTGGTTTCAGCAGCGGATGCCGCTGCATGAAGTTCCTTTGCTTAGGAAATAGAGTAGTCTACACGGCTACACAATCTCATGCATACATAACTCAATTTGATTAGTGGAAAGGCAACACTAACAGACAACAAGCACATAACTCATGTCAGCAAAAGAGTAACTACCTCGTTTTCAAGGTGGACTTTCTCCCAGGCCAGGATCTCTTCCTCCAATATCCGGAACTCACTGTCGGACAGCCTGTCTTGCAGTTCTTCATCCTCGAAAGCTCTTGTCCGGCCACCAGGGGGCGCATCACTGGCGGTTCCCACGGTGCGTGCCGGGGCTTCACAATGACCTTTGCAGGGCAGTGGCTTCAGGGACAAGTCCTGTGTGCCTTTACTTTTCTTGTACACGTCGCTTACAAGATGGGTAGAATCACCCCAACTTTTGATTTCGCTCACGTGACTCCTTTCCTTGGCGTTCCTTGGCCTGCTCGCATCGCTGGACTTCAGCATGTGTCCCATATCCAGCTGCCAGTCGGCGCGTTTTGGTTTCGTCGGTTTTTGCAGCTGGCCCTTGAGCTCGAGGCCTTCCTGCTTTTCGCCCACGCGTACTTCTGGGCATTTACCTTTTACCTTTCTACTGTCAATAGTTTTAGAAGATTTCTCCTTTCTTTTGTGAAAAGATTCTTCCAATTCAGACGTGTTACTCTCACACTCTAATTTATTTCTCATTAAGGGAAACTTAGTAGGTGACTGGGCACTGTATTCCAGGACCTGAGAGGAAGAGGGAGATGAGAAGGCATTTCCAAGGCCACTTTCCTCCTGTTTGGGAGAGGTCCGCAGTGCTACAGAGACCAGCGCAGCACTCACATCTGTGTCACCACAATCAAGCAGATTGTAGGCCAGGTTAGCGGGGGCTGATGCCAGGCGAGTTTTTCCTGAGACATCAGGTGGTCGCTCTTCCTTGTGGTAAACAGTAGTGTTGACACCTTCATAGATCTCACCACCCTTCTGGGTTGGCTTGTTTATGACACATTGTACAGTTTCTTTACCCTTGGGTTTTTCTCGTTCCGTTAACTTTCCCCCAAGCATGTGCCCCAGAGCAGATTTTGAAAGTCCAGACGTATTTTCCTCATCAGAAGCCGTGACCATCTCTGGTTCCTGAGCTCTTTCTTGGAGTTGTGATTCTTGGAGTTGTGAAGGTGGAGGGCTCGTCTTCTTGGCTTGATGCAGGCATGCTCTGGATGCCAGGAGATGTTTCTCTAACCCATTCTTGTCCTTAGAAATCATAGGGCAGGAACAAGCAAACGAAAAGATTTAATGTATACCATTTGGTTTTTCATAATATACATTTCGTTACACAAGAATCATACAAGCAAAATTAACAAGTAAAACTAGGGCTGGTGGGACGCCTCTGGGTGAGTGAAGGGGATTCCACCGAAGCCGGGTCCAGCCCCAGGGTCCGCGAGGATCCGCATGGTGGAAAGAGACGAACAACTCCCCCAGGATGGTCTCTGATCCGATCTTCACGGGATGCTGAGGCATGGGAATGCTCTCACACATACAATAAATAAATGTAAAAAAATCCCTCATTTATCTTAGTCCTTCCAGAAGAATCCATGACCCAGAAGACGTAACACTATCTCTTACTAGACTGATCCTCACTTGGTGTGCGTTAGGTAACTTTAAATAAATACTACAAGAACATTTATCTCACCATTCTTTAAATACCGATGTTCACTGACATTTAGCCTCTGAAAATTAGTAATTGAGTAGTAGGTGAACTAAGATTGTTTACTTCCAAAATGATGAAGCCTTGTGTACAAAACCAAATTAATGTTAGAAGAGAATCCTGATGTTTCAAGAGCCTGCAAGTGTGATGGTTTCTAAGTGTTCCCAGCTGATGCGGCTTCAAGAAGTATGACCAGTCTCACTGAGAACACAGGCCCAAGAACCCTGACTTATCGAGTATCTGAAACATGCCAGATCCTTCTCAGTAGAGAAGAAAACTACTTTGGAGGTGGTTGTAGAGATCACAGGAGTCCTAACAACCCTGAGAGTCACAGCCGCAGGCACACAGCTGAGTGGCCCAGGACCTGGGCTGGGTTTGGATCAGGTTCTTTATGTACAAATAGCATTGGTGGTAAAGTCAACAGAGGTTTCCGATTGCCCCACTTCTGGGGGTATTGTAAAAACTAAGTAGTCATTTCCCAGAGGTAATTTTGTATCCACTACTTACAAATCCATCTTTCCATATGATTCTTTGGTAACAGGTAACTCATTTTAGAAAAACACCCACATTGTGATTTTCTTAATTGGATTGTATCCATCACAGGCACATAATTATCAGCAAAAGGTAAATTAAAAGAATTCAATGAAAATGTATATTTTTAAAAGAACATAGAAACTTAAATTTTATTTTCTCATTTAATGTATAGAAATAAAGAATTCTCACTGGGTCTATCTTGTGAGGCAATGGGAGGGTCTTGTTAGGCAAATTCAAGACCCTGAGTTTGATTCTCCCAACATAGAAAGAAGAGGAGAAAGGTTAGGAGGGAACAGATAAAAAGGCAGAAGCAGAAAGTACAAACCTGGGTCTGCAAACAAACCTTTAATGAAAGGTTCAAATGAAATAATTTTTATTTTTGTGAATTGTAGATTTAGGCATTTCATTGTTTTTTTTTTGTTTGTTTGTTTTTTGTTTTGTTTTGTTTTTTTGTTTTTTTGGATTTTTTTGGATTTTGGTTTTTGGTTTTTTGGAGACAGGGTTTCTCTGTGTAGCCCTGGCTGTCCTGGAACTCACTCTGTAGACCAGGCTGGCCTCGAACTTAGAAATCCGCCTGCCTCTGCCTCCCAGAGTGCTGGGATTACAGGTGTGCGGCACCACCGCCCGGCTTCATTGTTTTTTAATTAAAAATCTTATACAATCTATCTTGATCCTATTTTACCCTTCTCCAACTCCTCCCAGATCTTTCCTACCTATCCAACTTTATATTTTCTCTCTCTCTCTCTCAAAAAAAACCCCAAACTCAAAAGACACACACACACACACACACACACACACACACCAAAATAAACAGGCAAAAGACCAATAAGATAAAAGATGCCACACCAAAAAACTCACAAAATACTGAGTTCATCTTGTGTTGGCCAACAACCCCCTGGGCCTGGGGCCTTCCCTGGAGTGTGACTGACTTAACCCAGTGACACTTCATTGGAGAAAACTAATTTTTCTTTTGCAATTGTGTATCAACTGCAAGTATCTTCTTGGTTGGAGTGGGACCCGTGTCTCCTCCTCTCTCCCAGCACTGGAGCCCCGTCTGGCTTGGACCTGTGCAGGCCCTGGGTGTGCTGCCTTAGTCTCTGTGAGTTCACTGTGCATCACTGCTGTTGCGTATGGAAGACACTGTTTCCTTGGACTCATCCATCAGTGCTGGGTCTTACAGTCTTTCTGCCTCCTCTTTCTCATCGATCCCTGAGCCTCGAAGGGAGGGGTTTGATGAAAACATCCCGTTTAGGACAGAGTACTCTGAAGTCTCTCTCACTTTGCACATTTGTTTAGTTGTGGGTCTCTGTGTTAATTCCCATCTACTGCAAGAGAAAACATTTCTGATATGGGTTAATTAAACAAGGCACTGATCTATGGGTATTGTTGTTTTACTATGTTCCTTTAGAAGAACCATTGTATTTGTTTTTTTCCCCTAGGCCCATGGCCTATCCAGTCTAACTAAGGTTTTTGGCCACCGAAGCAATGACAGACAAGGGTCCCATCTTATAGTGTGTCTTAAATTCAATTTCATCGTGGTTGGTCAGTATTGTAGTGCTGCCTTGCAGGCAGGCTGCTGCCGTAGGTTTCAGGGTTTGTTGCTGGGTGGCAGTGATGCCACTTCTCTTCTCTGGTTATGTACAGAGTGCCTTCCAGTGCTATGAACGCTTGTCAGTAGGGGCAAAGCCTCACCAGCGTGATCTCTCTGCATCTGATGACATAAGCGTTGTCTTAAGCAACAGAGCCTTACTGCCAGCTCATAGAACACAAACGACAGCCTTGGCAATAGCCTGTGATATTTGGAGGAATCTATGGGGCCACCTTGGTCAGTGATTCAACAAGATATAACCAGTCCTGGCATTGTAGACTTTTATGGTAGCATAAAATGTTTAGTTGGGGCATTGTCTTCCCCTATCACTTGGTGATCCCATTTATATTCCTCTCATGTATGTATATATTTCAGGAGCTTCTACAGCAGCACGTCTCCGTATGAGTTTTCAAAAGGCCATTAGTGTAAGTTGTTCTTCCTAACATTCCCTCATCTGCTTCCCTTCCCTTTCCTCTCCCTATTTAATTCTCCTATTCGAGTTTCACTTTTCTCTCTCCATAACACTTCCTTCCAAGGGAGGATCTCTTCTCTCCCAGCCCTTTACTAGTCTCTGTGGTTATTTGGATTATAGCACACATATCAAAAGATTAAGAGCTAACATCTACATATAAGCGAAAACACGCAATATTTGTCTTTTTGTATCTGGGTTACTTCACTCAAAATGATTTTTTTCTAGTTCCATCCATTCACCTGAAAATTTCATGATCCTATTTTTAAGAGCTGAATAATGTACCACATTTTTTATTATCCATTCATTATTGGTTAAGGGAGATCTAGGCGTTTCTATTTCCTAGCTATGGTGATTGAGCAGTGTCTCTGTAGCAGGATGTAGAGCCCTTTGGGCATATACCCAGGAGAGGCATAGCTGGATCTTAAGATAGATTGATTTCTAGTTCTCTGAGGAACTGCTACATTGCTTTCCACAGTGGTTGTACAAGTTTACACTCCCACCAGCATGGAGAAACAATTCCCTTTACCCCACATTCTCACCAGTATGCACTGTCTTTTGTTTTATTGATCCTGGCCATTTTGACAGGCATAAAATAAAATTTCAAAGTAATTTTGATTTGCATTTCCCTGATGGCTAAGGATGTTGAACATTTAAGTGTTGCTCAGCCATTTGAGAGTTCTGTTTCTATCTATACTCCCCGTGAAAGTGGATTGTTTTCTTGGCATCCAGTTTTTTGAGTTCTTTATATATTTTACATCAGTGATTCTCAACCATCCATCCTAAAGATATGACCCTTTAATACAGTTCCTTATGTTAAGGTGACCCCCCAAAACCATAAATTTATTTTCATTGCTACTTCATAACTGTAATTTTGCTACTGTTATGATATAAGTATCTGTGATTTCCGGTGGACTAATTGGTAAAAATTCTTCTCATTCTATGTAGCCTGTTCCTTGAATGATGGCGTCCTTTGCCATATAGAAGATTTTCAGTTTCATGAGATCCCAGTTATTGTTGATCTTGGTGCAGATTTTATTGAGAAATTCTGCATTTATGTTCATGAGGAAAACTGTTCTGTAATTTTTTTTGTTACGTGCTTGTATGGTTTTGATATTAAGATCATAGTAGCTTCACAAAAAGAATTAGGAAATATTCTTTTAGTTTCTATTTTTCAGAATAATTTGAGGAGTATTGGTTGTAATTCTTTTTTATTTAAAGGTTTGGGAGAATTCTGCATTGAATCCATCCATGGGCCTTTTTGACTAGGAGATTTTCACTGCAGGTTATGGATCTGTTTAAGTTACTTTGACTTAACTTTTGGACTCAATAGGCTCATACATTTAAATATTTGGTCCCTAAGTTGTGCGATTGTTTTTGGGAAGGATTAGGAGGTATGGTCTTGTTGGAGGGGATGTGTCTCTAGGGGCGGCCTTTTGAGGCTTCAAAAGACCATGTGAGGCCTAGTCTCTCTCTCTCTCTCTCTGCCTCCAACTTGTGGGTCAGGATGTAAGCGCTCAGTGACTACTCTAGCACCATGCCTGCCTGCCTGCTGCTGTGCTCCCCAATGTGGTAATGATAGACTAGCCCTATGAAACTCTAACCATAGTTTTCTTTCTTTCTTTCTTTTTTTTCTTTCTTTCTAGCTAGCTTTCTTTTATAAGTTGTCTTGGTTATGGTGACTTTCACAGTAAAAGAAAAGTAACTAAGGCAATAGGTTCTATATATGAAGAAATTAATCCATTTGTTTTTTTCTAGTATGGTGAAGAAAATATACATTTTAAAAGTATACCCTTATTGATGATCTGAATTTCCTCACTGTTATAATGTACCCTTTACATCTAGATCTTCTTTCTGGGCCCTATGTCTTTTTGATTAATTTGGCAAAGGGTCTGTCAATCTTGTTGATTTTCTCAAAGAAGCAATTTTTTCTTTGATTTGTTCTTTGCACTTTTTTTTTTACTTCATTTTATATTTTTTAATTGATTTCAGATCAAGTTTTGTTATTTCTTCCAATCTTCTTTTTTGGGTGTTATTTCTTCTTACTGTTCTAGAGTTTTCAGGTGTGCCATGAAATTACTAGCATGAGATCTTTCCATATATGTGTGTATGTGTGTGTGTGTGTGTGTGTGTGTGTATGTATGTATGTATACATACTTACTGTTATAAACTTGACTCTCAGAACTGCCTTCATTTCATTAAGTTATAAAAGGTTTTTTAATTTCCTTATTTATTTCTATCTTGACCTGTTTTTCATTCAGAAGAGAGTTAATCAGTTTCTCTGAGTTTGCAAGTTTCCCATTGCTGTTGATGTCTAGCTCTAACCCATGGTGGTCAGACAGGATGCAGGCTGTTATTTCAATATTCTTCTATCTATTAAGACTTACTTTGTGTCTGAGTATGTGGTAAATTTTGGAGTAAGTTTGTCTTTTGTGTTTGGGTAAATGTTCTGAGAAGATCCACTAGGACATTTGGTTTATGATGTCATTTAGTTCAGCTTGGCTTTTGTCTGAATGACCTGTCCATTGTGTACTGAAGTCACCAACTATCACTGTGTGATTTTAGTTATAGTAGTGCTTCTTTTACAAACTCAGGTGGCCATGTGTTTGGATTATAAACATTTGTAATTGTAACATTCTCTTGGTGAATTTTTTCTTTGATGAGTATGCAAGTTTCCTTCTTGAGACTGGTCTTGATTTGAAGTCTAGCATGTCACATATTAAAATGATGACATCTGCTTGCTTCTTGGGTCCATTTGCTTGAAAGACCTTTTGCTGTCTTTTACCCTGTGTTGATATCTATCCTTGTTGGTGAGGTATGTTTCTTAGATGCAGCAGAAATGTGAATCCTGATTTCTAAATTTAATCTGTTAGTCCGTGTTCATTTGGGAGGGGGGCACTGAGACCACTAATATCAAAAGTTATTAATGAACATTATTTATTGATTCCTGCTTATTTTTGTATGTGAGTTTTTTTTTTCCTTCTCCTTTGATTTACTGGTTTAGAACTAGTCATTCCTTTTGATTATTCTGTGCATCTGTGGTCTCTCTGAGTTTGTAAAACATCTATCCAGGCTCTTCTGGCTTTCAGAGTCTCCACTGCGAAGTCAGATGTCAATCTAATGGGCCTGCCTTTATGTGTGCCTTTCTTTAGTATATCTGTCTGTGTCACTGCCTGGTGGTGGAGGAGGCATATTATCTTGATTGCTCACGGTGTGGCTTTGTTCTGAGATCTAGGCATCTGGAGCTTTGATATTTGAGGTGTGTCTTGGTGTAGATATCTGGTCTCATTTTTGTGGTTGGACGTTTGGGTCACTGGTTGCTGTTGCTCACCCTGGATCCTAGGCAAGTGTGATGGCCATGGGATCTCCAGCAGAGTGTTGCTCTGTTAGTGGGTGATATAAAGGCATGGAGATGGGGCTGAGTTAGAGGGACCTTGGGTCTGTACCAAGAGGTAGAGCCCCCAGGGAATGGAGATAGGATAGAAGGAGGGGACCTGCTCCAGCAGGTCTATGATTAAGTCTGGAGAGAAGAGAATGAAAGAGATAGGGGGAATCGGGGTCTGCCAATTTATGTATTTTAAAATACCAGTATGATTTTAGAAATGTAAAACCTTATTTTAGAATCATCCCGATTTTCCTAATTCTGTATCATCAGATAGAGCGCTTGCTGCCTAGCTTTTTCTTAGCATAACATATAAAATGTATGGAAAAGCTAATAAAATCATAAATCTATCACTATTCAGACATCGGATTTATAAGCCCTCAAATACTTTTCAGATACTGTTCAAATTTTGGAAAATTGGACTCAGTCCTGACATGCATTAATCAGTTCCATGCCAACCATGGTATTCACAGCTGCTAAATCTTTACATATAGATTCTTTTGGGATGTTAGGAGGAATATAATCCTGAGGGTTCCTGAGTTTCAAAGTTGGAAGTGTTCTGTTAACATCTGACTTTCAGTATGGAGGGACTTTCAGTATGTGGTAGAGCACTAATCACACTCATTTGGATCTAGGCTCAAGCAGCACAATAAAAGGGCCCAGGGGAGAGGGGGGAAGCAGTAAATGTTAATGCCAGTCAAACTTTCTGAGAGTGCTACCAAGTGGCTTGATTGGAAGGGATACCTGAAAATGCTGACTGGTATTTTCCAGAGGGAGTACCGTAGATCCTGCTGCTCATCTTGCATTTCATTCTTTGGTGAAAAGTACTGACTCTCAGAACACACCACAACTGCTAAGTTGCTCATTGGACATGGCTGCATGTGTTGCTATAACATGGTGACATCTTTATGAGAAGACAAATTCAAACTGCACACACAAATACACAACATCTCTGTTTCCGAAGCGTCACAGGTGAAGAGTCGTCTCCAGTGCTGACAGTGTGGCTGGCTCAGTAGCAGGACTTCCTACCACACGTATGGCACTCGGGACTCATTAACCAACAGCCCATGGTGGAATGCATGAATCCAGCTGACACCTTCATCACTAGGCCGCCAATAATACTTATATTTTTATGATACACTTACTTTTCTAGTAAGGGCTGGAGAGATGGCTCACCAGTAAAGAGCGCTGGTTGTTCTTCTAAAGGTGCTTCTGTGCATGGCTTCTGAGCACCCACACCAGGCAGGTCACACAACCCACACACAACTGCTTAACTACAGCTCCAGAGGATCCACTTCTCTCACCTCCATGGGCAAGAGCGCACACACACACACACACACACACACACACAATAATGACAAATATTTTTAAACTCTGTATGCTAATAAATAAAAAGCATTTAAGGAATAAAAACTTACACTTTTCTGCTAGCTAGTTAGAACCATGAGACACCAGAAAATTCCTTGATTACTATGATAAGTGACTATATTAAATATTTAAATTCATTTCATGTGTATAAATATTTCACTGCATGCATGCCTGGGCACCATATACCTGCCTGATGCCCGTAGAAGTCAGTCAAATGCACCTGATGCCCTGGAACTGGGGTTACAGATGGTTGTGAGCCACCATGTGGTGCTAAGAATCAAACCTGTGTCCTCTGTAAAAGCAGAGTGTACACTTAACTACTGAGTAAACTCTAGCCTGTGACTAGATTTTTTTTGTAGTCATGAGTTTAATAAAAGTTGTATTAGTATCATTTAAAAAAATGACACAAAGGTGAATTTGTTCCACAAATCCTAACCCAAATTTTAATTTTACTTTCTCATGAGGAAAGTTTGCTGAATTTAAGATTCACATCACTTTGTTTTTCTCTTATCACTTCTTCATTCAAGCCTTGCTGTCCAAGAGTACTTACTATCCCTTTGTGAGGGTCCCAAGCACAGCCCTACTGACTAATTCTAATATGAAGGATGCTTTCTCTGTCAGCGTTCAGTATAAAGGGATAAGAAGTAGATTATTGTTGAATTTAAGAATAAATGCTAAAACAAGCCATACTAAGAACAAAAAGATCAACTTCTCAAAGAATTTTACCTTTGTATCAATCTTATATTCATCCTTTCCTGTTGTGGGCTCAAGGTCACTGACATCAGGTTTGGTGGAGAACCTTTGAGAACAAAAATGTATAAAAACGGGTGAGTTCTGTCCTTTAAAACCTCTCTCACATCATCTGGAATTGTGTTGGGCACACTGAAACTGTCTTATGTAGAAAATCTATTTCTCTATATTGAGGCTCAACAAATTCATTTTTCACTGTAAATATTTTGTTTATTTTCAAAGAGAACCTAGTAATGTCTTTGTACTGGTTTTATGAAGAGCATCTGTAACTTGAATGTTTATAAAATACAACACTCTTCTAATACATTTTAAGCTAAACACATATACTATTTCTTTCTCTTTAATAAATGCACAGGTTAAAAACCATCCATTTGTAGTTCTAATGCTGTACTAATATTATAGTCAAATAATCATGAGTATATTATTCAATTAAAGTCAAATGTGCTTTTTTATGAAATGTAAAAGACAAAAATGACATATTTAGAAATGGGAAAAGTGTTGCAAATACAGGAGACTACATCAGACTTAATAAATACGTCTCTGGAACTCCTGCATTATCATCATCATGTTGATTTGGACTCCAAATATTCTAAAAGCATCAATGCTACCAAAAGCACATCTGAGCCTCGAAAATTCCCTTTCTCTGTAACTCCATTCTTAGGAACTACCACTGATCTGCCTTTAAATTCCATTCTCATCTTCTTTGGATTTCAAATTCTCACAAACTTCATCTTTAAGCACTGATGAAGAAATGATAAATTAAGGCCACAGGCCTTAGGTGTAAAGAACATGAGGTCAGAGTTCACTCCTGCTGCTTTCAGTAAGTCCCTAAAGTCCTGATACTGTGCGGGCTTTCCACAGGGGTCTGCACAAGCAAAGGACTGAAGGTAAGGGCATGCAGGAAGACAACTGCAAGAACAAACGTGTTCACTGAGGAGGAGAGCAGATGAGAAAAAGAATGTAAGGAAGTAACAGCAGTAGCTGGGGGGAAGTGAGTGGGGAGTCAGTAACTGAAATGATGATCCGGCTATTCTAGAAGACATATTTAAATACTGAACAATGGCTACCTGCACACCTGCTTTACCTCCTCTACAGAACTTGCATGATTTTGTCCTGTATCAAATTGAAGGTCTGATGGCCACAGGCTTGAGATCTGCCCTGAATCTGTCACTGGTTAAAACAGGCCTTGGTTATGACTGCAGCTGTGCGACTTTTAAGACCATGGTTAGAGCGCTACCAGACCTGTTGGGAACACTGCACGGGAGCTTACGCGGCTGCGCTCTGTGACTTGACATTAAATGAAGCAGTTTCTTGGTTCTATCGCGTATGCAGAGAACAGGAACAGGCACTGAGAGAGCGTGCAGTCTGCTTCCCGGGGTCAGCCTCCCGGCAAGGGTGGGGCTCTGAGCCCCTCCGTGGGAGCCACCTAGCTGAGGAACGTGGGCTGTGATGGACAGTGTGCACACTCCGTAAACAAGCTGCGATGGCTACAAAACAGCCGGTGACAAGCACGCCACCAGCTGCGAGCCAGAGAACACCAACGCACACCAGTTTTCTTTAGTCTGTACTTAAGTTAATCTTTAAATCATACCTTAGTGTTGAATAGGACTCAGTACTTTCAGCTGCTTCTAAAGGTAAAGGAAAAAATATATTGTTAATCAGCAATATAAAGTAATAGCAAGGAAAACCTGGAGCGGCGGCACACACCCCTAACCCCAGCACTCGGGAGGCAGAGGAAGGTGGATCTCTGTGAATGCTGAGGCCGACCTGCTCTACAGATGGAGTTCCAGGGCAGCCAAATCAAAAGAGAAAGAAACCTGTCAAAATTTAATATACCTAAATGTAAACTACCATGCTCAATAGCTAGACTGTAACTGAATACCCTCAGGCTGGCAGAAAATGACATTATTAGCAGAGTCAGCATGAGAGGCTATTGATGCCAAACAAAAACAGGCAGTGTGACCCATCAGGGCTAGTGGCAGGAGAAGCAGAGCTAAGGGCATGTATTTTTTTTTTTTATTTTAAACTAGTTTTCAATTTTATTTTAAGTAGGTAAGTGCTTTGCTCCTGTGCAAGTCTGCATTCCAACTGTATGTCTGGTCCTTGTAGAGGCCAGAAGAGGGCACTGGATGCCCAGGAACTTGAATTACAGATGATTCTGAACCATCACCTGAATGGTGAGAGTTGAACCCAGGTCTTTGGAAGAGCAGTCAGAGACATGACTGAGTCACCTCTCCTCTCTGTGAACTTGTTTTGTTAGGACACAACACAACTGCTGGGGAGTTTCCATGGAAACTGCTCAGCTTCAGATAAATCCTGCCAAAAGTAGCATCAATGAATAGCAGTGGTCCTTTGAAGCTTTGCAAAACATAACAGGCAGAGGAGGAATATGCTGGCTGTTCTTACGGTAACTTTACATGCAAACTAGAGTTATCTGAAAGGAAGGAACCTTGAGTGAGAAAATGCCTCCACAAGATCCAGCTGTAAGGCATTTTCTCTTTAGTGATTGATGGGAGACAATCAAGCCCATTGTGGGTGGTTCCATCCCTGGAATGGAGGTCTGGGTTCTGTAAACAAGTAGGTTGAGCAAGCCATGGGAAGCAAGCCAGTAAGCAGCATCCCTCTGTGGCCCCTGCATCAGCTCCTGCCCCCAGGTTCCTGCCCCCAGGTTCCTGCCCTGTGTCAGTTCCTGTCCTGACTTCCTTTGATGATGCACACAGATGTGGAAGGGTAAGTTGAAGAAGCCCTCTCCTCCCCAACTTGCTTTAAAGATACGGTGTTTCATTGCAGCAATTGAAACTCTGACTAAGACAAGGAGCAAGGCTCCTTTTCAGCTTCCAGATTCCAGCAGAAGAAAAGAGACATCAATATACTTGCTCTTACTAGGAAAAGCTAATAACGACTCTCAGTTCTAGCTATGTTCTCTATCTTGTGTGTGATGCAAATAGCTCACTTTGTCTCCCATGGAACTATTTCATAGGAAGACCATTCCGTGATGATTTACCTACTCCTCACCATCTTCATAGCAGAGATAAGCTTGAAATGCACCATTGGGGAAGAAAAGTTGCTATCTGATATGACAACTACATAAATAAAATCCTTATCTCATTCAAATTTCAGAATGGGCCAGGAGGGGCTCTCTCACTATTAAGAAAACTTTCTTTAAATCATCTAAAGCATGAAAAGTAAGTATTGGAACTTTCAGGTATTTCCCAAGATAATACTATACTCATAGAAATGTAAGGTAATAGATGTAGCAGAGTGTTTTACATACACACACACACACACACATACATACACACAACATAGGCTTATATGTTTGAATACTTGTTCCCCAGTTGGTGGAACTGTATGGGAAGGATTAGGGGCATGGCCTTGTTGGAGGAGGTGTGTCACTTGGGGCAGGATTTGAGGTTACAAAAGCCCATGCCATCCCTAGTGAGTTCTTTCTGCCTCACGCTTGTGAATACAGGTGTCAGCTCTCAGCTCATGTTCCCACACCATGCCTCCCTACTTGTGCCCCTGTTCTCTGCTATGGTGGTTAGAGACTCTAACTCTCTGAAACCATAAACCCAAAATAACTTTTCTTCTATAAGTTGCTTCGTCATATTGTCTCTTCACATCAATAAAAAAACTAAGACAGAAGTGTTAGGTCCAAGGCCCGTCAGTAGGAAATAAAACAAATATGTTAAAATGTAAAGATTTCCAAAAGAAACTTCACTAGGTTATAAACTTACAGACTGTGCTCATGTTCATCCCTTGTATTCTTTCAGGTGTATCAGTGTGTCTCTTATTCAGACTTGTTCTAGTGAGTGTCAGCTGTCAACCTGACACAACCTTGAGTCTTCTAAAGGAGTCTCAATTGAGGAATTGCCTATATCAGATTGGCCTGTGGCCATGTCTGTGAGAGGCTGTCTTGACTGATGATTGACATGGGAGGGCCCAGCCCACGGTGGGTGGCTCCATCCCTAGGCCAGTGGGCCTGGGCTGTGTGAGACTACTGGCTGAGCGTGAGCCAGTGAGCGAGCCAGTGAGCAGTGTTCCTCCATAGCTCTACTTCAGTTCCTGCTGTGACCTCCTCAGCGATGGCCTCAGCTCTAGAAGTGTAATCCAAATCAGCCCATTTTTTCCTCTAAGTTGTCTTTGGTCAGACTTGCTTTATCACAGCAACAGACAAGCAAACTGAAACAAGACTCTACTCTTATTTCCAATGGCAAGATAAGTATAAAAGCCATTGTGATGGCCATTTTATAAAGTATAAATTCTTAAGAATGCATTCTCCCATTTTTGCAAGGGTGTGTCTGAATGTAATTGAGCAAGACAGCCATGTTTCTCCTGGGTATTACAGCATAATACCATTCTCCTCTGCCATTCCTACTCCACTGAAACCCCCAAAGAAATAAAGCTTTTTTGCACATAAGAAGAGCATCCAATCAGAACTTATACCCATAAATAGTAATAAAAGAAACTATAGAAGACAGAGATGCATTTTGGTGAGATAGAACTTATCCAGAATCTGGGAAGCTCTAGGTTCAATCCTAAGACCACAAGGAAATTTAATTTTTTTCAAGTCACACTGTTTCAGAAAGCAGGATATACTTAATGATGAACTCATTAAACAACTCGGATTCTAGAAAAATAAGTAATTTAAAAATACAAAATCATTTTATATGTTCACTTTGTAAACACTACTTTCATGATTTAACTTACTTAATTCTTGCTCTTTTTTTTTTTTTAATAAAAGAAAGGATTATCTAGAATAATCCTAATCCAGGTCTTACCTAGATTGCAGTCTTGGCAAATTTCAAGTCCCTTTTCTTCACATTCTAAAACACCTTGTCTTTTTTTCACAAATGAGAAAAATGAGAAGCATTACTACTGTTTTAGTCGAAGTATAAAAACATTTTAAAAAGACTTTAAATTCTTTAAAGAATTTTTCATTAAATACAAGAGAAGTTGGAACCTATATTCTAAGTGTGCAAGCTCTTCAAGTTTTTATGGCATTTGCAATTAAACATATAGAGACAAGATTAAAACAAGATTAAAACTGATATGGCCACTAATCGATGTCTCAAGGTCATGCATCTAACAAGTGTGAAATCTAGGAACGAAGTGTACTCTTGTGTGAAGCTCAAACCTACTGTGTTCTTGTTACCATCCACATATTACCTATGTTCACTGAAGGATTGTTAATGCAAATAAAAACAGTGTACCCCAACTTGCAGTGTTCACTACACATAAAATCTAAGATACTATAAACAATGTAAAAGGACCTAAAAGGATTCTGGTAATCACATTCAATGATCACTCAGAGAGGCCATCAGGTGACGGCCACCCAAGAGAGAGAGTGATTTTCAATTCCCATTGTGTTTAACAACATACTTTCACAAGATGTGGGCATCAGAACGCAGTGATGAAAATGAAAATAAGACATGAACTCAGCGTTGAATAAATATACATGAGCCTGTATTTTACAAAATTAGTAAAACTAATGCGGAATGCTTTAGCCCCATGGGACATGAGACTAGACTGTGCATTAGGAGACTGTGTATCCGTAAGCAGAATATCAATCTTCTTTACACATCTCCTTGAGCCTGCACTGAATAATTCGTGTATGAATTACTCATGCTTTGCTCTGATAATTTTATCTCATAAACAAGAAGTGAAATGTGTCCCTGTCTATTTAGTTCTTCAGATCCCAGGGCTGAGTGCAATCACTCCAGAGTGCCTGAGAGGCTGTTACGTAGAGAAAGGAGGAGACACGGGCACCTCTCCAGCTTGACCTCTGTCTGGAACTTGGCAGCTTCAGTTACTGGAAATTCTCTCATCTGTGGTTTGTTTTCTTCCAGAGGGGCTAAAAGTGATACCAGTTCATCCTGTACAAGCAAAACAGTAACTTAATAACTCACAACATAGTAACATAATTAAAAATCTCCTAACATACTCTGTAGATGTGATGGTGTCAGGCAGACAAGAAATATATGGTGTGGCTTCCCTCCACTGTGCCTTCACACGTGCTGCTCCTCCCCTGGGAAATGCTGTCAAGGCCATCACACCAGCTACCCTCAAAACTCAGTTCAGGAAGGAAAGTCGGAATGAGAAGAAATGGGCTGTATCTCAAACACAGAGTGTCACAAGTCACCAAGTGAAAGGAGAGAAAAACAAAGACTGATGGAGACGCTGAACACTGTTCCCTGTCGGGGAAGGGAAGCCACACCCAAAAGACAGGAACCAGACAGGAACCAGACAGGAACCAGCCCTCACTAGCTCAGGCCCAGTGGAGGATGTGGGTGGAGCAGTAACTCTGCATAGGGACAATCTTATGTATTGTCGCTACAGCATGGCTCCTTCAGCTCCCATCATAGCTCTTCAGACTGAAATCAAAGATACTCAGAGGGGCAGACGATCGGCAGCCGATCGTAACAGGTTTCTGATAAGATGGTCAGGGACCTGAAGAAGAATGAAGGGAGCATGTGAGCTCTCTTCAGGCCCGGGAGGCCCTGGCTGGCAGCACAGAGGAAGCAGCCTGAGCAAAGCAGAAGTGTGGATGCACAACAACGTGGAAGCACAACTCAGCACGGAAATTGAGGTTTGGGTTTTTTTTTTTTCACCAGAAAACACTTAGGCTTAATAAACACTTCCAGCAAATTATTGGAATACAAAACCAACAGATAAAAACCAGTAGCTTTCCTACATGACAATAGCAAATTAGCCAAGAAAGAAGTTAAAAAAAAATCCATTCTCAACAGCTTAAAAGACAAAAACACCAAAAAGTAAACCCCACAAAGGAAGTTAAGACTTCTATAAGGAAAAGGAGACACAGAAGAAAGTGTGTGAAGAAGAGCAAAGACCATGGAAAGACCTGCCATGATCATAATTGGCAGATTTAGCATTGTGAAAACTGATATTTTGCCAAAAGTGATCTACAGATTCAATACAATCCGCGTCAAAACCCCAACAACATGTATCAGTATTGGAATAAACTGCTAACATTCATACAGGTTCCCGATAAACAAAGCAATCCTTAGAAAGAGAAATCCTAAGGGCATCACAATGACTGATCTCGATTTATATTACAATATCATATCAATAAAACCAGCATTATTCTAGCATCACAACAGACGTGAGTGATCTGGAGAGATGCCTCGACAGCTAGGAGCACTCGCTGCCCTTACAGGGGTCCCAGCAGCCACATGGCAGCTCACAACCATCTACAGTGCCAGTTTCCTATAATCCACTGTCCTTCTCTGGACCCTGAGGGATACTACATACATGCGGTGCCCCTACATGTACAATACCCATATACATAGAAATAAATAAAATAAAGACAAACATGTGAAACACTGGAATAGAATACAGGAAGCACATATAAACCCAGGCACAAAAGGCCACTATTTTTTTTTTTATGAAATTGTTAAAAACACCCACTGGAGAAAAGATGGCCTCTGGCCAATGGTGCTTAGAGTGCTGGATCCACACAGTTAGAAGCAGGAACAAAGATCCACACAATTCACTCGACACAGTCATCAAGTCAAACAGACTAAAGACCCAATGAAAACTGTAACTATTGGAGGAGAATGCTTCAAAGCCATGTGAGAATTAGTATGGGGATTTTTCTCACGAAGGACTCCAGTACTGTAGAAAACAGCAGATGAATAGATGTTGGGACTGGATGCTATTAGAATACTGAGCAGTGAAGAAGGCAGTTGCCAGAGAGAAGAGGCAGCCTACAGAGGGTAAAAAGTCTTTGCCAGATATCTACTTAATATCTAAGGTATGTATTAAAGAACTGCAAAGATTAAACATGAACAAAAACAATCACACAATCTCCCAATAGGCTGATGATCTGAACAGATAGTTCTCAGAAGAAGACACACAAAAGATCATTAGACTCTTGAAAACATGCTTAATATTCTTAGCTGAGATGGCTGGGTTTTCATTGTCAACCTGACTGCCTTTAGGAACACGAACAGTGCTGGGTATGAGGTAATCCAATGGAGCAAGATTGACCTACCAGGACAACCATGAATGGTTGATCTGGCTACATCTTGAGCAAGTCTTATGCAGACAGCCACCACTGTTCGCGTTCATGCGTGTGCAACAGTCCTATCATGTCCACATGTCACTGTTTTACTCTCGTCCCCTCAGACATGTGGCTCTTAACCACCTGTCTTCTGCAAGCAGAAGGCACCTGCCCTAAGCCTTGGAGCGAGGGTGTGGTATACATGCCCCAGTTCAGCACTCCCCAGACACTTATTTTCTGCACTTCATCACTACACAAAGAAAGTTCTCTGATGGAGTCTGAGAGCCCCGCTCACCTATGGGTAGGGATGTAGATCTAGAGGGCAATTTAATACTATGTTCATGTATAACGATAATAGTAGGTCTCCCCCCCACCGCACCCCCCAGGACCTATGAGCTCCTACCCATAGAATCTTAGCCACATTTACAGTAGTAGGCATGTGTTTTCTCATGTGGAGCATGCTTTACATCCAATTTGGAAGGAATTGTTACCCCCTTAACATCCCTACCACTGCTGCACCCATGGGCCTGCTTGCCATACTGGCCACTAGTATAGTTCACAGGGTTCACAGCTGGGTAAGACATCAAACATAATTTTAATTTAACAACTTAGAAAACACAGTATATTTCATTTGTAATGAAAATATTGATAAGCTGTGTATTCATGCCCACAATGTCCCTACTAGTCTGAAATGGCATCAAAATAGGGAATAAACTCTCTGCAAACTAAAATAAAAAGTGCTAGAGGGAAATACACCCACAGACTTTCTGCTGCATAGCTCTTCTTTGCAGACAAAGGCATATTCCTTGATTATTGTGATAACTAATTTAATACAGATTTTAGACACGAATATTGAATAAGTCACAATAATATAATTAAAAAAATCACAGTAATGCTTACTTATCTCAATCATCTTTGCTCAATTTTCACTTTTAATTACTATATCATGGCGGTTAAAAGAACATCCCCTATAAACTCACATATTTAAATGATTGGTAGAACTGTTTGGGAAGGATTCAGTGATGTGGCCTTGTTGGAGGAGGTGCATCACTGGGAGTGGGCTCTGAGATTTCTAAAGCCCAGGCCATATCCAGTTAGCTCTCTCTGCCTTCTGCTTGTGGACCAATATGTGAGCTCTCAGTTACTGCTCCAGTGCCATGCCCTGCTGCCTGCTGCCTGCTACCTGTTGCCTGCCGCCTGCTGCCTGCCTGCCTGCTGCCTGCCTGCCTGCCTACCTGCTGTCTGCCTGCCTGCCTGCCTGCTGCCTGCCAGCTGCCTGCTGTCTGCTGCCTGCCTGCCTGCTGCCTGCTGTCTGCCGCCTGCCGCCTGCCTGCCTGCCTGCTGTCTGCCTGCCTGCCTGCTGCCTGCCTGCCTGCCTGCCTGCTGCCTGCTGCCTGCCTGCCTGCTGCCTGCTGCCTTCCTGCTGTCTGCTGCCTGCCTGCTGCCTGCTGCCTGCCTGCCTGCTGTCTGCTGCCTGCCTGTTGCCTGCTGCCTGCTGCCTGCTGCCTGCTGCCTGCTGCCTGCCTGCCTGCCTGCTGCCTGCCTGCTGCCTGCCTGCCTGCCTGCTGCCTGCCGCCTGCTGCCTGCTGCCTGCCTGCTGCCTGCCTGCTGTCTGCTGCCTGCTGCCTGCCTGCTGCCTGCTGCCTGCCGCCTGCTGCCTGCTGCCTGCTGCCTGCTGTCTGCTGCCTGCCTGCCTGCTGTCTGCTGCCTGCTGCCTGCTGCCTGCCTGTCTGCTGCCTGCCTGCTGCCTACCTGCTGCCTGCTGCCTGCTGTCTGCTGCCTGCTGCCTGCCTGCCTGCTGTCTGCTGCCTGCTGCCTGCTGCCTGCCTGTCTGCTGCCTGCCTGCTGCCTGCCTGCCTGCTGCCTGCCTGCCTGCTGCCTGCCTGCTGCCTGTCTGCTGTCTGCTGCCTGCTGCCTGCCTGCTGCCTGTCTGCTGCCTGCTGCCTGCCTGCCTGCTGTCTGCTGCCTGCTGCCTGCCTGCCTGCTGTCTGCTGCCTGCCTGCTGCCTGTCTGCTGTCTGCTGCCTGCTGCCTGCCTGCTGCCTGTCTGCTGCCTGCTGCCTGCCTGCCTGCTGCCTGCTGCCTGCCTGTCTGCTGCCTGCCTGCTGCCTGTCTGCTGTCTGCTGCCTGCTGCCTGCCTGCTGCCTGTCTGCTGCCTGCTGCCTGCCTGCCTGCTGCCTGCTGCCTGCCTGTCTGCTGCCTGCCTGCTGCCTGTCTGCTTCCTGCTGCCTGCTGCCTGTTGCCTGCTGCCTGCCTGCCTGCTGCCTGCCTGCCTGCTGCCTGCTGCCTGCCAGCTGCCTGCTGCCATGTTTCCCACCATGATCTTCATGGACTCTAACTCTCTGGAACCATGAGCTCCGAATTAAACACTTTCTTTTTTAAGTTACATTGGTCATGGTGTTTTGTCACAGCAATTCAAATTTAACTAAGACATGCTGGTTACCTACTTCCTGTAATTATGAATTTCTGGGCCATTACTTCAACTTTCATGGCCTCCAAGTATTTATTGTCTCTTTAGCTTTCATCAAAATTCAAAAAAAAAAAATAATAACTGCAAGCCAGTTGTGGTACCACATACCTTTAATTCCAGCACTCAGGAAACAGAGGCAGGAGGATCTCTGTGAATTTGAGGCCAACCTTATAGTGATAGTCAGGGCTATATAGAACAGAGTTTCTCAACCTTCCTAATGCTGTGACCCTTTAATACAATTCCTCATGTTAGTTTTGTTGCTACTTCATAACTGGAATTTTGCTACTGTTTGAATCATAATGTAAATATCTAATATATAGGATATTTGATATGTGACCCATGAAAAGGGTAATTCTTCCCCAAAGGGGTTGTGACCCACAGGTTGAGAACTGCTGACACACAGAGAGCCCATGTCTCAAAACCAAAACCCAAACAAATCAACTACACAAAATTGTCTAGGAAGGTTTTCTCTGATAAACTTTCCACATAAAAATGATAATAGAGAAGGCACCATCTAACTTAGGACAAATACTAACAAAAGCTGTCTTCAGAACAAGAAAATGAATCTAATCAAACAGTATTTTACCTTGGCATTCTCTCTTGCTGGAAGGTCAGGGTCATTGGCACCAGATTCCTTGAAAACCCTTCAGGGTGAAACACATGACAGGGCATGAGTTCTGTTCTTTAAAATATTCTGGAGCATGGACATTAAATGTTTTTTTATTTGTATATTTAAAAGTTCGTTTTTGTTTAGAAACAAATAGAAAGCCTTTTAGTTACCTCCTCTGCCTCCATTTTTCTCATCAAAGAATAACAGCCAAAATATTCTCTGCGCTTAAAATGATTAGATCCTGGGTATACAAACTTCCTCTCAAGAAGATTTTTGCTACATTCCATGCATGATAACTAAAATGATAATACAAAACAAGCTAGGGGCTTTTTTTAAAATGGCGACTGATGAGAAAGGGCCCTGCCCACCGTGGGCGGAGCCATCCCTAGGCAGTGGCCCTGGTTCTGTAAGGAAGTCGGCTGAGCGAGTCATGAGGAGCAAGCCAGTAAGCAGCAGGCTCCACGGCCTCTGCTTCAGCTCTGCCTCCAGGTTCCTGCTCTGTGTGAGTTCCTGTCCTGACTTCCTTCAGTGATGACCAGAGGTGTGGAAGTGTAAACCACCCTAAGTCAGCCGCATCTGCAGCTGTAACTTCAGCTTCCCTTCATTAGGTTCTCACAATTGCCTGAAACGATCCCACCAAGCGTGTGATACACTGATTTCTGTATCAGAATATAGTTTGCATTGGCTTGGAAAGGAAATGGGCCCTTTAATTTGAGGTCACATACAGAGCATAAACTTGGCTTCCCTTTACATCCTGAGCTAGCTTTCTTGGAATTCTCTTTCTAGTAATGTTGAGCTGCAATTATATATGGATCCATGTTAGTCTTTAGAAATGTTTAAATGTTTGATCAGAGCTGCAACTACAGATGAGCCATCTCTGGGCTTCAGACACTTCAGAAAATATACATTTATCGCTTCTCGGCCTTTTGGCTAAGATCAAATGCAGAAAATATACATTTGAGGCCCAAATAGCAATTTATATACAGCTTGATTATATGACCAGAAACAGCCATGGTCTGAGGGGCCACGGGTGTCCTGGGAGGCCACGGGGCAGGGCAGAGAAGATGAGCTCATTACTCACAGGTACATAGAGTTTTCAGACAAAAAGTGCCAAAATATGAGAGAAAACCACTGGGAGTGCTTTCTGTGTGTCGCTCCAGGTAAAACAGGACCCCCTCGCTAGGGCAAGAAGGGAAAGGTGAGAAAAATAACGAGGTGTGAAGCATTTTTGCCTGGTCCATGATGATAGTACACCAGTTTCTAAAGAAAGATGGACAAACAAAGATGTCTGCCAGGCTGTGCAGGCTCTGGGTTAGTGTGAAGTGTTTGGTTTGGGAACTGCAGCTTTCTTCTGATTTTTTTCCTCCTTCCCTCCTTTCCTCTTCTTTTTCTTGCTTTTCTCTCTCTTTCCCTGAGAGACCCCAACTCGAGATTTTTAGACCCCTAGCAATTAGCCTAAACACAGAGCAACTTGTTTTTTCTGCTCTCAGCCTGGGAAACCGTTAACCTTAAGATAGCACTCCCTCCCTGATCCAGCAACTCCCGGCTCCAAGGACTAGCCCCCACATTCCTGAGACATCTGGCACCTTGCTCAAAGTAACTATATTTGCCCAAGATAACCTGTAACTTTCTGCTGAGCCATGAATTGCCACTTGATCTCCCCTTTCCTTATGACATAGATCACTGCCTAAACCTCCCTTTTCTTTGTAGTTTTCTTCTGAAAAAAACCCCCAACTGCAGCTGCGTGTGGTCGAACACCTCTGCCCCTGCATGGGACACGAGCTCAACCCCAGTGCACTGGATAAATAAACCTCGTGTGTTTGCATTAAGAACGGTCTCTCGTGAATTTTTGGGGTGTTGTCTTATCCTGAGACTTGAATGAGGGTCTCCCAGGATTCGGGAGTCTTTCATCCCTCTCCCTCCCTCCCTCCCTCCCTTCCTTCTTTCCTTTCTTCCTTTCTTGCTTTTCTCCCACCTTCCTTCCTTCTTTCCTGCCTTCCTGCAGTGCTGGGGGTAGGCTATAAGTACTTTTTAATACAAGGCCAATGCACTACCAATGATCCACGCTCCAGTCCTCAGATTTTTGAGACAAGATCTGACTATGTAGGTAGGCTGGCCTTAAGTTCATGATTGTCCCCACCTCCGGAGTGCTGGGTTGCAGCACCATGCCTGTAGTTTTCTGGGATTGGGGAAAAGGAACCAAACAAGTGTGCAGGCCTTACATACTTGTTAGATGGTGCAAACACTCACAAACTAAAAGGAATGCCCATAGGCCAATGTGGACTTGAATATAAAATGCCCACTATCTGGTCACTGGGTTAAATTTTTCCTCTAAATCTAATATGTCTGGTACACGAGGCTCTCATCCCGTCTGATGGCACTAAGCTGGTTTTGCTCAGAGAAAAGAAAGCCTGTACCTGGTCTGCAGCTCCAGTGTCTCTCTGTTTGCCTCCTCTCCTGGCAAGACTGCCTCCTGCTGGTCACTCTCCTCTAGAGGAACTGCCCGGGATTCCATGTCTTCCTGCATTAAAAAAAAAAAAAGTGTAAATTATTTAAAAAACACAACATTACATACTTTCCGGCTAAGTTTAGAATCTTGTTAAAGCCAGCATTACCCTCCATTCGGTTGGGTTGTAGACTGCTGGCTGCCTGGAGAACTTGATTGGTTCAGGCCAATCTGCCGGATAGCCAGCCCAGAGGCTGGACTCGGTGAGCATGGGAGACTGGGCCACAGGAGGCTGCACAGAGAAGCAGAAGAGGCTGAGTGTCAGAGAATCCACACCCTCATGTCCGCTTGTCATCCACATCACTGCTTGGAGGAGCAACACGGGAAGTGCACTCCACAACTGGCGGCGCTGGGCACCTGAGAACGAGCCTTCCACGCCACCTAGAACCACAGTCTCAGAGAGCATCAGGCAGAAAGACAACAAAGACAAATGTCTGGTGTGCAGGCCTGCATTAGACCTGGGACATCCAGAAGGAGGAACACGTTGGTCCCGGAACTCTTTCTCAACTGGGAGGGCACACACACTTGTGATCAGGCCACACCCCCACCTGTGGCATCTGGAAACAAACGCAGAGGAAGGAGGAAGACGGCCTTCCCTGGGACAAACGCTGATGTAGGCATAACAGCACATTTAAATGTGATTGCGTATTTTTATTTCACTCTTTTCTACTTTAATATTTCAGAATTTATACATTTGGACTTTGTTTCACGCGGTGTTTTAATGATTTATTTATGTTTATGAGTGTTTTGCTTGTATATATATGTCTGTATACTCGGTGCATATCTGGTATCCATAGAGGTCACAAGCGGGCATTGCATCCCCGGGGACTGGCGGTATGGATGGTTGCAGGGTACCATACAGGCCCTGGGAACGGAATCGAGGTCCTCTGCAAAAGAAACAAAGGGCTCGCTAACAGGTCTGACGCGGCAAACATGGTGCCAGCAGGTTCTGCCTTTCCATTTCCACTCCCTTGCTACAGCATTAGATTACATTTGTAATGCTAGCGCTGAAGGTCCATTCCTTTATCTGGCCACCAACTCATTCCTGAGATTAAACACCAAGGTCCGTCACTCAAAACTCATTATTTGGCTACACTGGTTAACCTGTCCAATCAGGACTTACCAACTCCTCCTCACACAGACTCCCCCTTTTCTCCTTAAAACCCACTCCTGCAGAGACACCTGCAGTAGCCTTTCTCCAGTTCATTGGCAGTACCCCTCCCCCTCAACACCCCCAAACCCCTGCTTGTCCCTCTGGGGTAATTACTCTCCTCTGTGCTGAGAACTTGGTGTCTGGGTGTGCTCTGTGCCAACTCCACGGCCGCCTACATTGCTGCCATGACTCGGAGGGCCTACGTGACCCCCAGTCCAGTTCTCACACTTCCCATTTCTGCTCCCCTCATCCCGCAGCAGCCAGTTAGTGAGGTTCTCCTTACCAGTCACCTAAGCATTCCCAGGGCATCAGGAGATGTCTCCTAAAGACTCGAACTCACAGCCAACATTACTGGTGCATCTTAGCATTCAAGGTCTCTATGCTTCCTAGATACTGAACAAAATGGCAGCCTTGCAGTTTTGTGAGCTCTCAGACAGATAGGACGCCCCTCCATCCCCTCTAAAAATTGTCTGACTCCATGTGCTTCTCTGACAGCTTCTATCCTGCTCCAAGCTTTCCCTTCCACCCTCTGTTTCCCTTCTTGTGTACAATTTTTGGCCACCCAAACCTCCATAACCACCCGATGGACCAGTGCTCAGGCTCCACCGCCTTGGCCAGTCATGGTTGCTCCAATGTCTCCCCATGCAATACCACAGCTCCTGCTGCCTTGGCCACACAGCTCTAGGAGCCTGCTACAGCTGTGGTAGCTATAGCACTTCAACACACTGCACAGACACAGACACAGATAGACACAGACAGACACAGACAGACAGACACACACACCACCACCACCACCACCACCACCACCACTACCACCATCACCACCACCACCTGTCACTTCTGTCCCTGCTGCCCAGTGCCAAAGCCTGCTGCCTTAGCCTGTTCTGCATGCATCTCCCTCTCTCCTCTTCCAGACCTGAAGCCAGACTCTCCACCTTTGATTAGCCCTGCCTTACATCCCCAGCTGATCTCAATCTTGGCCTTTTCAAACCCCATCTTCCACCTCCCTTGACTGGGGAGATGGCTTATGGGATTTTTGAGTTGGGGGTACCAGAAAAGGGGGATAACATTTGAAATGTAAATAAAGAATATAGCTAATATCCATTTCCTAATTTAACCCTTTCCCATCTCCCTAGGTCCTGCAGCCCCGCCTTGCCGGTGAACTATGCTCTCTCTCTCTGATCTCGCCTGCAGTCTACCCAGCCTGCTTCTGACCTCAGCTTACTCCAAAGGTTCTCTCTCCCTCCGTGGAGCTGCCTGCTGTCTTTTCCTCTGGTGGAGCTCCTCCTCCTGCAGCTTACACAGACAAGTAATTCCCAAATCTTCCATAGCTTGCCCTGTTCTACACTTCCAAAGGTCTCTCATCTCCAATTTCAATTCTTAAAAATCCTCTAACTTATAAACTGTTAGGGTTAAGGCTAAAATCAGACACACTACAGAGATGACCCTCAAACTCTTCAGAGGTCTGCCAAGCGTGGCATTTAAAATATTTAAACTTCCCATTATAGACACACGCCATCTCTTGATGAAAACCATATGATCTTCAAAATAGATAGGACACAACCCCTCCCGAATTATGGTAAGGCTAACCACTGGGAAAACCAGCCCCATGCCTCGCCGCAGCCAGGGTTCTACCCAAAACTAAATGCTTTTGGATTGATTGCCCTACTCTGCCTAGTCAAAGGAAGGTCAATTTCTCCATGTCCTCTTCCAAGAAATCTTTCAGACCAGGTCTGACAGCAAAAGGCTCACTGCTCTCTAGGACCCCAAAGACATATTACCACTGCCCAGCCATTGAAACCATGGGATAACCTGATAGGTAGGTAATGGGATAGTCTCTTCATTTTAATTGGTTCATAAGCCATTTGGATTACACCTCCTGCTGTAGTTCAGCCTTCTCCAGTTTCTGATGACACTGACTGGCCTGTCCACACCCACACAAAACACTCTTGCTGGAGGAAGAGTATCACCGAGCTGAGCTTTGAGACCAGGGAAGGGGAAGAAAGAAAAAAAATCAACCATCCCTGACGTCTTGGGCGCGTGGCCCGCTGTAATGAAGCTCTAATGCGTAGCAATTGGCACTAACAGGTGGTTGATATCTATTAATGTTCCTTCAGTTGCCTTGGCCATGGTGTCTTACCATAGCCAACAAAAACTAATACAAAAGAACACATGACAATCCTTTAAGAAAATTCATTGACTTATATACTAATTAAATAAAAATGCATTGGATTATATATTAATATAAAAAAACAAAAATCTTATTGTGCCTATAAACATGTGATGTACAGAGGATGTTGCTTCTCGGTGTATTAAAGTTACAGGAGTTCCTCTCTTTCTCAAAGAGACAGAAGGCAACAATACCACTGGGACAAAAGTCAATGAACAAAGTTACATAAAAGTTATCGAACAAAACGTTGTAACTAAATAAGCAAAGATTTGACACAAAGATGGACCAAAAGATACTAAAATCATTTTTATAAGAAAAAGAAAATGAGACCAGTGGCAAATCATTTTCTAAGGGAAGGGGAAGAAAGAAAAAAAATCAACCATGCCTGACGTCTTGGGCGCGTGGCCCGCTGTAATGAAGCTCTAATGCGTAGCACTTGGCACTAACAGGTGGTTGATATCTATTAATGTTCCTGAGCTGAAATAACTGAGAACGCTTTTGCTCACTCCTAACCACACAGGTCTCATACTCTAGAGCCTCATTCTCTTAGCCCTTTGGATCACCGGAATCTATCTGTTCTCAAAGGAGACAGGCAGGAGAGGCCAGGTCTTTTGTAGAGGAGGGGTAGAGGAGCCCAGGGTTTTCCTAGCTTTGGCTTTTTTCCATGTTGTTTACTGGATGCTTTTGTTCTTATTGGGATGGGGGAACAGGACAGCAAAGGAAAATGACACAAAGTTGCGGAGGGCCAGGAAATGCTAAGCTCAGGGTTTCCATTTCTGTGTGGTATAACATTTGAAGCACCCAGACAACTCAGAATGTCCACAAGTGTGAATACTTCTACTAGGAAGAGGAAATGAAATTACTTGAAAAGCATATGGGTATAAGAACCCTAGCTTGTAAAATACACTAAACTGAAAAAATTAAATAACACAGACCTGCATAAAACTAACTTTAAAAATGAAAATGAGGAGGTAGGAAAAGACAAGGTTTTCAGTCATCTGATTATATATTTTACAACATATCTTAGCATTGAGGACAGAAAATGTATACTTACAATAACATACACAAGTAATTTCTCTCATATGAATGTGCACCGTTATACGTAATGAAAATATCTCACTATAAAACAAGAATTGAAAATATTACAGAACCACAGAATTTCTTTTAAAAGAAAATATTACAAGGCGGCTCCTTTGAAAACGATTTCTAAGTGTTTGCACAGTGAGGCAGGACTGTCAATGTTCTTCTAGCCTTCAGGCCAGGAAAGAAGGTCACCTGAGCCAAATGTGTTTTTTAATTTAAAAAAAAAAGTTATTTATGTGAATGAACGTTTTGCCTGCGTGTATATATATGCACATTGCATCGTGTCTGATGCCAGTAGAGGCCAGAACAGGGCACTGGATCCCTTGAAACTGGAGTTACAGTGGGAGCTGCCACCTGGTGTTGAGAAGGGACCACTGGGCCAACTCTCCAGCCCTGAGCTGCACAGTCTCAGGAAATATAAGCAACACATTGAGAATTGACCTCAAGACACTTTTAAAATATAAACGTGTGTGTTGGTTCAATCAAACTTTTTAAGTGCCATTATGACATCATAAGGAAAAACAAAACCTTATTTTAAAATCAGCCAACCTGGCTTTCCTATGTCGAAGCCTCAGATACCAATGGATCTTATTTCCTAATCGGGCCACGATGTGTAAATGTGGGTAAAACCTGGACAAATGATCTAGCACATAGCACATATTTGCCACCATTGAAATAGCATGATTGTTAGTTTTCACATACTTTCCAAATCCTTAGCAATTTGGATTCAGTAGCCATCCTGAGAGGGAATAGGTAGGTCTGTGTGTGTGTGTGTGTGTGTGTGTGTGTGTGAGTGTGTGTGTTGGGGGTGCAGGGGATCTCATCAAGGGGACTGAGTTTTCCAGCTCCGGGGGTGGGAGGTCAGCCACAGAGTGTTCAGGCCCCGCCTTACATCACTTGGCCCTGGATTCAAATGGCTTTTTACAATTTAAAAATTCCCAGAGTCATTCAAAGTGGCTTCACTAGAGGGACGAATCAGCAGGAAATCCTGCTGTTGCGTAGCAGGGTCACGGCTCCCAGAAAACAGCCAAAGCTGAGTTGGCACTGATGTTTCCCTCTGTGCGTCCATCTCACACTGGCATGGATGTCAGAGACTAACTCAGAGCTGCCACGGGGAACATTTTAAATAACGCCGTGTCTCATGATCTATTTTCTTGGTTTTGTAACACAGATTAAAAATCTTCTCACTAAGGGCTAAGGGCTGCTACTGAGGTGGAGGTGACTTGTGACAAACATGCTGTACTGGGTTGACAGACACCAACATAAGAGCATGTCATCTACTCCAGAAAGAAACCAAACCATTTCTAACACAGAGCAAGACAAGCTGGAAAAAGATGTCTTGCTTTGTCTTTTAATTGGGAGAAATGAACAGCTCTTAGAGTAAGAGACAGTCGCGTGCAATATGAAAACACACATTTAGTCAAAACACAACAGCTGAAAAGCACGAGAACCGCCCATCGAAGCCCCCAGCCGAGGGTCCAAGGACTCTGAGGATACTCTAAGTCTTTGCTCTCATGGCCCTTCCTAAGTTCTCCCTTCTCACTGTGACACAGCTCCTTAGAGCAAATCCCCCAGAGGGTGCCCCCCAAACATCAGAAAGGAGAATGAAATTAGGGCACATTTAACATGTTCAATATTGTTGCTTGCTAGTATTTTTCTGTTTGTTTCTTCACACTGAAATATATTAAAATTCTATTTTCACGTGAAACTCTATTCTAGAAACTAAAGGTGACCTGCTCACAGGTTTCTGGGCCTCCCCTAGCTTGTAATGTGCAGAAGACTTACGATGAGAATTTAAATGAGTAAGTAAAAGCCTTCTAAAATCTAAACCATTGGAATATGAAACTAAGAATGTGAGCTGATATTAAAAACCAAGAACAAAACTTCAGGAATTAAATTTTTATATCATGGTTTTTGAACTTCTGCTTGTACTAGTTTGTAACTATTTGGGCAAAAATTGAATTATTTGGTTGTATTGATTTTTTTTTATTATTTTTTAAATTGAAAATAGATTCTTCTTCGTACACTACATCCTGGCCACAGTTTCCCCTCCCTCACTTACCCCAGCACCCCACCCTCCCCTCTTCCAGATCCACTCTCCCTCCACTCCCCTTCAGCAGGCCTCCCAGAGACAACAGCCAAGCAGGACAAAACAAGGAATATTAAGATTGGGAAAAAATCCTTACAGTGAGGCTGGACAAGGCAATCCAACAGGAGAAGAAGAGTTCTAGGAGCAGGCAAACACGCCAGAGACACACCTGCTCCCGCTGTGAGGAGTCCCATAGAACCACCACTGGTGGACATGTTGAAACCAAAGGCAGATCCATCAGCTGTGACATAAATTTTCAGTTTCCTTACAACTTTGAAACATGAATATAATGAAAGTCACACAAGTAAACTGTTTTTTTAAATCTTTTTCCATTATTTATTTTGTATGTATGAGTGTTTGCCTGCATGTACGTATGTGCACACCGTGCGTGCACGATGCCTGTGGAGGTCAGAAGAAGTCCTCAGATTCTGGAGTACTGGAGTTACAGATGGTTGCGAACCACCATGTTGGGAACCGAATCTGGGTCCTCTGCAAGGGCAACAGGTGCTCTTCACACTGAGCCAGCTCTCCAGCCCCCAGTTAAAAAATTAAACCACAATAATGTATATTTATCCCAAAGTTCCTGGCTCAAATTTCAGATTTTCTCTATTGTGAAAACCACACCTCATGACACAGCGCAGCCACCGCATCTGCCACGACTCACAGTGAAACCGGGCAACAAGAAGCCCGGCTGCTCTTAGTTACATAAACGCTTCTTTCTGGTTGGCTTTTCAGATGCAATGACAACAGACCATTGCTGGGTGTAAAAATATATAGTAAAAAAATTTCAGAAAGAGAAAACTAATTTCATAGAGGGGCATCTTACCTTGGTACTCAAGTTAGGTTCATCTTCTACTTCTGTGGGCTCGGAGTTACTAGGTCTGTGGGCAAAGCTTAAGAATAAAAATAGACAAGAGGAGGGGAGATTTGGTTATCAATTATCTGTGCCATTTCTTTATGAGATATTTAAAGTTGATCTCTGTTTAAAACAAAGAAACAAGCAATTCCCACCCCTTTCTGTCTCAACTCTCTACCCCTTACTTCGAGGTGGATCCTTCACATATCCATGACAAAGAATGGTACTCCATACACTGGCACAGCCCAAATAACTATCTTCACAAATCTCCTTTCTTGCAGGATGAAATGAAAACCCAGCTATTGGCTCACACATAGTTTTTCTGCCTGAATTGTAAAAAAAAATACAAAACAAGGCTCAAATACTTAGTGTTCCCTCTTTGCTGTCTCGCCCTGGTTAACAACTGCAGTTCATTCAGGATTAGACAGCTTCATTTGTCATATTTCAAACCACAGACCGAAAGATGCTGGGATGTTGTGTTGCCTATAAACAGCACAGCATCTCCCCCAGAAGTGGGGGACAGTACAATCACATGTCTACATTATTACTGACCATATTCTCTTAAGAGAGATTAAAACATTAAAAATGATTTTTAAATAAACCTATTTTTTTCAAATATCCTTCATTTTCAGATCTTCACAAATCAGCAAATAATAAAAATCCCTCCTGGGCTCATCCACACCCCAGAGAGGGAATGTGGGCCTGGTGGTGGAGCATCTAATGCCCCAGGAATATCTTCCCTCCTATGCACTCCACTCCCCCATCCCCCTCCTTCGGGGTTCAACCATGTTCTCCTGTGGCAATGAGGTACCATAAAAATATCTCTCACATTCTGAAAGACTGATTTGCTGGACCTCATGGCCAGAGTTAATAATACACTTTTTGGTCACTTAAGACTGCAATCCTGCTATGTCCTCAGCCTGTTTCACCTGATTTTAAGAGAGCCACATGACAATCACCATTCCTTGGCTTAGATTTCCCATGTAATCAACTTTTATAACCTATGCTGATGCATAGTTATAATCTCAAGTTATAGACACACCCCTGCCCTGGCCCAGATGTAAAGAATTCAAACCTGGACTTGTTCTTGGTTAAATGACTCCTAAGGGAAATGCTTTTATTTCTTTCCTCAGTGAGATATTAATGCATGACTGACAACTTGGAGCCATTCCCTAATGCATTTAATCCACACTTTCTCTGACCATAAACCTCGATCCCGTGAAAGCATGGATTCCCGAGGAAAAATCAGATAAACTCAAACGATTAGCATTACAGCCCTGTTTCTCCAGCCGGGAACACCTGTGTGCAGTCAGCACCCTGGCCTCAGCTGGGCTTAGGAGGACTTTTCTAGGCCACAGATTCAGCTGGCGCTCTCCTAGGTGACCGTGTATGAATTAACACTGGAGTGGATGAGACATCTGCTTTAACTAGCTCAAGTTATTTTAGCCCGTTGAACAGAAGTCTTGAATTTTGTCCAGAACTTTTTTATTTCTTTTTCATTTGTTATTTATTCTTCTCTCACATGTTACATCCTTATCGAAGATTCTCCTCCTCCTCTCCTCCCAGCCCCTCCCCCGCTCACACTGACTTCTTTATTCTATATGCTCTTCTAGATTCTGTGCTAAGGATTTCCAAATTACCTTTATCACATATGCTGCAATCCTCAAAGTGCTCATCCCCTTTCTAAATTTGTGAGCACCAGCAGTTGTTGTCCCCGGGCAGACCCTGGCTGTTGTTGTCCCTGCGCAGACCCTGGCTGTTGTTGTCCCTGCACAGACCCTGGCTGTTGTTGTCCCTGCGCAGACCCTGGCTATTGTTGTCCCTGCGCAGACCCTGGCTGTTGTCCCTGCGCAGACCCTGGCTGCTGTTGTTGTCCCTGCACAGATCCTGGCTGTTGTTGTCCCTGCGCAGACCCTGGCTGTTGTTGTCCCTGCGCAGACCCTGGCTGTTGTTGTCCCTGCGCAGACCCTGGCTGTTGTTGTCCCTGCGCAGACCCTGGCTGTTGTTGTCCCTGCGCAGACCCTGGCTGTTGTTGTCCCTGCGCAGACCCTGGCTGTTGTTGTCCCTGCGCAGACCCTGGCTGTTGTTGTCCCTGCGCAGACCCTGGCTGTTGTTGTCCCTGGGCAGACCCTGGCTGTTGTTGTCCCTGCGCAGACCCTGGCTGTTGTTGTCCCTGCACAGACCCTGGCTGTTGTTGTCCCCGGGCAGACCCTGGCTGTTGTTGTCCCTGTGCAGACCCTGGCTGTTGTTGTCCCCGTGCAGACCCTGGCTGTTGTTGTCCCTGGGCAGACCCTGGCTGTTGTTGTCCCTGTGCAGACCTTGGCTGTTGTTGTCCCTGTGCAGACCCTGGCTGTTGTTGTCCCCGTGCAGACCCTGGCTGTTGTTGTCCCTGGGCAGACCCTGGCTGTTGTTGTCCCTGGGCAGACCCTGGCTGTTGTTGTCCCTGTGCAGACCCTGGCTGTTGTCCCTGCGCAGACCCTGGCTGTTGTTGTCCCTGGGCAGACCCTGGCTGTTGTTGTCCCTGGGCAGACCCTGGCTGTTGTTGTCCCTGTGCAGACCCTGGCTGTTGATTCTGGAATGAGTTGCATTTACTCGTCCCATCTTTATCCTCTCCCCTAGGCTGCTCTATATCCACCCACCATGATGTTACTAAAACACTAATCTAATGGTGTGTGTGTGTCACCAGTGGTTATAAACGTAAGGGTCATGAGTCTCATTACCACCTCTTGGTGTGGCCAAGAGAGACATTTCAGAGTTTTTTTTTAGTCCCAAGCTCTCTGACAGAACAGCCAAGTGGGGAAGAATTCTAAACACACATTCAGTCTCCCGCGTCCCCCAAAGTCATGAAACTGAACATGCAAAGGAACATTTAAGCACTCAGATTTTAAAAATAATGAGAGAGAAGCTGAAGGAATAATCATTCTTAAAATAAGTATAGTCATTGGAAAGGAAGATAGACTAGAAGACAGACAGATATGGGAGCTCATGTCGATAAGCAGAATAGTCAATGAAAATATCCCCCAATGAGATTTTCAGTTATTATTTACACATGAAAATGTTCTTCACTTCTAGTAGAATAATTATATATCAATGTTATGTAGTCTGACCACATGTTTGTGAGAACTTCCCTAAAACAAGCCAATACAGTGTTATGATAAATTACTAGATTATGCTGACGCAAGGAAGAAAAAATTCAACACGGAGTCTAAATTTGACTTTCTGAATTGGTATTACATAGACCTGTATTTATGTCCTTTTAATCCATGCAGAGGTGTTGGGAAGCAGCGAGCTTGGCTCAACACCCACCGCTGAGCTGTTTGCACAGGTTTCCTGAGTGCAAAACATCCCGCGGCTCTGCTTGATTCCTGCCTTCCCGCCCGCCCGGTGTGGTAGAGACCTCCCAGGTGTCTGACCTATGGCTATAATTGTTTTTTCCTGTTGTTTTTCACCCAGCCTCTAGTATATATTGCGGGTCCCTCAGTAGAGCTTTGGCATTCTCCTTACAGAATGACGCATGTCTGTGTTTTCTGTCAATCTCCAGGCCAGGCCTATGCCCAATACTCGGTACTGTGCTGGCGTGGGCGCTGTCACAGAGGAAGAAGAGACAGTGTCATTGAGTTCTGCTGGCAGACAGTCAGATCGTAGGTCAGACACTTGTCACTGACAGGATGGTGAGCCAATCGAGCTTCCTTCAGATGACAGTGGCCAATCATGGGGACAAGTGTGATCTTTCCTTGTTGGTGGTATAGGTTGTTTTTGGTTGGTTGGTCCTTATTTGGCTTTTTTGTTGTTGTTGTTGTTGTTGTTGATGTGTGAGACAGGGTTTCAATGTGTAGCCCTGGCTGTCCTGGAACTCACTCTGTAGACCAGGCTGGCCTCAAACTCACAGATCTGCCTGCCTCTGCCTCTGGAGTGCTGGGATTAAGGCCTGCGCCTTTGCCACCTAGCATGAGAAGTAAGCTTTATCCGAGCACTTCACGTACCTTCTGTGATTGCTCTGAGATGGCAAGTGCTATGTACATCGTGTGGAACTAGCCCAGAGCAAACACAACAAAAACTAGTTTCTTTTCTCTACATTCACTAAAGAAGGCCTTAAGCAATTAATCAAATCTTACCTTGTTTTAGAGTAGTATTCAGGACCTGTATCTGCTTCTAAAGATAAAGAAAGACTACATTTTAAATCAACAAAATGAATAGAAAATGAAGAAAACAGGGAAGTATAATCTTTACATTACATGGCCCGGGCATCCTTTATAGCGTGATTCTCCTTAGAACTGTAGCTGGCGAGTGTTCCACCAGGAAGACCAATTAGACCAGCATTGGTGGCGGTTAGTACACTGGAAGTCTTAATTTAACTTTTAACTTAATTTAACTTTTTATGTATTTCAAATACAAGGTGGGAAAACAAAATGTTTTGAAATGTAATCCATGACAGTTAAATGCCTCTGGACGGCCTCACAGTCACGATGGAAGCCTGTCAGACTGGCAGCAAACTGTGCTGTCAGCAAAGGCAGTGCTGAAACTGCCAAATGGCTCTGGTTTTCTGGACCAATGACACTAGGGACAATTCTGTTCTTACTTTGTTATTACAAAACACTACTTTTCTAGGTTTTCATTCAAAACTGTGCTGTGTAAGATCAGTCTGTGGTCACTGTGCAGCGTGGCTAGGGAGGCTTGCTTTCGAGTCTGTGGCTAATAGATGCTAATAGCTGCTTCCATTTTGCTTCCAATGGAAAGATCTCATGGGAAGAACACCTTTTATATGTTTATCCACTCTTAATGATAATCAACAGACAGCAGCCTAAAAAGATACAAGAAATTTAGTATCTGATAAGAAAAATATAGAAATAAAATTATTGGAGGTGGAAGGACAGCTCGGCAGTTGAGAGCATTGACTGCTCCTCCAGAGGACCTGAGTTCAATTCCCAGAACCCACATAGCAGCTTACAACCATCTGTAACTCCAATTCCAAGGAATCTGATCCCCCTTCTAGCCTCTGAGGGCACATGGTGCACACATGGTGCACAGGCATGGACAAGGCACCCAAACACATTAAATTAAAATAAGTTTGAATAAAAAATACCTATTAACTTGCTCAAGCTTCCAGAATGGGGCAATAATCGAGTGATGGTAGCTTTTTTTTTTTTTTTTTTTGGATTTGGTTTTTTCGAGACAAGGGTTTCTCTGTATAGCCCTGGCTGTCCTGGAACTCACTCTGTAGACCAGGCAGGCCTTGAACGCAGAAATCCGCCTGCCTCTGCCTCCCAAGTGCTGAGATTACAGGCGTGTGCCACCACGCCCAGCTGTGATGGTAGCTTTTAATTGTCAACTTGATGCAGTCTATTTGACACCAGGGTATCTCAGTGAGGGCTTGTCTAGATATGTCGCCCTATGGCCAATCTGTGGGGATAACCTTTGCTTTGTTAACTAAGGTGAGAAGACCCTACTACTGTGGGCGGCACAATTCCCTGTGCAACAGATCCTGAACAGTGGAGAGAAAAGCTACACACAAGCATGTGTGCATCTACTCCTCTCTTCTTCTGGCCAGACGTATGTAACCAGTTACCTCAAGCCCTGGCTGCCACCAGCTCTGGACTGGTAAACAAAGATAATGCCCTTCTCCTCTAAGGAGTTTTTCCAGGGTATTTTTAATCATAACAACAGGAAATGAAGTGAGATCACTATGATCAGAGACCTTTCCCCATAACTTTACTTCCGAGAAAACAAATGGTGGGAATCTAGTATTTCCCCACAACAGAAAATATACTTATAAAAATAAGGTTACAGATTCAGAACAACAGTAGAGTAACACAGAGACACAGGCACACACACACACACACACATGAACACTTGCACACAAACACAAACTCAATCTGTACATTGATGTCATAAATGTTATTTTCCTGATCAGTCTTTCTGACTCCCACTTCATCAAGGGCAGGTGGATTTAAGTTAATCGGAGGACATACCTGAATTGCAATCTTCACAAATTCCAAGTTCCTTCTCTTTGTGTTTTGAAGCAGTTTGGCTTTTACAATGAGTAAAAAGTAATGAGCAAGATTAATATTTTAGTAGTTATATGAAAAGTATTAAACAATGATATTAAACAATTGAAGACTTATTTTATAAATTATGAGAATGAATATTATAAGGTCAAGCAACAAAAGTTCCTTACTACGTTTTCAATCAAAGAATAAAATGTAAAAATGTAGATGAAATGGACATGAATCAGAAGTAATACAGAAACTGGACCAGTGTGACATCTTAGAAAGTGCCCAAGACTGTTTCCCAAACAGACAAGTTTCTGTTCTTATATGCAAGTTCTTCTAAAAGATAAATATTTTATTGGCTTCCATTATCATGGGATGTTCAAGACTCGAGATGTTAAAAAATATGAACAGAGAAATAATAGTTTAACAGTATACTTTGTTCTCTAAGACTGAACTTCTTTAGAATCCCAAAAATGTGTCATATCACATGTTCAAACAACAAGCTCTGGAGCTGGAGAGATGGCTCAGCAGTTAAGAGCACTGACTGCTCTACCAGAGATCCTGAGTTCAATTCCCAGCACCCATTGGCTCACAACCCAATTTCCAGATGGCTCACAACCATCTGTAATGGGATCTGATGCTCTCTCCTGATGTGTCTGAAGACAGCTATGGTGTACTCATGTACATAAGTAAATAAATCTAAAAACAAAAGCAAAAAAACAAAAAAATCAATGTCTGCACTTACCAGAAATGTCTTAAATTAGATTATTACCTGTTTTATTTTTATGATGTGTGATTCAGAAGAGATAATTATTTGTAACTATAAATTCTCATTACCTTAACATGATTGGCAGTGATTATACCACTAATGAACCACAACTGTGCATGGAAAAATAGTAAAAGCAATGACCGGGTTAGAGGGATGACTGCTTCCCCCTCAGTGTTTGAGTTGGGCTTTCCAACCTCAGCACTAACCACTAGTTCTCAGCCTTTGAAGTTCCTGACCCTTTGTTCTTTTTAGAACAACACACACACACAGCCTTGGGTTTATTTTACCTGAGCTAGCTACACCTGAGGTAGCCCATGGCAGAGTGTAGAAGTCTTTTTGATCTGCCAGACCTACTGTTTCCTGAATTAAGCAGGCTGAATTGAGCAGTGTGAAACATTGAAGCCAACACCCACAGAGTTTTGGGGAAGAGACTTGCCTTTAAAAGCCATATATATTGTGATACCCGATAAAACATTACATCTGGAATAGCAATGTTGTCCTGATGTCATTTCTTTCTCGCCGCCCCCTTCCCTCATCTATTCCCAGCTTCTCTTCCAGGGACCCAGTTCGCGGTAGCTGCTGGCAGCAACAGATTGCCACCGTTCTTCATACTTGGCCACACTGCTTGTTTATTGGCTGCTCAGTTATTTTGAGAGAGTCTCACTTTGTAGTCTGGGTGCCCTGGCGCTCACACCTGCCTACCTTGGCCTTCTGAGTGCTGGGATTACAGGCATACACTGCCATTCCAGGCCTTTGAGCAAATTCTTGACACACACATATGAACACATGGCATATCACCCACAGAATGATACTTAGTCTCCATGACAACTGGGGAAGAACAGCAAGTTCCCTGGGAGAGATGCGTTACCATCGCCCACAGATCACTTGAGGGACCAGATATGGCAACCACTCAGGAGAAGAGCACAGTGGGGCATCCCACTGAGACCTCACAGACAATGGGAAGGCAATGGAACCCCTCAGACTGTCAGCATGGATGCACAGGATAAGGGGCATAAAGTTTAGGGTAAAGAGAACAATGAATCTGTGTGCTGTGTGTGGCTACATCTGCGAGACCGAGTCAGCTGCTCAGAGTGCGGCTCCTGGTCTTTTCTGTTGCTGTGATAAACACCATGGTGAAGGCAACTTATTTTTTAAAAAAGTGTCTAATGGGATTTATGGATTCAGAGGGTTAGAGTTCATGACAGCTGGAGTGGAGGAATGGTAGCAGGAGCAACTTAGCGCTCACAATTTTTCTTTTCTTATTTTTTTAGTTTTTGAGATTATGTTGCAGGATTTCTCCTGTCCAATCACTATGGAAGGACAGGACTGTGATTGAACAGGAAAAGGGAGGCGGAACTAGGAGTTCGAGACAGAGGTCTGAGGAGAAGGGACGAGAACCAAGATGGCTTCAGACGTGTCCCTGCGTGGCATTTACTAGCAACAAATAGCTATGTTTTCAAAAGGTTAGAAATGTTGGGATAAAGCTTTTATCATTATCAATTGGCTCTAAAATTATTGTACTGACATCTTGAAAATTATAATATTTATACAGAAATCCGATTGGTTAATCAAGCTTTAAGAGTCTTGTGTGGGGCTTGTTTATAGATGCATCCATAAAGATTGAGCTCTACAACTCTGCATTTTGATTGACTGTACTCTTCTGTAGTTATTTCCATCCATTGCAAGGGGACATTTTCTTAATGAAGGATGAAGACTATGTTTATCTGTTGCATAAGGACAAATGTTTACAGATTGTTGTTAGGAGTTGTGCTGGTTTAGTAAGATAGTGGGGTTGTAGATTCTCTTCCGGGATCTACGACTTCCCTAGCACTAAGTAGTTGGCTAGGTTTCCAGTACCAGGCATGGTTTGTTGAGTAGTCCAGTACTCTTGTTGAGTAGCTCTTAAGTCTAATTAGAGACTAAGTCCAGACAGAGCAACTATTGCATCTCTAAGGTCGTCATGATAACTGATGATTCACTGGCTGCATAGCTGGGTAGGACTGGTGGTTTTCTTCCTCTTTTGGAAGCTTGCATGGTGCCTTCTGGTTCTGTAAAGGCTCAGGGAAGAGCTTTCAGCTCTAGCTCAGGGGTCTCTGGTTCTGATTCTGAAGTGCATGGTGTTTTCAGCGATAGAGACTTAGCTTCCACCCCTGGGGAAACAGCGAAGGGCAACAGCAATAGACTATGCTTGGGGAATTTCTTGGGACAGACCTGGCCAACGACTCAAAAGAGGGTTTCTCATGTCTGCTATTGGAGTTTTTGGTTGGCAGACTTTGGCTCTTAGAGGGCACATCATCAACTGAGATGAGAAAGTTCATTAAACTCCAGATGCATCCTTGTACAACAAATTGTGTGTGTTGTAGAATGGGTCCGGTGCCTTCTCAGACACACTCACTGCTATTTTACGCTCTCTCTTCTTCTCTATGTATTGCTTCCCCTCATTCCTTTCATTCCATTTCCCCTGTCAGATCACTTGAATCCTATTATTCCTCCCCTACTGCTCCTCAAACCCCCTTCCTGGCAATGATCCTCTTTTAGCTACAGGCTACACACTCAGATCTGAAGACTTGGGGCCAGGAGCCTCCAATGAGAGAGAACATGACATTTATCTTTCTAAGGCTAGACTACTTCACTCAATGTGATCTTTCCTAGTACCATCCATTTACCTGACAAGTTGATGCTTTCATTTTTCTTTACAGCTAAATGATATTCTGTACTGTGTATGTCCACATTTTCATTGTCCACTGTTGGTTAAAGGACATTTAGTTGGTTTCCATTTCCCAGCTATTGTGAACATAACAGCAATGACCATGGCTAAACAAGTATCTGGGGAGCAGCATGTTGAGTCCCCTGGGCAGATGCCCAAGGCTGGGTGGTGTATCTGGATCTTGAGGCAGATTGTTCCCAGCTTCCCTAGGAACTGCCACACTAATTGTCATAGTGGCTGTACATGCTTGCACCCCTACCAGCAGTGAGTGTCCCCTTCCCCTGCGCCCTTGCCAACATGAGCTGTCATTTGTTTTACTGATCTTAGCCATTCCGATGGATGCCAGATGAAACCTCAAAATAGTTTTAGTTTGTATTTCCCTGATAACTATGGATGCTGAACATTTTAGAACATATTTCTCAGCTCTTTGGGTTTCATCTTTTGAGAATTCTGCTTTGTTCTGTATCCCATTTTTTTAGTTGGATTATTTTTATTATTTTAATTTATTATTATTATTATTATCCCCATTCTGTAGCCTACCACTTTGCCTGGACATTGTTATTTGCCACCCAGCAGCTCTTCTGTCTCATGAGGTCCCACACATCAACTGTTGTTCTTAATGTCCACGCGGTGTTCTGCAGGAAGCCTTTTCCTGGCCAGTGGGTTCAGGAAAGTTCTCCCATTTCCCTCCTATCAGGTCTTAGGTCGAGGTCCTTGATTCATTTGAAGTTGAATTTCCTGCAGGGTGATAAGTGTCTAGTTGCATTATTCTCCATGTGGCCACCCAGTTTGACCAGCATCATTTGTTGAAGATGCTGTCTTAAAACTCAGGTGAGTTTTAAGTTTTTTATGTCTGATTCCTAGATTCCACTTCACTGGTCAACATGGCTGTTTTATGCAAATGTAATGCTGTTTTTATTTACTATATCTCTGTAGTACAGCTTGACATCTGGAATGGCGACACCTCCAGCAGTTCCTTTATTATAGAAGACTGTTTTAGTTATCTTGGTGTGTGTGTGTGTGTGTGTGTGTGTGCTCACACATGTGTGTGTTTTCATATAAACCTTTTTTTTTCAAGTTTCTGTGAAGAACTGTGTTGGAATTTTGATGGAGACTGTGTTGAATCTGAAAATCGCTTTTGGTAGGGTGACCATTTTCACTATATTAATTTTTACCAAACCATGAACATGGGAGGTCTTTCCATCTTCTGGTGTCTTTTTCAATTTCTTTCTTCAGTGTCTTACATTTTTGTTATACAAGTCTTTCACTTGTCTGGTTAGAGTTGCCTCAAGATAATTTTGAGGCTACTATTCAAGGTATTTTTCCCTGATTTTTTTTTTCTCAGTCCATTTGTCATTTGTTGTGCTGCCTGCTCTTGTGTCAACTTGATACAAACCAAACTTATCCCAAGGGAAGAAACCTCAATTGAGAAAATGCCTCCATGAGATCTAGCTATAAGGCATTTTCTCAATTGGTGATCAGTGTGGGAGGGCTCAGCCCTTTGTGGGCGGGGCCATGCCTGAGCTGATGGTCCTGGGTTCTCTAAGAAAGTAGACTGAGCATCCTTGATGAATAAAGCAGCTCCCTCCACAGCCTCTGCATCCGCTCCGCCTCCAGGCTCCAGCCCTGCTTGAGTCCCTGCCCTCACAGCAATATGGAAGTGTAAGCCAAATAAACCTTTTCTTCTCTAATTTGCTTTTTTGGTCATGGTGTTTTATCGCAGTGATAGAAACCCTAAAGGCTACTGATTGTGTGTGTGTGTGTGCTAGTTTTGTATCCTATTATATAGAAAGTGTTTGTTAGCTGTAGAAATTTCCTAGTGGAATGTTTAGGGTCTTTTACCTATAAAGTCACATTACCTACAAACAACTTTAACTCCTTTATTTCCTATTTGTATCCCCTTGAGCTCTGTCAATTGTCTTTTTTTTTACATTTTATTCGATATATTTTTATTTACATTTCAAATGATTTCCCCTTTTCTGGTTCCCCACTCCCCGAAAGTCACATAAGCCCCCTTCCCTCCCTCTGTTTTCCCACCCATCCCTTCCCACTTCCCTGTTCTGGTTTTGTTTTATACTGCTACACTGGGTCTTTCCAGAACTAGGGGCCACTCCTCTGTTCTTCTTGTACCTCATTTGAAGTGTGGATTATGTTTTGCATATTCCAGTTTTCCAAGCTAATATCCACTTATTAGTGAGTGCATACCATGGTTGATCTTTTGAGACTGGGTTACCTCACTTAGTATGATGTTCTCCAGCTCCATCCATTTGCCTAAGAATTTCATGAATTCATTGTTTCTAATGGCTGAATAGTACTCCATTGTGTAGATATACCACATTTTTTGCATCCATTTTTCTGTTGAGGGATACATGTGTTCTTTCCAGCTTCTGGCTATTATAAATAGGGCTGCTATGAACATAGTGGAACATGTATCCTTATTACATGCTGGGGAATCCTCTGGGTATATGGCCAGGAGTGGTATAGCAGGATCTTTCGGAAGTGACATGCCCAGTTTTCTGAGGGACTGCCAGACTGATTTCCAGAGTGGTTGTACTAATTTGCAACCCCACCAGCAGTGGAGGAGTGTTCCTCTTTCTCCACATCCTCACCAACATCTGCTGTCTCCTGAGTTTTTAATCTTAGCCATTCTGACTGGTGTAAGGTGAAATCTGGTGTAAGGTAAAATCTCAGGGTTGTTTTGGTTTGCATTTCCCTGATGACTGGTGAAGTTGAGCATTTTTTAAGATGTTTCTCCGCCATCCGAAGTTCTTCAGGTGAGAATTCTTTGTTTAACTCTGTACCCCATTTTTAATAGGGTTATTTGGTTTTCTGGGGTCTAACTTCTTGAGTTCTTTGTATATATTGGATATTAGCTCTCTATCTGATGTAGGGTTGGTGAAGATCTTTTCCCAATTTGTTGGTTGCTGATTTGTCCTTTTGCTGGTGTCCTTTGCTTTACAGAAACTTTGTAATTTTATGAGGTACCATTTGTCAATTCTTGATCTTAGAGCATAAGCTATTGGTGTTCTGTTCAGGAACTTTCCTCCTGTACTGATGTCCTCAAGGGTCTTCCCCAGTTTCTTTTCTATTAGCTTCAGAGTGTCTGGCTTTATATGGAGGTCCTTAATCCATTTGGAGTTGAGCTTAGTACAAGGAGACAGAGATGGATCAATTCGCATTCTTCTGCATGCTGACCTCCAGTTGAACCAGCACCATTTGTTGAAAAGGCTATCTTTTTTCCATTGGATGTTTTCAGCCCCTTTGTCCAGGATCAAGTGGCCATAGGTGTGTGGGTTCATTTCTGAATCTTCAATCCTGTTCCATTGATCCGCCTGCCTGTCACTGTACCAATACCATGCAGTTTTTAACACTATTGCTCGGTAATATTGCTTGAGGTCAGGAATACTGATTCCCCCAGAATTTCTTTTGTTGTTCAGAATAGTTTTAGCTATCCTGGCTTTTTTGTTATTCCAGATGAATTTGAGAATTGCTCTTTCTAACTCTATGAAGAATTGAGTTGGGATTTTGATGGGTATTGCGTTGAATCTGTATATTGCTTTTGGCGAAAATGGCCATTTTAACTATATTAATCCTGCCGATCCATGAGCATGGGAGGTTTTTCCATTCTTTGAGGTCTTCCTCTATTTCCTTCTTCAGAGTCTTGAAGTTCTTGTCATATAGATCTTTCACATGTTTGGTAAGAGTCACCCCAAGGTACTTTATACTGTTTGTGGCTATTGTGAAGGGTGTCATTTCCCTAATTTCTTTCTCAGCCTGCTTATCCTTTGAGTATAGGAAGGCTACTGATTTGCTTGAGTTGATTTTATAACCTGCCACTTTGCTGAAGTTGTTTATCAGCTGTAGGAGTTCTCTAGTGGAGTTTTTTGGGTCACTTAGGTAGACTATCATATCATCTGTAAATAATGATAGTTTGACTTCTTCCTTTCCAATTTGTATCCCTTCGACCTCCTTATGTTGTCTAATTGCCCGAGCTAGTACCTCAAGTACAATATTGAAAAGATAAGGAGAAAGTGGGCAGCCCTGTCTAGTCCCTGATTTTAGTGGGATTGCTTCAAGTTTCTCTCCATTTAGTTTGATGTTGGCTACCGGTTTGCTGTATATTGCTTTTACTATGTTTAGGTATGGGCCTTGAATTCCTGTTCTTTCCAAGACTTTAAGCATGAAAGGATGCTGAATTTTGTCAAATGCTTTTTCAGCATCCAATGAAATGACCATGTGGTTTTTTTCTTTGAGTTTGTTTATGTAGTGGATTACATTGATGGATTTCCATATATTGAACCAACCCTGCATCCCTGGGATAAAGCCTACTTGATCATGGTGGATGATCGTTTTTATGTGTTCTTAGATTTGGTTGGCAAGAATTTTATTGAGTATTTTTGCATCGATGTTCATAAGGAAAATTGGTCTGAAGTTCTCTTTCTTTGTTGGATCTTTGTGTGGTTTTGATATCAGCGTAATTGTGGCTTCATAGAAGGAATTGGGTAGTGTTCCTTCTGTTTCTATTTTGTGGAATAGTTTGAAGAGTATTGGTGTTAACTCTTCTTTGAAGGTCTGGTAGAATTCTGCACTGAAGCCATCTGGTCCTGGGCTTTTTTTGGTTGGAAGGCTTTCTATGACCCCTTCTATTTCTTTAGGGGTTATGGGACTGTCAATTGTCTTAAAATTGTAGCTAAGACTTCAAGTACTATACTGAATAGGTATGGAGAGAGAAAAGGATCTTGCTTTGTTCCTGATTTTACTGGAAATGCTTTGAGTTTCTCTATTTAGCTTGCTGTAAATTGTCTTTATTATGTTGAGTTATTTCTCCTGCATCTTTAGTCTCTCCAGACTTTCATCAGGAAGGGGTGTTAGATTTTGCCAAAGGCATTTGTGGTGGTTTGAATATGCTTGGACCCATTAGGAGGTGTGGCCTTGTTGGAGTAAGCATGGCCTTGTTGGAGAAAGTGTGTCACTGTGAGACTGGGCTTAGAGAGCTTCCTCCTCGCTGCAGGAGGACGCCAGTCTTCAACTTTAGAGCAAGATGTAGAGCTCCTAGCTCCTCCAGTGCTGTGCCTGCCCGAACGCTGCCATGCTCCTGCCTTGATGATAATGGACAAGTTCTACCCACAGTTCATGGGTGTGAGGATATGGACCAGTGCTGCGATGGAAAGTTCCTCATTACTCTCTGAGAGTGATGGAATGTTCTGGGGCTCAGGTAAAGGTCAGAGAAGTGAAAGCATTTTCCACTAAGTACAGTGACAGAGTAGCTAAGTGGAGGAATGATGCTGATAAGCCGGAAGTCAGCGCTGAAGGAAGCAATGCCTTCCTGCAGCCTCCTGAGAGCATGCGCCACCCGCCCTGTGTCAGGAAGACAGTGGAAGTTATTGATGGTACCAAGTCACATGTCCAGCAAATAGGAAAGGAAGGAACTAAATTCAAATCCTTTCTTTTATGGTACCTATGACTTTTATATCAATCAAAAAACTTTCTTCCCACAAATATACTTCTCAGATGGAAAAGTAAAGAAAAATCTGACATAATTGAATGATCTCAATAAATAGCCACTCATGAACAACACAGCATCAACATTCTTAAAAACAAAAACTTCAAGCATAGACATCCCATAAACATTCCAAATCATTGCATCTCCAGTTTGTAGGTGGACATGCCTGAGAAAGGCTGAGGACTGGAACACAGAGCTGGATCCGTTAGTTCAAGGCTGTTCTTAACAATCAGCGTAACTCTTGGAAACCCTTTTCACTGGCCTAAGCTCTTCTGACAAAAGTCAGGCGGCAAATATCAGACAGTTTTAAAGGGGAACATAAATCATCATACGTGGTCATCTTTCCCACTCTGAATAATTGCTGTTACGATTAACTCATGCTTTGGAGGTGTGGCTTTCAGTAACTACCAATATTTGCAAATGAGTTTCTTCTTCCTGGTTTCATATTCCTCAGCTACCGTAGCCATCCCATAACACCCCACGGCAGCTCGCTTTAACTAAAGGAATGTAGAAGCAGCTGTACCTCCCCAGCTTGTCAGCTGCATCCATGTTTTCCTCCATCCTTCGGTTGTCTTCCATGGTGGACTGTGAACATGGTCTGCAGCCATCCTGTTAGAAAAGAAACAAATCCAAGAACTCACTAAATTACACATTTCTCAATTGCACTGGCATCTTATGAATGGACTTGTGACTGCAGTGGAACACAGGGCAAATAGCAGTCTCTCTTCCCTCCAGAAGCTGCCCCTGCTGTGAAGGGCTGTATTCCGACCCATGTTGGCCCATGCGCCTCAATGTGCTGTCTTTCAAAGAAGCCAGCCAATAGCTGCTCCAAGGACGTCTGCAGTTCCTAAGGGTCCAAAGCACCTACCATCCCTGCTCACACCTCCAGACTCCCTGTCTCTTCTGCCCAGTGTTTTGTGGCAAATGTCTTGCATTAAGGAAGTCAAGTTTCAGAGATACGCACTGAGAAAAACTATCCAATGGTGCCAACATTCTCTAGAGGTTATGGAAAATATTCATTTAGTTTAGTTGTATTTAAGGTGTTGGGGCCCCTGGTGCCATCACCTGGCACTCATGCTCCCAGTGCGACACTGGAAAATTTAAAGTGTCTGCTTATTAGATGTTTTAATGTGTTTGCATGGTTCAAATTTACATGAGTTTCTTTTCAAGAAAAATCTAGAAGTTTGTCTTTCAATGATATCTTACCTTGGTTAATATATAGCTAATAATACTTTTCTTTATGCCTTAATTAATCTTTTTGTAATTAACACAGAGTAAAAACATTCATTTTGGTGCTATAAAGAAGTAATTCTGTTACCCAGTCAAAGCTAACTATGATTATCAGAAAACAGTGACATTTCTAATAGATAGGAACATAAATTGGAAAAAGAACAGGACTTCCGAATTCCACTTGGACAAAAAAAATGTCAATCAAAATTCTAGAAAGTGACACGCAGTGTGAAAAGGGGCATTTAATGAGCAGAATGCACGGCTTAGAAAATGTAGGAAATGCTCATCTAAGTTCCTAGCCTAAGACGAGAGTTGACGCTCACGAGGAGTCCTGTTCAAGCCTTCCTACCTATTGATAGTATTTCCTTAGTTTCTCACCTATTTATTTATCACATAGGACCTCAAAATAAATCATCTGAAATCACAACTTTAACATTAAGAATATTTTTCAAATTTTGATGCATAATTACTAGAATAATCCACAGCATATTACTTTCAAATCTACATTATGGAAATCTAATTGGCAATTCATCGATTCACATTTAAAAATATTCAAATGATTCTAACACACAAAAGTGTCCTCCGGGTTCTTGGTCGCACAAACATGGGGACCTTAAACTCAAGCACACTGAAGCACAGGGAAGCTGCAGGCAAAGTGGCAGCGCGACAAAGGAGGGAGTCGTCCAGCATTCCAAGTGCCAGACAATGATCCAAGGGTTCAATTCTGGCCATCACAGAGTGGGCACTACAGGTCTACAATACCAAACATTTCAGAAATCAAACATGTACTGCACAGCTATTACTTGTGTAGAAACTTATGTTGTTGGGAATCCCAAAAACTAATGGAATTAATGATGTCAGCCTCAGCTTTGGGAATTGCACAGATGTGACCGAATGGTAAGTCTCAACATCTGGAATCTCTCCTAAGTTAGGGGCCACTCCTAGACACATAGATGAAGATACAGAGAAATGGCTCTGATACCTCTGGCTACAATTACCTGTCATCATGTCTAATGCAGAAGCAGACAGTGAATGGGCCACCCAAAGACACAGGTGATCTGACCCCACATGGCAGAGGGACTCAAGAGAGACAGGAGATCCTGCCGCCCCACGAAGACCAATGGAGAAGCAAGGCATCCAGGATTCACACTGCCTGAGAACTTTAGCAATCCCTCTCATTCATGACATCAAGAGGAAAAAAGCTTATGTGAACCCACTGCTCCGTCTCTGCCAGGGCCCGGTGTGTGAAGCAAGCGTCCACACTCACCCGAATCCATGCCAAGAGTAGACATAGCAGCTGGCACCTTTAGGGTACACAGTGGCCCACTCTCCCCAGACTGAAAGAACTCAGGAACTTAGTGTAGCCTTATTCTAGAATAAAGCCTGTCACCTATGAGACCCCAGAGCCTCAAGAACAGCTTAAGGGCAAAGCCAGTTACCATCAAGAGCAATGAGATTGCAAAGCTCTCTAAAAACGAGAGAAGACCTCAAGCCCAAAGCCATCTCCAGCTCTAACTCCGTCTGCAGTTATGACCTCACTATGGTTTAAATTGTTCAATAGTTTTCTTTTAGGCACTTGGACTATGACCAGACGCAGTGATTACAACTTCACCGTAGTTTCATTTTAATCTGTTCTAATGCTAGATTACTTCTTGAACTTTTTATTAGTTTATTTATACACTAATATTTATTTTCATAGCTCATAGTATCTCTTTCTTAAAATCCTAAGATGAAAAAGATTGCCACATTGCAAATCCAGAAGGTCCTTGAGAGTCTAACAAAAGTACAGAAGAAAACTTGTGCCATTATTTGATTGTCTGTGTGCAAGTGGGCTGCACTAATGTTCCTGACAACCTGGGCAATACATCCTTGGACCTCTGTGATCTACACACCCAAAGTAAATCTAGATTGCTGTGTACATACTAATAATTTCTATCAAACCTTCATGGAAACCAGGCACCTCATACTAAAAGGCCTTTAGTGTTGATCTTGGGACCAGGCATGACATCCTCTGAGGTCCTGAATAAGAACATCCTCCCTCCAGATCCTCAACCTTCATGAGGCTCCAGAGCAGAGGTTCTCAGCCCTCTAGTGCTGCAACCACAGTTCCTCATGTTGTGGTGACCCCCAAGCGCAAAATTATTTTCCATACATCAGAACTGTAAGTTTGCTACTCTTATGAATCGTACTGTAAATATGTGATATGCTGATGTTTGATATGTGAACCCTGTGAAAAGGTCATTTGAGAACCGCTGTTCTGCTAGATCAGCAAGATCAAGATTTTTCAGTCTGTGAGTGGACATGGTCGCATCCCTACTCAGCAGTGAGCTAGCCTTAGAAAACAGGTTGTCAGCCACTATATACAATCCTAAGATAGCAAGCCTCTGAACGGGTAATTAAGGCAGGATACAAAGACTAAGAGAGCCCTGATCTAGAATTTGCTGAGAGAGCAGTCAGAGGACCCAGGCCGCCCAACACAACTCAGTCAGATTCAGTATGAAGACTCTATAGAGAGTCAAATAACAGTCTTACAATAGCACTGAACCAAGCTTAGACCTTAACACATGTGAGTTTCCAGTTACTGATCCCAGCTGTTAACAGGCAACTCTGGAAACCTCCTAGTTTTATAAACTTCATCTACAGTCAAAGTACATTTCTCCATTCCCTATGACCTAGTACAGCAGGGATTTCTTTGACCTTGTGACTTAAGGGTGTTTTCTCATCAGCCTCTAATTCTGCCCAGTTCACACCCAGGAACCATTCACTGTAAGATCTTATTTACAAAAGATGGAAACTGTTTCCTTACCAACTGTCTTAGGATTTCTTTTGCTATAAAAAAAAACATCAAGACCAAAAGCAACTTGGAGAGAAAAGTTCAATTTCATCTTAACAGCTTCCAGGAAAGCCAGAGCAGGAACCTAGAGGCAGGAACTGAGGCCAAGTCCATGGGGGACTGAGTGCTGCTTACCAGCTTGCTCCAATTGCTTTCTTATACACCTCAGGTGCTGGGGGGGGGGGGGGGGGGCGGGGCAGAGGGTGCGGCACTACCCACAATAGGCTGGATTGTCCCAATCAGTTGTCAGTCAAGAAAATGCCCCACAGACTTGCCTTCAGGCCACCTTTTTTTTTTATTTTAAGATTTATTTATAATAAATTTATAAGAACACTGTAGCTGTCTTCAGACACCCCAGAAGAGGGCGTCAGATCTCATTATGGATGGTTGTGAGCCACCATGTGGTTGCTGGGAATTGAACTCAGGACCTTCGGAAGAGCAGTCAGTGCTCTTAACAGCTGAGCCATCTCTCCAGCACCCTGCCTTCAGGCCATCTTATGGAGGCATTTTCTTAGTTAGAATTCCCTCTTCCCAGATGTGTCTAGGTTTGCGTCAACTTAACAAAACCCAGCAAGGACCACAAACCCCTGAGCAATGTAACCCCAGAAGCCCGCCAGGGCTGTTTATGACACTAACAAGCATGACTTCATCGAGAAGCCCACCCCATGTTTTCAGATTACTGTCGTCCTCCTCACTGAGCCCCTCTTGGCCTTGTTTTCAGATTACTGTCGTCCTCCTCACTGAGCCCCTCTTGGCCTTAGTGCTTGAGCATAAAGTCTGTGTTGAAGCCTTTGCTTAACTCCAACTTTGTTAGAGTACAACAAAATCAAATTTTCAGCAAATTTCCCCCACTCAGAGCTGAGGCCTGAACCCAGCACTTGTGATAGTAAGGAAAGCACTCAGCCACTGAGCTAAGTCCCTGAACCCCCGTGGCAAGAAATGTCAGTGTCGCAAATGAGCTTTTACCTTGGCTTCAAAGCTGTGTCTGTCCTCTGTAGTAATCTCAGGACAGCTGGGACCGGGGGCTTGGGAGAGCCTGGAGAGGAAAGACGACATGAGAGGAGACCCTAAGAAGGGCGAGCCGTCCAGGTGTACATGGGGTTTAAAGACTTTTACATTTTATCTTCAAGTTACGTTGCAGGGGAATATATATATATATATGAGTGTTAAGTGCCCACAGAGGCCAGACAGGGGCATTGGAGCCCCTGGGGCTGGAGTTACAGGGAATTGTGAGCTACCTGGGGTGCAGCCCTCAACTGAACAGATGGCTCCTCCTGGAGAGCAGTACGCTCTCCTCTCAACTGCTAAACCACCTCAGATTCTTTTTCTTTTTCTTTTTTTTCTTTCCCTTTCTTTTTTTCTTTCCTTTTTTTTTTTTTTTTTTTTTTTTTGGTTTTGTTTTGTTTTGGCTTTTTGGGGTTTTGTTTGTTTCTTTCTTTTTTGAAATGGAGTCTGACTATATATCACTGGCTGGCCTGGAACTCACCATGTGGACCAGACTAGCCTCAGATTCACAGAGATCCACCTGCCTCTGCCAATCCCAGTGCTGGGACTGTAAAGGCGTGTGCCACCACATTTGGTATGTGGCATTTTATAGTTGTCTTCAAGCTGACTTCTGAAACAATCAAGTTTGCAGTTTCTGCTTTCTGCTTCTACTTCTCTCAACCTAAGAAAGCACTCAAGGAGCAGTGTCTCCAGGCCCTACAGCCAAGGGTGACAACCAGCCACTGTCAGGGCCTGGAGAAAATTTGTGTGCACAGATTTCGTCTCTAACAATGAACTGAGGTGCCAGGTTCTCGTACCTTTTGCTACCTGAAGGGACTCAGTTGAGAAACCCCTTGGAACTGTTAATTGCCGAGGACCAGCCCTGGACGAGATCAGTTAGGGAAGTGGGATGTGGCCATAGTGTGGGAAGAAGACTGAGGCCAATCTCTGCCCTTGTGACTCTCTCACTGTTTGGGGGTCAGAAGCTGATGACCTCTGGAAATTTAGCTCTCTCTTGCCAATCCATGTCTAAAAGCTGCTTACTTCTGGTAAATTGACTCAAGCTGATAGCAGCAGGAGAATTAGAAAAAAGGCTTAATTTCTCTCTGGCTCAAGGGCCCCCTCACTGGCCAGGTTATAGGCTTAGAGTTTGTTAACTTTTTGTGAGCCAGAGAGAAAAGAAATAAAAAATGGAGATTTCAAGCACATACATAGACACACAGAGACACACAGACACAGAGACACACAGACACATATTTTGACTGGCTGGACCCTGTTTCAACAATTCCACAGGTGTTCATGCATATGTACACACACACAGATACCTACACATGTCTGTATGTATATTCATATAGACAGACATATTCATATATACATTTGTTGGATGGGGCTGAGTTTAACTTTATTTCTTCTCTCTGGCCTTTTTATACCTTTTAAAACAAAAGTTCTTTCTAAAATACCTCATAGATGAAATGTTACACAAGAGGGGAGTTATAGAAGGATGTGGATAGTAAGTTCAAAGCAGTGTTTCATTCCATAAGCTTAGTATAAGTTCAAAGCAACAGTTTCAGTGCAAACCTGTGGCTTCATCCTTGGATTTAGCCTAAAATGAATGTTTTTCCTTGATCACAAATTGTTGTCTCGAGCCTGCATTCTTATCCTATTGCAATTGGCTCATGACACAGGAAGCTTACAGAGCTCTATTTGTATCTTCATTCTATAAGGGTTTGAGGATTACTCGTATCAATTTAAGAGTGCTATAAAATTATAATGAGGAATTGTGAAATAATTAATTCATCTATTCAGCATTCCTACATGAGAGTACATCTTCATATTGAGCTGCAGGAAATGTATCTAATAGGGTGGGCTGGGGCCCAGCAATCATTAGGCTATGTAATAGTGACAGAAAAGGCTTATCGGCAGCAAGAAGCAATCCTGAGATGAAGTCTCTGATGACCTTGCATCTCAGAGGACACCCACTATGGCCATGCAAAACAACGGGCCATCTCCAGACAACTTGCTCACCAGCTCCAGCCTTTCTTAGATGGCTTTTGTCAGTTAACAAGAAGTTTGATGTAGAAAAGCCAAAGAAACATCTGTACATTGTTATTAGGCATCTCTTCCCAGAAAGAAAGATTCAGACATTAAACACTGTGAGACCAGGGTCTAGAGAGCCGGTCCAGTGGCTAAGAGCACTGACGTCTCTGGCAGAGCACCTTCCTGACACTCGCATGGCACCTCCAGTTCCAGAAGATCAGACACCCTCTTCTGGCCTCTACAGGAGTCAGTCAACACAGCAGGCAAAAAAAAAGTAAAAATAATTTTTAAAAAAATGTTAAGGGATGGTATTGAGGGAGACAACTCACAAGAGCAAATAACCACATTTTCTGCTAAATTTTATATTAAAAGACCAAACAGATAATTAGACAATTTAAAGATGGGACACTAGGGCTGGAGAGATGGCTCAGTGGTTAAGAGCACTGACTGCTCTTCCAAAGGTCCTGAGTTCAATTCCCAGCAACCACATGGTGGCTAACAACCATCTGTAATGGGATCTGATGCCCTCTCCTGGTGTGTGTCTGAAAGCAGCTACCGTGTACTCATATAGATAAAATAAATAAATCTTAATTTTTTAAAAGATGGGACACTATATCCCCATGTAAGTTTTTAATTGTAATGAAAGAGTTCCAGTCTGAGAGAGGAGCAGGGCATACAGCTTGGTGGTAGAACAGACCTAGCATATGTGAATCCCAGTTCAGTTCCCAGCCCTGCCAAAGTCAAGATCCTCCGAGAGCTCTGCACCCTTTGCCACCCCAACCGAGTCTAGCTTTTTACTTAGTTTCTAATAGATAAAGTCCACTAACTCAGCCATGCCAAAATTCCCCAGAATGAACTGTGAAGTTTCATCAGATATTTAACTATGGATGTTTATAACTATTAAAAATATTTCCTTGAAGTTATCATGTATTATAATAGAAACACTTACACTTGAAAGGTTTCAAAAACAGCATAACTTTGCGCAGTGGCTCCATAGATGTCCACCAAAGATGCATTGGCGCCTTGCTGGAGAAGAAGGCCAATCATGTTTTTAGACTGAGTTCTCACAGCATGTATAAGGGCGGACCTAAAAGAGCAAAGGGAATGTCACCCAGACGCACTTACCTTACTTTGTTTGTTGTTATTGCTTGTTTTTTGTTTTTTGTTTTGTTTTGTTTTGTTTTGTTTTTGAGACAGGGTCTCTCTACGCAGCCCTGGCTGATCTGGGAATCACCTTGAAGACCAGGCAAGTGCCACCACACCAGGCTTCCAGACACATGCTAATGAAATCATACAAACAACTATCCAGCTATGTCTCTCCAAGTTCCTATCTTGCCTGTCTCAGGCTGGCCATTAGTAATTAAGAGCAGAGAGAAATATTGTGAGAAAGTCGTTCACTGACCTTTGTCATCTCCAGTGCTGAAAGGGAAGAACCAAGACTCCCTGAGCTGCCCCTGTACTTCCCAGTAGTGTTCCATGCCTCCCGATGGTCATTGCTATACCTAGATAATTTACCTGGAGTGCGTGAAATTAAATGACGAAATTTCCATTGCTGCCCTAGCCTGATGTGATATGCCAGAATTCATAATCAGCAACAGGCCAAATGAGGAAAAATGTTTGTATTTTTATAAGCTATTAATGTAAAAAAATTAGCAGTGAAGATAATAGCAGGTTGGAGAAATAACTCAACAGTTAAGAGTATTTGTTCTGGGCTGGGCAATGGTGGTGCATACCTTTAATCCCAGCACTTGGGAGGCAGAGGCAGGCAGATTTCTAAGTTCAAGGCCAGCCTGGTCTACAGAGTGAGTTCCAAGGCAGCGCTACATAGAGAAACCCTGTCTTGAAAAAACAAAAAAAAAAAAAAAAAAAAAAAAAAGAGTAAAAGAGTATTTGTTCTTGCAGAGGATATGGGACCAGTTCTCAGCACCCATGTGATGGCTTATAATCTATAACTCGAGCTCTAGAGGATCTGACACCCTCTTCTGACTTCCTCAGACACCAGACATAAGTGGTGCTCAGACATACAAGAAGATAAAACTTTCACATTCATAAAAAATAAAATAAAGGGCTGGAGAGATGGCTCAGAGGTTAAGAGCACTGGCTACTCTTCCAGAGGACCTAAGTTCAATTCCCAGCAACCACATGGTGGCTCACAATCATCTGTAATAAGATCTGCTGCCCTTTTCTGGTGTGCAGGCATATATGCAAACAAAACACTGTATACATAATCTTAAAAGATGAAATAAATAAATAAATCTTTAAAAATTAAAGATAACAGTAACAGTAATTTTAGTTAATGAGGCTGACTACCTTTGCTAGGTGCTGATATAAATATTATATATGGACTCTGAAAACCACTCTTCAAGAATATCATCCTTTCTGTGGCAGACTAGAGAGACAGCTGGGTGGTTAAAAGTTTAATGCTTAAAGCTTGATGCAGAGGTTAAAAAACGTAATGCTTTTGTAGAGAAGACCCAGTTTCAGTTTCTGGCACCCATGTCAGCTGGCTCACAGCTGTCTGACTCCAATTCCAGGGGAGCAGATGCCCTGTTTTTATCTCTGTGAGCACCAGACAGATTAATTGGTGCATATACCATATACGTACATGCGAGCAAAATATTCATACATATAAATAAGATAAATAGTTTTAATATCAGGAAATATATTTGGCGATAATATTCCTGAGGCACAGCTAAACCTTGTGTGAAGGGAGGCGGGGCTCATCTTTATCAATCACCTATAGCATATTTTCAATCCTGGAAGTTTATCTAAATAAGGGTAGATTAGTTCCTCTGTCCATGGCAGCCCTGTTATGATTTTAATATGAGCTGAAGACAAACACTGAGTCTGGGCTTGTGCTGGCTGTGCCACAGAGGTGACGGGATCACGGGGGCTCAGACTTCATCCCTGCATTAGCTCATTTGTGAGATCAGGGATAACTTGTCTATTAGGATGTGTGTCCTGAGGAGAGGACCTGGGTCACCAGGGGTGGTCTTTTGAAGGGCCACCCTTGTCCTGGGAACCTTGTTTTTCTGCACCATGTCTTTGAGGTGAGGTCCTCCTCAGCCTCTGACTCCTGTCACTGTGGACTGGTGCCTGTGAAACTGTGAAGCAAAATAGATCTTCCCTCCACTAAATAGTTTCTTTTATGCCTTTGTTCAGACTTATAAATACCTGAACACATCAATATGAACTGTGGAAGGATGGGGGAGACTGAGGAACATGTAATGATACATAGTCATTAGAGATAAACTAACCCCAAAATTCTTCAAACAAAGCAACCTAGAGCAAAGAGTCATCAAAGATGCAAAGCGATTTTCAAAAATATTTCTCATAAGCACAGCCTTTTAAAAGAAATGTAGAGCTGGCACAGTGGCGCACACCTTTAATCCCAGCACTTGGGAGGCAGAGGCAGCTTGATTTCTGAGTTCAAGGCCAGCCTGGTCTACAAAGTGAGTTCCAGGACAGCCAGGGCTACACAGAGAAGTCCTGTCTCAAAAACAAAAACCCAAAAAAGAAGAAAAAATAAAAATAAAAAGAGAAACAAGAAAAATGTATAAAAGACAGAGATAGGAAATACTGAAAAATGGTTTTTAAAAATTCATTGGAATCTTAAACTAGAAATCTTCACTTCCAACAATAAGACAAATATGAAACTATTTTATCTGATATAAAATCCTAAGACTAAAAGGAAATTGACTCGAAATAATAGTTGATATTAAAAAGAGATGTGAGCCGTGCTATATGCTAAGAGACTACATTGAGCAGTTAATTTCTATCTACCTGTTCAATTTGTTTTAACGTGTTTCCCATAAACATAAGTTAAATTCTTATGACTTTCATATTGATGCTTTACGTGGCCGTAGCCACTCTAGAAGGTTACAAGGATTTAAGAGTTCACACAGATACCTCTTGCAGTTGTCCAGGGCGTTTATGTCTGCTGAAGCCTGCAGTAAGAGCTCCACCATGTCCTGTTTGTTTTCTAGCACCGCAAGTATAAGCGGCGTGTAGCCGTTCTGTGGAAACGAAAAGCAATTTCCAACTCACAAGTGAAGTGCTTCTCAGGCAGCTACAAATCTACTAAGACCCTGCTAAGGGAACCACCCCTCTCCGGAGCTGACCAGGCAGGCATACACGACTCTGGCCAGTGTTCCCCAAACTCAGCCCAGCACGCTCTGATTCCAAGAACTCAGCTCCCACCAGCATTCTGGATGCCGCCGCCATAAAAGGCTGAGCCAAGCAAGTCGGGAGCGGTGAAGGATCGAAGCGCTTTTCCTGACCGGGTTAAGATTATCTGACCTGGAAGAGAACATGGTGATTGTGTCTGGAGACCGCTGCAAGGCTGTGTGTGTGTTACAGACGGTCGAGGAAGAGACCCCCGCATTTTGAATAATTCCTATTGTCTCCTCTCTTTCTGTAGGGACATTTGCTTTGAAGAAACCAACATATTGTTTAGAGGGTTCCAATAACACGTTTCCATCAAGTCATGAGAGAGACACATTTGATAATTCCAAAGTCATGTGATGCTGCTCCAACATTGGGCCACTAAAGATCTATATTAAAATTTACAGGCTAAGCCAGGCGGCGTTGGTGGCACATGCCTGTAATCCTAGCACTTGGGAGGCAGAGGCAGGCGGATTTCTGAGTTCAAGTCCAGCCTGGTCTACAGAGTGAGTTCCAGGACAGCCAGGGCTATACAGAGAAATCCTGTTTCAAAAAAACCAAATCCAAAAAAAAAAAAAAAAAAAAAAGGAAATATAGATATATACATTATCTTTACCCATTGTAGAAACAATGTTAGAGGTCATGAAATCTTGTTAACACTACATTACAAATAGAAGATGTGAACGTTAGTAACTACAGAGGAACATTTGGTGACTGAGGGAATGCCCAAGTGTATCTCTAGCAATCTGGAGAAGACGCCAGCCTTTTGTATAAGTGGTGACCTGTTTATAGCCTTTTGTATAAGTGGTGACTTGTTTATAGGTAAAGCTCACAGGAAGGGGGATTCAGTTACTTAAGAAGCCTCTGCAGACACCTCCTACAGTTTAGAGGCAGACAACTGTTTTTGGATCACCTTGACTCCAGCCCATGAGTTACTCTCTGCTGTGGCTGAGTCTAAGTACTTGGGGTTTCCATTGTAAAGTAGAGACACCATGACCACAGCAACTCTTATAAAGGAAAACATTTAACCGAGACTGGCTTGCAGTTCAGAGGTTCAGTCCATTATTGTCATGGCGGCAAACATGACAGCAGGCAGGCAGACGTGGTGCTAGAGAAGGAGCAGAGTGCAACATCTTGATCCACAGGCAGCAAGGAGGCTGTGTGTCACTGGCCAGAACTGAACACATGAAGCTTCAAAGCCTGTCTCCACAGTGACCCACTTCCTCCAATAGGAACACTCCTCCTAATAGGGTCACTCCCTGTGGGCCAAGCATTCAAATACAGGAGTCGCTGAGGGTCATTCCTATTCAAGCCACCACAACAATTATTGGCTAAAAGGAGTTTTTGCCAATGTTTTCCTTTCTTTAAAACCACTTTTTGTCAACTCAGAAGCTCAATGAGATATTTTTAATACTTTTAAAGATCTTTTGTTTGTTTATTTTATGTGCATGGGTGTTTTGCTTTGTTTTTTTGTTTTTGGGGGTTTTGTTTTGTTTTGTTTTTTGGATTTGGTTTTTTTGAGACAGGGTTTCTCTGTATAGCCCTGGCTGTCCTGGAACTCACTCTGTAGACCAGGCTGGCCTCGAACTCAGAAATCCGCCTGCCTCTGCCTCCCAGAGTGCTGGGATTACAGGCGTGCGTGTGCCACCACCGCCAGCTATGGGTGTTTTGCACATGTGTGCCGCCTGCATGCAGTGCCTGTGGAAGTCAGAAGAGGGCGACTAATTCTCTGGGTAACTGCAGTTATCAGACGTTGTGAGGCACTGTGTGTGGGGGGACCTGAACCTGGACCCTCTGCCTATGCTAAAAACAAACAAACAAACACCAATAACAAAAACAAAAAATGTAATGTATTGTTCATCTGTCAGTAAGACATGCAGACTTGAGAGCAGAGTCTAAAGTCTTAACTAAATGGTACTTAATGACAGAAGTAGGGAAAATATTCCCCAAATTAAATGGTCTTCCCCCTGGTTTGACCCATAACCACAGCTATGCCCTCTCCTTGCATTTGACTCTGAGTCCATTTGAACATTCGTGGAGCTCAACCATGACCTTCTAGGGTAAGAATGAAGGGCACAGTTTTCCAAACATAGGAACAGGGCAGAAATAAACCACAGGACTGCCCTTGCCTTTGCCTGAGGATCCTCCATTCCAATTTGTCCTGCACATTTAAGATCATCACCTGACCATTTTTCTGACACAGCCTCACCTCAGAGAGAAGTCACTTTCAAGTGTCAATAGCAATAGGACTTTTCATTTACCATGAAATGCTTTTGTTTGAGTTTTTGGGTCAAGTCTGATATTAGACCGAGACTGGGGCTCACCAGTACAGGCTGGCCTCAAACTCACAGAGATCTCCCTGCCTCAGCCTTCCCAGTGGCGGGACTAAAGGTGTAAGCCACCACCCCTGGCCAAACTCTGAGAGAAATTTTGTTTTCATGTCTCATTTTACTCTCATTAGGAAAAACTGGTAAAAAATTCTTTTTAACTATATTTGAAAAGAAATCTTTGGTTTCTCAAATATTTTTATGGATACATAAAATAAAACCATGTGCTCTGAAACTTCCTTTGTCAATTAACTTATTCCAAACCATTTTTAACCAAAGAATCCTCGCTTTCAGCTTCTATATGTGGAAATGGTCCTCCACACTGTTCAGGCAAATGCCTTTTTAAGTATTTGGGATATAAAGCTGTGTGTTACCTTTGTCTTAATTTCGGTATCTGTATTGAATGCCAGGAGCTTGGTGGCTATGGCGGTGTCGTTGTTGTAGACAGCGTAGTGGAGGGCAGTGTTTTGATGAGCATCGATGGCATTGGAATCGGCGCCATTTTCCAGAAGGATCCTCACACAGTCCTCATGCTGGCGCTGTGTGGCCTGTGGGGATTGTCCCAAGGAAACAGACTCTCAGTTCAAGAAAGTCGAGAATTATAATCCATCCATGGATTTCTCAGAATGGTTACACTTACGTGTCAGAAATTTGTTTTTATTCAAATTTTATTTTTTAAGGATTTGGGTTTTTTGGTTGTTTTTGTTTTTGTTTGTTTTTTTTTTTTTTTGTTTTTGTTTTCAGTTTTTGGTTTTTTTCAAGACAGGATTTCTCTGTATAGCCCTGGCTGTCCTGGAACTCACTCTGTAGACCAGGCTGGCCTCGAACTCAGAAATCTGCCTGCCTCTACCTCCCAAGTGCTGGGATGCGCCACCACTGCCCAGCTCTTTTTTTAAGTTTTGAGAATGTGTTTTCATGACCCGCACATTCAGGGCTTGTGGGGAGTCACAGTGTTCCTGCCTGCCCCTGCCTCCAGTAAGGCAGGATACAGGCTCCGCATCTGCCTCCCACGTGACGTGGTCCAGCCGCCCCCACACCTCAGTACTAGTTCATCTTCTGCCCTGCTTGTTGCTTACCTTGATCAGAGCTGTACTTTCGTCTCGGTCCCGGGCTTCGATGTTGCAGTCGTACCACACCAACAGGCTCACCATTTCCGACTGGCCGTGAGCACTGGCATAGTGCAGAGCGGTCCTGGGAGAGAGAGCATGCGCCTGAGGGCTACTGTGCAGTGTGAGGAGGAGATAGCTGGGTGGGAACGGCTCGCACTTTTCTGAAGCAGAACAGCCTTATTTTGACATTCCTTTTCTATTTAGCAGTGCTGAGAAAGAGCAGTTAAACATGGAGGACCCCAAAGGGCAGGGCATTGCAGGAGACACCGGACAAATTTGCAAAGGAAGGTTGGGAACGTGTTGTTGACTGTGGTCGTCCTGAACTAGGGACCACATTGACAAGCGCCATGGCTTTGATGGTCTCAAAGATGTGAAGGCCCCAGTGGACCAGTTGCTTCTGCATCAAGGAAACCATTGAAGCACCTGTGGGAACTTCGGAGCTTCGCATACTATGTAATGAAGACGGATGCTAATCCAACTATCCCACTCCAGGTGGGAACTAATGGCTGAGTCAGCACTTTGGTATATGAAGATGGCCACCCTGAATAACTGGAGGCAAAGCCCTCTGCACACTTCAGCCTCCGTGTAAAGTCCTTCAGGAAATACCATGTAGTCCTCTGTTACCGTGAAATAAAATGAATATGGAATTTTATTGAATGAACTTCTTGCCCTAGGACCCATCGCATTACTAACTTCTTTCGTGTGCACATTTATAGAAAATGCTACGTATTCTCAACTTTGCAAGAGAAATCCCATTTAAACTGTCATTAGAGTCCTCTGAAAACAGAATTATATGGGGCTTGGAAGCCAACTAAACAAGTTTAGCTTTTGATTTGCTTCTCATGAAGAATGCCTGGGCTCTGGGCCCATGCAGGGTTTCAGGTGCTGAGGAGCTTGTGGTAGGAAGAAAGGCTAGCACCTCCCATTAAAGCAGGCCTTAGACTCCCTTCCCCACACATCCGTTTCCTCTCCTTAAGGCCTGCTACCACTCTCCGGGCCCCCTCCCATGCCCACCCCGCACCCTCTCACCTTTTCTTCCGGTCTGTAATGTTCACGTCAATATCCCCAAATTCGAGCATCTTCTGCACTTGGGGTATGTCCCCAATGCTTGCGGCCTTGTGGATCTTTTTCACAGGCGTGTACCCGGTGAGATACCAGGGAGGTTCTTGGTTCTCAGAATGTTGTCTAAAGCTCAGAAAGCCCCAGGGCGAATGGCCCTTGAAGATCTTCTTCATGGCTCAGACTGTAGCCCTTCACCTAGCTCTACCCCTCCAGAACGCAGTGTTTATAGTGCCTTACTCCCTCCCAGTAACAACCTCAGTGCTCACAGTAACCCAGTTCTTTCAGGTCCCCCAGTCTTAGCCACTGCCAGCCAGTCCCAAAATAGAGCCAACCAAGTCTCGGAATCTCGCCAGGATGCGCCCACAGAAGAGCCCCAAGGTTTAGCATCCCTCCACCTCTTAGGCAGTTGGCAGGACTGTCGTTGCCCAGCAACACCGTGAGCACGTGCTCCAGAGACCCCTGGCAACCAATCAAAGCACGCAACCAATAGTGCTGGGCGCGCATGCCAAACTCGTGAGCAACTGTGCCTTCAAGCATCAAATACATGCATCACTAGGTGGGTGGTCCCGATGCCCAAGTCCTACTCACAGTCTTAGAACATAACTCCCTTAAGACGGATCTTCAGGCCGCTAGTCTAGTCTCCAAGAAAAACTTCCTCAGAATTCGAACTTGAGGCCAGCATCATCTTGCATGCATGCCCAGCCAGCTTGGGTGACCATAATGAGACCCTTTCCTAACAAGCAAGCAAGCGAAGACATCTCAGAATCTCTGTACGGACTGTTTACACCCCCGACCCCGACCCCGACCCCGCCCCCATCCCAGACACTGGCAATTGCGGTAACAGAACGCTGCATTAGTGATTTAGCAGACCGTGGCAATATGTGTGGGGTTGTGCAAGCTGGTGGGGAAGAAAATGCACAGATAAAATGAGATCACGCTTCTGCTGCCTCTCACCCCACTCATTTGGTCCACAGGAGTATGGTCTCTGCTCACATTTTTTTTATCCCCTCTTTAATTCTTCAGGGTTTATTTGGTTTAAAAGTTTGCCCTTTAATTGACTGTTGTCTCAGAAATCTCTTTCGATTTATGTTAGAATGCCATTTTAAGCAGCTGAATCCTGGTATCACAGCCTTGCTCCATTGTCCTGTTCCTTCCCCTCTCTCTTCTCCCCCTCCTCTCCCTCTTCCCCCCCTCCTCTTCCCTCTTCCCTCTCCCTCTCCCCCTCCTGGTTCAACATTTCCTCCATCTTTCTGGCCACCACACACCAACTCCTCATGTAAACAACTGGTAAGTAGCAGTTTCCAGCCAGGATTTGACTGAATCTCTAATTCTCTGCCCTAGTTTTTGGCCAGTGTCTTCTCCACGTTCTTTATTCCTTACTTTGAATTTGCCTTCCCTTTCCAATCTCCCTTCCATGTCCCATCGTCTGCCTGGGTCCTGTCTCACACTTCCTAGGTGCCATTGACTACGGAAGCAGGACGCAAATTCACTGCTACCCCTAGCTCCAGCCCTTGCTGATGACCATCCATGCTGTTACCCAAAAATCAACAGTGTCCGGGAGGGTCAAGGTAGAGAGGATAACGGCCACCATGCTCTGCATCTGCCCCGCTTCACAAAGAAATGCCAAGAGATAAGCAATGGGGAGGTGGCCTGCATTAACACTGTGGAAGAATCTCAGAGGAAGAGACCCAGACCTCGCCATCAGCCCCCTCCATGTGAGGAGAGGGTGTACCCCTGTATGAACAAGCATTCTCAACATGAGCACCATGGTCATGCCAAATCTGCCAAAGGCCTCCGATCCATGAGACTGTCCAGGCCTTCCCCTGGTTCAAGAGTGAATGTTGACAGTGTGTACAGGAAATATAAACCACAGCTTCCTCCTTCCAGAAGACAGCAGCTGAGATGGCTCCCCAACAAAGACTCCCCAACCTAGATTAACTAACCCTTGTTCAGCTATATGTAATAAATATGTTGAGGGTCTGAGTCACCATTATATTGCTGTGAAGAGACACCATGACCAAGGAAACTTTTAATTTAAAGCAATTAATTGGGAGCTTGCTTACAATTCTAGAGGGTTAGTCCACGAGTATCAGTGGCAGGAAGCAGGCAGGCATGGTGCTAGAGCAGTAGCTGAGAGCTTTACATCCTGATCCTCAGCCAACAGGCAGAGAGAAGAGCAGGAGAAGACTGGGCTTGGTGTGGACTTATGAAACCTTAAAGCTCACTCCTAGTGACACACCTCCTCCAAGGCCACACCTCCTCCAACAAGGCCACACCTCCTCCAACAAGGCCACACCTCCTCCAACAAGGCCACACCTCCTAATCCCTCTGAAACAGTTCCACTCCCTGCTGACTAAGCATTCAATTTATGAGCCTATGGGAGCCATTCCCATTCAAACCACCACACTGAATTTCCATGTTGCTAGTGCATCTCTCTCAGAGACTGCAGACTCCCCAATCCTAGCTTTTCGGTATTGTGTCATCTCTTCATTCTCTGTCACCCCATTCAGGTCAATCCCCAACCCACCCAGGTCAAGAAGCCTTCAGTATCACACCTCCAGAGCACTGTCTGCCTTCAGACTGAGGAAGGTGGCCTTCAGACGACCAATGGTGGTCGTCTCATGTTACATCAAGCAGTTTCAGTTGGTGGGACTGTGTAAAATGCTGTCAGTTTCTCTGGAAACACTGGGATGAGGTTGCTAGGCAGAATAGGGAGATCATTTGGAACAAGAGAAGGCAATGGATGTGACATGAATCCAGAAGGATGATTATTTAGGAACAGGAATGGGGCAAAAGATGTTATAATGTTATATATGTACCAAAGCCCACAATAAAATCTTATACTCCAATAGTAACTATGCAAAACTGATAAGAACAAAGGAGCACAGGTTTCTAACCAGCACTCCTCTGACCAGCACCAAGCCCAGCCCCTTGCCAGAGAGTCACGTGGGCCACAGCACCTTTATTCCTTCATCCCAAAGTGTGGACCCTGCACCCTCTACACCCAGGACAGTGGGCATGTTCTGTGACTCCCCCTGCCTCACCCTTCATCCTGTACAACTGTAGAAGTATTGTGTTGTAGTTATGTATGAAATAAACATCCCTGAAGGTTGAAAATGTTTTAATTTTTTAACATTAAAAGCAAGAAAATGATTATTTCCATTTCATACATTTTAAGTGTGAAAACATATATCGTGATACATGTATATCACGTATCATAAACACACAAGGAAGGAAGTCTATGTCCTCTAGAACAGTGGTTCTCAAACTGTGGGTGGAAACTCCTTTGGGGGGCGGTATCTTAGGGTTTACTGCTATGAACAGATACCATGACCAAGGCAACTCTTATACGAACACATTTAATTGGGGCTGGCTGACAGGTTCAGAGATTCAGTCCAGTATCATCAAGGTGGGGGCACGGCAGCATCCAGGCAGGCATGGTGCATGAGGAGCTAGGAGTTCTACAACTTCATCTGAAGGTCACTAAGAGAAGACTGGCTTCCAGGCAGCTAGGTGGAGGGTCGTAAAGCCCACACCCACAACAACACACCTACTCCCACAGGGCCACATCTTCTAATAGTGCCACTGCCTGGGCCAAGTATATGCAAACCATCACAGGGGGCATCAAACTACTGCTTCATAGGGGGCACCTAAGATCACCCTGAATATCAGAAATTTACATTATAATTTTACTAGAGTAAAATTATAGTTATAATTATATAGCTATATCTACTGTATAGTTATAGTAGAAACAAAAATAATTTTATAATTGGGGGTCACCACAGCATGAGGAAATGTCTTAAGGAAACACAGCATTAGGAAGGGTGAGGACCACTGATAATAGAATATATTCTAAAATTCTACAAATACATAAGAGAAGGGAGTTTGGAAAGGAGGTTAAACTTCTTAGATGGGTCTGAAAGCAACAGATGGTGGCTGGAAAGACGGCTCAGGGCACGGAGCTTGCCCCAGAAGCATGAGAACATGAGTCTGACCCCTGGAACGCACGCAAAGGAAGTCAGCCATGGTGATGTGTGCTTCTAATCTCGGTGCTGTGGAATGAGACACTAAGATACCTGGACCTCAGCCGTGTGATGGTGACACATGCCTGTAATCCCAGCACTCTGGGAGGCAGAGGCAGGCGGATTTCTGAGTTCGAGGCCAGCCTGGTCTACAGAATGAGTTCCAGGACAGCCAGGGCTACACAGAGAAACCCTGTTTCACCCCCCCCCCCCCCCCCCCCCCCGCCAAAAAAAAAGATACCTGGACCTCAGTGGCCAGGCAGCCTGGCCTGAAAAGAGACCCTGAGGTTTCAGAGAGTGACAATGTCACGAAAACACACCAACGTGCACCTACACAAACAAAAATTAAGAAGAAAGCATGCTAAATTGCACACCACCACATCAAGGCCTAGGTTCTCCTTTTCGTCTAATTGTTTCCCTCAGATCACTAGTTTCCAGCCAAGAGCTCCCTTGGCGCATGCGCAGCTCCTTCCGGTAGATTCAGAGTTCCCTGAAAGTCCATACTGAGATTGTGCATGGAACTCTCTCTTGTTCTTTGCTCATAATTATTATCTGGCAAAGGAAGTTCCCTCTCTGCCAGAAACGGGAGCTCATAAGAAAATCCATGCAGGGGGCTGGAGAGCTGGCTCAGCGGTTAAGAGCACTGACTGCTCTTCCAGAGGTCATAAGTTCAATTCCCAGCAACCCCATGGTGGCTCACAACAGTCCGTAATGAGTCCTGACTCCCTCTTCTGGTGTCTGAAGACAGCTACAGTGTACTTACATATAATAAATAAATCTTTGAAAAAAAAAAAAAGAAAAAGAAAAAGAAAAAGAAAATCCATGCCAAACATGCAGGCGGGTTCTGCAGTTTAACATTCTGTCTATGTGAAGGCAGTACTTGCTTCAGTGAAGTACTATTCTTCAGGTAGTAATAATTGATCTGTTCAACCCAGGTATTGGAGTTATCGTCCTAATTAGCTTCCTACTGTTGTACTAAATACTATGAACAGGGCAGCTTGGGGAGGGAGGGTTTATTTTGGATTATATGTCTTGATTACAATCTGTCACTGAGAGAAGTTAAGGCAGAAACTCAAACAAGACAGGAACCTGGAGACAGAAACTGAAGACTATGAAACGCTCCCAGCTGGCCTGCTTAGTTCGCCTCTTTTTGTTGTTGTTCTTGTTGTTTTCTTTAACAGGGTCTCTCTATGCAATCCTGAATGTTTTAGAACGTGCTAAGTAGAGACCAAGCCGGCTTCAAACTCAGAGATTCACCTGCCTCTGCCTTTCCAGTGATGACATTAAAGGCATGCATCACCACATCTGGCAGTTTTCTTTCTTATGAAACCCAGGACCTCTTGCCCAGGGGTGTCAATACCCACAGTGGGCTCTTCCATATCAGTCATTAATAAAAAAAAAATTGCAGAGACTTGCCTATGGAGAGGCTACCCTATGGGGAGATTTTTCTCATTTGAAGTTCCCTTTTCCAGATGACTCTAGCTTGTATCAGGTTGACATAAAACTAGTCAGCACTGCTTTCAAAGTGATTAGGACAAATATTTGAGTGAGTACAACATGAGTGCTATGAAGAGACACCATGGCCAAGGAAAGTTATCACGGAGAGCATTTGACTGGGGCCTTGCTTACAGGTAGAAGGGTTAGTCCATGATCATCAAGGCAGGCAGCAGACAGGCGTGGTGCTGAGCTCACATCCTGATCTACAGGCAACAGGCAGAGAAAGAGACGCCAGGTCTGACGTTGATCTCTTGAAACCACAAAGCCCATTCCCAGTGACACACGCACCTCTTCCAACAAGATCACAACTACCCCCAAAAAACCCCACCTCCTAAGCATTCCAAGTACCACTAATTGGTAACTAAGCACTCAAATAGAGAAACCAATAGGAACCATTCTCATTCAAATCATCACATTCCACTCCCTGACCCCCAGTTCAAGAGCATTCAGTCAGACTTCAAAAGTCTCCATAGTCTTAAATAATCTCAACACTGTTTAAAAATCAAAAGTCTAGGGCTGGAGAGATGGCTCAGTGGTTAAGAGCACTGACTGCTCTCCTGAAAGTCCTGAGTTCAAATCCCAGCAAACACATGGTGGCTCACAACCATCTGTAATGAGATCTGACTCCCTCTTTTGGAGTGTCTGAAGACAGCTACAGTGTACTCACATAATAAATAAATAAATCTTTAAAAAAAAAGTCTTTACTGAGACTATGCAATTTCTTAACTGCATACTTTTATAAAATCAAAATCACATATTTCCACCATATAATGTCTATATCTGCATTACACACACACACATATACATACATACATACACATATTTCAAACACTGGATTTTGCATTTCCATGTCTGATGTTGTGCCATGGTTTTGTGTTTACTTGACACAAGCTAGAGTCAACAAAGAGGAAGGAGCCTCAGCTGAGGAAATGCCTCCATGAGATCCAGCTGTAAGGCATTTTCTCAATTAGTGATTAGAGGGGAGGGGCCCAACCCATTGTCGATGGTGGTACAATCCCTGGACTTCTATAAGAAAGCAGGCTGAGCAAGCCAGGGGAAGCAAGCCAGTAAGTAACACGCCTCCATGGCCTCTGCCTCAGCTCCTGCCTCCAGACCTGTTTGAGTTCCTGTCCTGACGTTCTTTGGTGATGAACAGCAATGTGGAAGTGTAAGCTGAAGAAACTCTTTTTCTCTCCGCCCTGCTTTTTGTTCGTGGTGTTTAGTTGCAGCAATAGAAACCCTGACTGAGACAGATGTCAAAATGCTCATCAGATCTCTTCAGAACTCCTTCCAGCTTCGTTGTCTGCAGCAAAGGCTGGTTCCACACCCTGTTAGCAGCTCTCCCTTGGGAGGTATCCCAGGACTCTGGCGTCTCCAACATCTTGGGGTCTCCATCCAAATCCAGCCTTCACCTTCACAGCTTCAGATAATGGCATCTCCAGGCCTCCATACAGAGACTCCACTACCACACACTTAGCCTCAGTGACTTTCCTTAATTTCAGAGAAAGATTCTATAAACCCTCTTCAGTAATCCTTTTCACTCTAAATTTAGAATACATGGTCAAGCTGGCAAATTCTGTTTGCTGGGACTGGATCTAAGCTCCTCCCGGACTTCATTTGCATAGGCTTTCTGTTGTTGTTTGAGCCTAGAAAATCCCTTGGGCCTTTTTCCTTTCAAAGGTTAGCTGGGCAGAATCTCACCCTGAGACCACTTCCTTTATTCCATTTAGCTTCAGGCTTCTCTTTACGTTTTGTGACTTGGCTTCAACGTTACATTTCCCAGTATTCCTTTTCGCTTTAAACTGTACACATTGCATGTCCCTTTGCCCTGCTTGCCCCTTTCCATTGTAGATCTGCTGAAGAATGGTCACTAACAATCATGTGACACAGTCAATACTAGGCTGTCTTGAAGTCTCCTCTGCCATTGGTTGACACTACTCCAAAAATCTTCAACTTACCCTCAGGCAGACTGTAAGGGCAAAAAGCAGAAACAGTCTTTGCCAAAATATCACAGGAATCATCTCTAGGCCAGTTAATATTCTTCCTCTCTAAAACCTGAGCTAGGCAAACTGAGAATCTGAGACAGCATTTTTTTTTAATTCAAGATCATGATGTTAGGTTGGGTCTAGGCTTAGGTTGTCAGTACGTCACTATAAGACAGGAAAGTTGCAGGTATCAAGCCTTGGCTGTCAGTCAAGGTCAGGGTTTGGTCAATCAACAGTTACCTGCAAGCATCAGAACAAAAAATATAGTATCACATATTAATTAGAGCAAATACTGGAGAAAAATTTTTCATCAATAAATATTACATCAAACAATTATTTTCTTAATAGAAGTAAGGATTTGATGCTTCTATTGGATCTCTAAAACTCTTCCTCTTTGTTGTGGTACCTTCTAGGAGGGTGGCTTTCTGGCACGCTGACCTTGACTTGCTCATCTTGCTTTTAATACATCCCAGGACCATTTGCCCAGGGATGGCTGGGTCCTTCCACATCAATCATTAATCAGGAAAATGTCTGACAGGACTCATTGTCTGCTGGACTCATTTTCTTAGCTGAGGTTCTCTCTTCCCAGATGACATAACAGGGTCATTAACAAACTAGCCAGCATGGTGTTAGGTCTAAAGGAGACTCCAATTCCCCAAACTCCAAAAGGCAGTCCAAATATCTAGAAATGAGCTCAACCTGGACGATAAGAGGATTTATGGAGGTTAGATAAAAGCCAGAATTCTTCAGAAACTTTACCAGTTCCACTCTACTAAAAGAAGTAATTACCCTCATCACTGACCTAAGGAAGAAATGGCTACCTGTGGTGTCTATTCAAATACCAAAGCATATGCTGGCCTCCAGGAACCTTCCATATCACAAGTACCTGTCACACATTCCAAGGTCCATGCTAGCATCCTAGTTCTTCTCACCTCTTCCCCATCCTAAGCTCTCTCCAGCTGAGGTTGAGGGAAGGCTTCCCTGCTCCAAGGCTTGATCTTGTACAGGTAACCACAGCTGCTGTGAGTTCATGAATTCAGTGGTCCTGTCATGTCCAGGAGACATTGTTTTGGTCTGGTCTTCCTCAACCTCTGACTAAAATCCTCATTCTCTTCTTTGTTGTTCTGAGTCTTGGGGAGGGGGTGGGTTATGTTTTGTTTTGCAGAATAGTTGTGGTGGGAGGAAGTATCTCGGCAGGCCTGACCAAAGTGTCCCCCCTGAGGAATCATTCCATTGGTCAAGGCCTAGTATAAAGATGATTTATTATGGGGGGAAGAGAATGAGACCTGGGGAATTGGGCAACAGGGCTTTGAGGGCAGAGATGAGGGGAGTGAGATGGACAGAAAGAGAGAGGGGAAGGGAGGAAGAGAGGAAGAGAGGCCACAGGTCTGTTCCAAGGAACACATGAGAACACAGAGAAAGAGAAGATGGAAAGAGAGGTGGGGAGGGAGCAGTCTTCTTATATGCCTGGGACACACCTGGTGGCAGATGGTGATGTAGACTGTTGCTAGGTCACTGTTGGGTGGAGACTAGCAGAACTATCTGTAACCCAAAAGTCCTCCAGTTTTGTTTAATTAAAAAATGAGGAACTAGAAAGGCATGATGGTAGGGCAGGAGTGAGGTCATCATGTTCTTTCAACTACTCTTGCTGACTTTGGGGCGATGGTTCTGTCTTTGGGGACCCTAAGAAAATTGGAGTGCTAGTCAATCAAATCCTGTGGGAGCTGGCTGTCCCACTGCTGTCTAGGGTCTGTGCATCACCTGTGCTAGGAAAGTGCAGGCCCAGTAGAGAAGCATCTGTGAGGGTAGACCAGAGGGAGCATCTGTAGCTTGCTTCTCTGGAACTGTATTGTGAGTAAACGCTTGGACTTAAATATGGACACGTATATATTCAAAGCAGAAAATAAAGTAGGTTAAGGAGAAAACTATTTTCTTTTCTTTTTCTTTTTTTTTTGGGGGGGGGTGCGTTTTTGAGACAGGGTTTCTCTGTATAGCCCTGGCTGTCCTGGAACTCACTCTGTAGACCAGGCTAGCCTCGAACTCGGAAATCTGCCTGCCTCTGCCTCCCAAGTGTTGGGATTAAAGGCGTGCACCACCACCCAGCCATTTTCTTTTTTTTTTTTTAAGATTTAATTATTATATAGAAGTACACTATAGCTGTCTTCAGACACACCAGAAGAAAGCATCAGATCTCATTACAGATGGTTGTGAGCCACGATGTGGTTGCTGGGCTTTGAACTCAGGACCTCTGGAAGAGCAGTCAGCGCTCTTAACCACTAAGCCATCTCTCCAGCCCAAAAACCATTTTCTTAGGCGTACATCTGAAACCTTTAGATCCATGGTCTTTGTGATTGGAGAAGGGATACCGAAAAACCAAGGAATCCCACTCTCTTGAATAGGCAACAGGTGGGGAATTTAGGCTATTGATCGACAGGGGTACTTAGCCACATGACCTATGAGAGGTAGATCTGAGTGGCTTTCCTGAAGCTTGTAAGAATCTTTTTAAGTTTACAAAAGAAATAAAATTGTTAAAAGCATAAACACTCTTTAAGGTAAGCTATGAGAAGACAAGAAACTTCCATGAAGCAGAAGGGACAAGAGAGCTTTTTCTCTATATCCAGAAGACTTAATATATATCAATTTAGCATAATGAGAAACACCTTTAAATCTATAGTTAAAAGACAACCAAATGAAACTTAAAATTTTTGAACTAGTAATTATGGTAGTATATAGTGGAATGTTTTACCAGAGGTAGGCTAGTAATTTATCAACTCCATTGATTAATGTTAGAACTCTGAACTTTTGTAGTTCTCATATAACCATGGGATAGCAAGGGAAGAAATCTGAAGCACTGTTTTTGTTCCTTAAATCATTTTCCTGTCATCATCCAAGTTTGTCATGTACTCCAACCTTCATACCTTGCAATTACTGACCTCAAAATGCCTCCCTAGACCTTCAAATATTTTCTTAGATCCTCATAACTTAGGCTTTAATATCTTGAAATCTTGTATAAACTTTATATTTTGTTCCTATCCAATTATTTAGAGACAGAGGTGGTTGATCATTGGGAGCAGACACGCAAAGTGAGTTCCTTCAGGTAAAAGAATAGCAAAAAAGTTACATCTGGAACCTCTGTATTGTTTAACATAAAGCATGGGAGTGAGGCAAACCTGTATGCCTTTCTAATGAGAGATCTGGAAGTCTTAACTGTAAGCTTTAATTAAAAAAAAAATGTACTTTTAATAACCATTCTTAAATACCTTTACCTCCCTTCTAACTCACCAGAAGTAATGAGAAACTAAGGTTATTAGGATATGGGGAAGTGGACCTGTTCAGAAATTATTCTTTGGAACAAATCCAATCTGTATTGTCAGGAATTCAGCAGTTCAGTTTATAGAAATCAGCAGCAGCAGCTTAATCCACTCACAAACACATCACGAAAATGCTAGCAGTCCAGTTCAGTAGTGTTAGGATAGCAAACAGGAATCAGCAGCAGTGGCAATGACCCAGCAGACACCGCCAGGACTCAGCCTAATTGGCTTGAGTCAGCAGGAGTGAGTGATTAAGACCAGCAGGGATGCCAGGAGAAGTTCTTTTCTGAGCCTCTCTCAACAGAGTGGAGATCATCGAATCCGGGAACTCGAGACCAAGAAGCATTGCAAAGCTAGCTATGCAAGCCTTTTCTCACAGTCCATTGAGTCCTATTTATACTCCTTCCAGATACCACATGCCTTTCCACAGGTCTTGCCTCACCACATGAGTTTGTCTTAGCAAAACTCCATGTGAATCTGTATCAGCAAACATCACTCTTCCAATCAACCCTAATCTGCAGAAACAGCAAGAAACCCCAGAACATCACCAAAAGTTACGGAGTCACGATGAACAGGGCTCTGCAATGCAAGGTTAACCAATACATGCTAAGAATCCCTCATCAAGTGTCTTAGCAAAACATCCTTTCACCTGTGTTTGCTTCAGGAAAACACTCCTTCATGTGTCTGCTCCAGCAAAATACCATCCAACACAACACAACTTTCCAAAGAAATCATAACTTTCCACTTCAGTTAACTAACTAATGAATTGACTAATGAGCCAACACAGAGGATTACCTTGGGGTAAGGAGCTAGTTGCCCCGTTTTCTAGCTGTCTGGCTACAGTTAGCTTAGTCATCAATATGACCAGAGACCTGGGAATAATAAATTATAATCTAAATGCCATATATTAATTAAAATAGCAGAGGTTAGCCTATAGTCCACTACCTAAACAGTTCTCCCAGGTTCTTGTGGTCTCCATCACAGCATAGGAAGAAGCAGTTTGTCATAGGCCCAGAAGATGAGAAGAGGTTTTCCCGCCCTGTGGAAGAGGAACATGGGAAAGATGGCTTCACTTTGACTTAGGCAATATGAAACCTCAACTCTCCAGATGTCCTCTATTTGTCCACAGTTCAGGGGAAACACTGGTAGTGGGCAAGGCATAGGGACAATCTTGTCCAGTGGTTGCTGAACCACAATCCAAGTGGAGTCCTTTTTCCGCTGTGCCCATATCTTCTTGGAGACCTGGCTGGGGTTGGCGGGGAGAGTGGGGGTAAGGGCCACTGTTAGGATTTGTGGGTCTCTATCTATCATAGTCAATTCAAACATTTAATGCCATATTCAGCAGATCTCTGACAGGACTGAGTGCTAATGCCTATTAAGCATATCCGAGTTACACAATCTGTGTCTGTTTCTGATTATTTAACCTTGTAATTAACTGCATCAGGTCTTAGCATAGTTTTAAATATATTAAATATATTTCTGAACACATTGAAAGATAGGTTACTGATTATTAGCTTCCATTTTTAATTATAGTAGTTTCTATGAAACTAGAACTGTTGTAGCAGTTTTGAGACTAGAACTTGTTAGGTTTGAGCCTTAAAAATCATGATTTTCATTTGAAGATCTTCTAGAATCATAATAAAACCTTTTAAATCTATAAACAGTAAATAAAGAGATGGGGAACTCCTTGAACATTTTATGGTATATCTTTATAAAATCTATAGATTGTGAACATCTAAGGCTATATTATAGCTTAATAGCAGCAAAAACAAGGCTAAACATATCTTTAAGGCAGTGATCTTTAACCTTTATAATGTGGCAAACCTTTAAAGTAATAATATAGACCATCTTTCAAAGAGTGAAAAATGTAGAGCAACATTGTAAATAATTTACCTAGAAAGAGTAGAAATCATACAAAAATCTTATCTCAATTGAAAAGTATCTTTCCTGATCTACTGAAGTTACGTGTTGCTGCTCTTAAGCAAGATGGAAATGAAGCCATGATTTACCATAACAGGGAGTGGCTGCCAGTCATGTGACTGCCCTTAACTAAGATGGTGGTACAGCTATGGATTTACCATCTCCATCCCTTAACAAAGATAGTGACTAGCCACGAGTTGGTTACATCCTAGGATGGAATCATGTCACAGGATTAATTAAACATAGACGTTCCATTATTATTTCAACCTTTGACTTTAAAAACTTTTCACACAATCCCTGTGTTCAAAAAGGATGAAAATAACATATTTTTAGAACTAGCAATAAGGTAAAATAGAACAGTATAAAACAACTTTTAAAATTATCTATATTTAAATAATATCTAAATTCTTATATAGATCCAGTGGCCAGAAAACCAAAGGGCAAATTGTGGTTGACTGCAGGAGAAGAAACAGAATTCATTCACATAAGTGTGCAGAAGCTATGTACTAGCAAAGAGACAAATGGCCAGACACACATTCTAAGTTAGTTTTTGTTAATCTAACAAAAGCTCCATGATCTTGAAATTTTATCATCATATAAGAAACATTTTAAACCAGGGTTGAATCATATACATAAAGATATAATTTTGAATTTCTATCATCACATAAAAATCCATACTAACTTAAAATATGAGCCTTGTTGCTTTTTTTCTGTCTAAGGAGAGATTTCAATAATAAACAGAGTTCATTAGGATTAGGAAGTTTTATAATTGTTGCTTCAGACCATGTGGTCATCTTAAGATGATAAAGTCACATGACAGGTTGTAAGCCATGTGGACAACATGGTTGCTAATATTTAAAATATTCTTATTAGATCTGCCTATTTTTATATTTTTTTCTTTTGTATCTAAATTTTATGCACATATACACAGAGTTAAATCCAAGTTACATACATATAGAGTTGAATTTGAGTTACATACATACATAAATATTCTTGGGTTTTTTTTTTTAGATGGTTTTCTTTTCATCCCATTACAGATGGTGTGAGCTACCATGTGGTTGCTGGGATTTGAACTCAAGAACTCTGGAAGAGCAGTCAGTGTTCTTAACCTCTGAGCCATCTCTCCAGTCCTACATAAATATTCTTAACAAGAGCTGAATAAAAGCTAAATATTGTTGCACATTACATAGATTTTTAAGCTGTATACAATGAGCAATTTATAAATCTTCAGATGAGTGGTAGTTGCCTGCTACCAGTGTTTGCCCTGAACTGTGGACAAATAGAGGACATCTGGAGAGTTGAGGTTTCATATTGCCTAAGCTAAAGTGAAGCCATCTTTCCCATGTTCCTCTTCCACAGGGCGGGAAAACCTCTTCTCATCTTCTGGGCCTATGGCAAACTGCTTCTTCCTATGCTGTGATGGAGACCACAAGAACCTGGGAGAACTGTTTAGGTAGTGGACTATAGGCTAAAAAAAAAAAAAAAAAAAAATCATTTGCCTGTGGCAGTGAGAATCTAGAAATCAGAAATAAACTCTAAATCCATTATGGAGGCAGAACTCTTAAGGCATGCCAGCAGCAGAAGCAGGAGGGGTACACCGGTCCACGTGGGCAGGCAAGACTGGGCACCAAGTGCAGGGGACAGAATTTGGAATTAAATCACAGACTAAGGATCCATAAAACTTAGGATATCAGTGGCTAAGCTCAGAACTTATGGAGTAGATGTGAGAAGGAGATCAGGCAGGAGAAATGAGGAAAGGGGAAGAGCAAATTGATTTTTACTTACTGGACCAAAGGCAAGAGTTGTACATAATTCCCATGGGCAGGAAGTCAGCAGCCTCTGCCTGAGGCATCCCAAAGGCACAGGTATAGCTAAAATGAGCAGAACAAGCTCTCCAGTTAGGTGGTCCAGAGAGTGGAGCGGAACCGAGGGCAGAGGCCTGGGCAGCCAGGTTTTGGGAGGAGGGCAAGTTGATAGAAGAGACACCCAGGGAATTGCAAACTCGCCAGTTGGTCGGGGTATGGAGAAATTCAGCAATCAGGGTAGCAGAAGAGAGACATCCTGTCACAGACAGGCAGAGCTAAGATCCCAGGAGTCCAGTGCACATGAATTAAATCCATGCTAGAAGAGCCTGTCACCCCATGGATCTGCCTCACCCAGTCAGGAAAGCAGAAGCCATGGATGCTGTCAAATGGTCTCTCTCTGGACTATGAACCTGTTGGAATTAAGGTTTCACTGGGTCCCCATGCCTCCCACTCCCTGCCCCATGATCTCCTCCTGAGCTGTGCTTTGCACTATGGGTACGACTGCAGGGTGGTGGCCCAACCTCCACAGCTCTCAGGCCTGGACTGGAAACTGAGGAAGCAGACACAGGGAAGGTGTTAGCTAGTGCGACTACAGACCAGCAGCCCGCCTTCCTGACCTTCACTTCAAGTGTCTGGTTGGATGGAACAAAGGAAAGATATGGGAACTTATCTTTTGACATAAAATACAGAGTTTACAATTCTATGCATGCAGCTGGGGGCCCTAGCTCCAGAAACAAGGGAGTTTCTTATATAAAAACTGAGGTTTCCTGAAAAAAAAATTACGTTAAAAGATCCTGGCTTTTGGGAAACAGAAAAAACCTGGGGAAACAGACTCTACACCACAGGAAGGAACCCTGGGAATAGAGTTAATTCCCAGGCCAGAAATCAGCCAGGTTATACAACATCCAGCACCTGTACTACAAAGGGATAGGAGCTAACCACACATTGACTGACACAACTCACTGTGACCGTCGGCAGCCCAAATTAAACTTAGAGGACTAATAAGGGGGCTAAACCTTGTCTAATATCAAAAGGTTTTAACTAGGTACTCCATCTTATTCTGATGCCTGCTATTCTGCTCTCTGGGATAACTCATGCGGATACCAGCAGGGTTCCTGGGCCATCAGACTGCTTGGTGCACCCGTACCCATGGTCTGGTGATTTCCAAACTAAGGAGACAGGTTGGCCAGGACCTGGCAGTACTGCAAGTTTCCATTTCTGAATTGAAGCAACAGTTAAGGCTCCCTTGCTATTCAGAGAGGCTTAGACTTCACATGAGATAAAGGAAACAATGTACGGCTTTGGGGGAAAACCTGCTGTTTCTATATTAATTGATTAGGAGTAATTAGAGAAAATCTTGCCATGATTTGGGAAATAATTGTTACCAGTCTCTGTTCTCTTAGTCCCCCCTCCATAACTACTCTGCTATGAACACTGGCTAGGCCTTTAATTCTCATTCTGATTGAAATAACAGTGAGGCCCTGCATCTTGAACTAAATCAGGATGAATCCATGATTTTCTTCATTCTCTAAGACCAGTCAGGAAGGTAACAGGGCCCCAGACCTTACTCTACAACTCCACGTTGGACGTGCCACTCAGGCTGTAAATTTCAGCATGTAGATAGCACCACCTTGCCAAAAATAAAAACAAAAACCTAATCCATCAGAGTCCACGGTTCTGGGAAATTCTCTGTATGTATGCTCTTGCTTTATCTTGCCTTTTGGCTTCAGTAGTTCTCCTCAGACTAACTGTTCTGTTAACCGAAGTATGTCAACCCAAGACATGGTCTTTGTGCTTAAAAGTTCATCCTGAGAAAGTCTCAGGGCTACATTGGGATCCTGAACACCTAGAGTAGTCACTGGCAGGCTAATAAAGACCTTCCATTGGCTTAACCCTACGCCTGAACAGTCTCCTCTGGTGAATACCCCCACAACAAAATCATGTGACCAGTGTACACCAGTCCTGAGTCTTGACCACAAGCCTCCTAGTAGTTACATTGTAGAGATGAATAGGCACTGTTGTCTGCACAGCTGCTCGCCATAACTAAGTTATGGGACCAACCTCAATGAAACAAAAGATGGAAATTGATAAAGAAAATGTGGTATGTAGCCAGGTGGTGGTGGCATATGCCTTTGATCCCAGCACTAGGGAGGCAGAGGCAGGTGAATTTCTGAGTTCAAGGCCAGCCTGGTCTTGAACCAGAGTGAGTTCCAGGACAGCCAGGGCTATAAAGAGAAACCCTGTCTTGAAAAACCAAAAGAAGAAAAAAAGAAAAAGGAAAAGATGGTTGGGCTGGAGACATGGCTTAGCAGTTAGGAGCACTGACTGCTTTTCCAAAGGTCCTGAGTTCAAGTCCCAACAATCACATGGTGGCTTACAACCATCCATAACAAGATCTGACACCCTCTTCTGGAGTGTTTGAGGACAGCTACAGTGTACTTACATATAATAAATAAATCTTTAAAAAAAAAAAAGAAAAAGAAAAAAGAAAAAATTGTTGGAGCTGGGAATAATCATATTAGGTCAATTAACACAGTCTCAGAGACACAAAATAATATGCATTTTCTTTTATTGTTTTGTAAGACCTGAAAAAAAAACCGAGGGTGCCCCAGCGCCCCACGCCTCGGAAGGTGACACCCATATCACTCTCGAGAAAAGGTCTTGATGCAATAGCAAGAGGATGTTTATTCCAGAGGCTCTGGGGTCTACAGTCATACACCGCACCCCGAGTGCAGAATCGGGACAGCTTTTATGGGTTTGTAACAAAGCCCGCAAATCACAAACCAATCATTCCTTAGCATCAAGAGCCCGAGTAGTGCAAGCCAATCGATTTGTACCACTCCATAGTTTTTAGGCCAATCAGTTTGGATTATCCTAGCCCGCATTCCGTGGACCAATCAGTTTCCTATTTTCTCGGAGGTCCATAGCTACAGCTAGTTAGCTCATTTTCCGTTGCCTTACAGGGCCAGGATCAGGTACTCAAGGCCCTTTTGTCTAGTTCCTAACAAAGGGTGGGCTCAAGGAATGTGACCTTTCACCTAGTTTCTAACAAAGAGCTGAGTCTGGAACTTCTGACTTTTGGGGGTCATTAGAGAGTTAGGCTGTATTTTTATCCTTTCAGTTTGTAATTGCTTAGAGTTGTCACTATTGAAGTCTGCTTCCCTGCCCTGATTTCCTGGTGTTACTTCCCAGGCATAATTGTTGCCATTTTGCTTCAGACCTGTCAGCTGTCCCATATTGCTGACACAAAAAAGGCAGTTTGACTATAGACACAGAAAAATAGTTTGGCTCAGAGCAAACTTAAGAGACTAAACCTACCCCATCTTGGGAAGGCCCCCATCTTAAAAGAAAAAAAATCCTGAGAACTTGCCCCACAGCTGAACTCAAGCTGCACCCATGGACCAGGAAGGACCCCACAGCTTGTCATTGGCCAGAGTTCCCCCTAGCTACTTCCTAACAACAGTTAATCAAAGATTAGTCTGATTGTTTCAGAGGTACTTCCAGACCTTTCATGATGGTTCATGGTTTTGCTTCAGAGTATCCACCTGTCTGCTTACAATGGTCATTCAGTTGGATGCTTGGCAGGCTGGGCCCCCCTCACTTACTTCCATTTCCTATAAAACCTTGTCCCAATGAGAATTTGGGGTTGCCTCACCAAAAATCATCCTGTGGGCTGGTGGTGAGTAGGCCCAAACCTGAGTTTGTGATAAAGAGACCCTAATGTGATTACATTGGAAATAGCTTCTTGGTAGTCTTTGGGGGTTCACGAATGCTTCCTGGCACAAGGTCAAGTTGTGCATATATCCTGTTATACTCAGAGTTTGTTATCATGTTTTGAAGACTCTTGGAATTTCCCCAGGGTAATTCCAAGTGTAGCATTCACTCAGGGCCAAGCGAGACAGGGGTCAGCTTGAACTCTTATGTCTAAACTGCAAAAGAAACTTGGACAAGGGCCAACCACCCTGCAGGCTCCCTTGTAGCTGCGTATGAGTTCATTATGGTGTTTTTACTATATAAACCGATGTTTATATACTAATGTTCATGGTCTTGGCTTCCAGTTCCCAAGTCTGATACAAGCTGTACAAGCTACATCCCCCATCAATGAGTACATCCCCCATCAATGAGTCTTGGCATGTGAGTTCAATAAACTGTCCCTGTCTGACTGAGATCGGTGTTCCTGTGGTTTGTGGGGTGACTCCTGGACCCTAACAGTCACATCCAATCATGCATCCACATAGGAAATGAATGAATTATGCTGTTTGGATAAGATGTCATACTGTTAAACTCCTTTCTCAACATTTCATTTGTCCCCCATAGATTTGTGTAGTTTCACCCTTGGTCTGAGAAACTTACTGCAGAGGATGGAGGTTAGTGCAGAGTCGGAGCTGTAAAAAATGCTGAGAAAAGAGACTGTGAATGAATCATCTACAGGAACAATCCTCCCAACAAGGCTCAGGGAACATGAATGGAGAGAGCCGGAGAAGAGAGAACGCTGTAGAAGGCTGGCTTCTGGACAGGACATGGTCATTCCACACAAACCTACAGCCAATGGTTATGTGCACAAGATCAAGAGCTAAATTTCTAGCCTGGGAGCATGAATAGTGGGGCACATCTTTAGTTCCAGCAGTAAGGAGGAAGAGGCAGCTAGATCTCTATGATTTCAAGGCCATACCAGCATACACAGAGACTTCCAGGACACCCTGGGCTACATAGAAACACCCAGTCATGAATAAATACACAGACGGACAGATGGACAGATGGATGAATGGACGGATGGACGGACGGACGAAGAAATCCAGTATGAGGCTGGAGAGATGGCTCAGTGCTTGAAAATGCTTGCTACTCTTTGAGGATTTAAGTAGCAGCTCACATCAGTCCAGGAAATCCGGGCCCACTCTTGAATTCCTCAGACATATGCGCGTGCGCGTGCACACACACACACACACACACACACACACACACACACACACAAGAATAAATCTTGAAAAACATTCCAGCATAAAGAGGAGAGGGCCTTTCAATGCCCCAATCCTCACTGAAGACCTAATGGTAATTAACAACTTGGAGGGAATGTCACTTTTATTGGGAAGAAGCAAAGCGAAGTTGCTTAATACACACTGGATCGCCCCACACAGTGCACATCCCAGCAGCACTGACTGCAATTAGTGGGTTATCAGAAACCAAACGGCCAAGGTGGGGCTGGAAGGGTCAACAACAGTGCTTGCAGCTCATCTGAAAGACCAGGATTCAGTTCCCAGCACCCACATTGGGCACCTCACAGCTACCTGCAGCTCCAACACTAGGAAATCAACACCCTCTTCTGGCCTCACAAACACCCCAACACACACAAGATACACTCACGCAGACACAGGCACACAGACACAGAAATAAAAAGGAAAGTAATTAATCTTTAAATATATATATACATTTAAATATATATATAAATAAATACATATATATATGGGGCTGGAGATATAACTCAGGATAAGAGCATTGGTTGTTCTTCCAGAGGTCTAGAGTTCAATTCCCAGAAACCACATGGTGGCTCACAACCATCTGTAATGGGATCCAATGCCCTCTTCTGGCATGCGGGTGTACATGCAGGCAAAACACTGTATACATAATGAATAAATAGGTATGTTTTAAAAAATAAAAAAAAATATAAAGTTGAGGGAAAAATGCTAGTTATGTATGGAGGTGCTAGCACATAAAGGGAGGGAGGGAGGGGAGGAAGGAGGGAGGAGAGGAAGGAGGGAGGGAGGAAGGGGGAGGGGAGGAAGGAGGGAGGGGAGAAAGAGGAGGGGAGGAAGGAGGGCAGGGAGAAAGGGGGAGGGGAGGAAGGAGGGAGGGGAGAAGGGGGAGGGAAGGAAGGAGGGAAGAAGGAGGGAGGAGAGGGAGGAGGGAGGGGAGGGAAGAAGGAGGGGAGAAAGGGGGGAGGGGAGGGAGGAGGGAGGGGAGAAAGGGGGAGGGGAGGAAGGAGGGAGGGGAGAAAGGGGAGAGGGGAGGAAGGAGGGAGGGGAGAAAGGGGAGAGGGGAGGAAGGAGGGAGGGGAGAAAGGGGAGAGGGGAGGAAGGAGGGAGGGGAGAAAGGGGAGAGGGGAGGAAGGAGGGAGGGGAGAAGGGAGGAGGGAGGGAGAAGATTCAAACATATATTGTATGTTTGGGTGAAATGTTAAAATTTTTTAAGTAATTTAAAATTTTTTACCTGGATGCATCACCAAGTAATGTAAACAAACAAAATAAAAAAGATGAAATGACAAGCAGAACAAAAGGAAAGCAGAAGTGACATGGTTGGGGACACAGACACAATGGGAAGCCCCTAGACAACCTCTTGGGCCCCACCCAGCCCTCTGCAAGGCTCCCTGGGAAATGGTGAGTTCACTGTCCATCAACAGAGCCGACAGCAGACTCAAGTGCCAGTCAGCCTGTGCGTTCTTCCTTTGAGAAAACCAACCAAGGTGTGTGTGTGACTGGGACTCCCAGAGCAGCATTCTGGCCCAGGAGGAAGTATGCGACCTGCAGAGGGAGGACCCACGGCTGAGTGGACATGGCCAGCTCTGAGTGCCGCTCACCGCTGCCTGTCTGCTCATCCATGGAGCTGGTCATGCTGCGGGTTTAACATGGGACTGAACTACTGTGTGTTGAATTTCAATTCTTCTGTGCTGTGTTTAACTTTGGCCAGGGACTTATTTCCTTTGGAATCTTTGGGTTAGACAAACAGTTAACCATCCTAACTTTCAAATGAAGATGTCATGGCTGACAGACAGGGCACGTGGAGGCACCGATATAATGACCAAGTATGTGATGAAGAGATGGGAGAGAAAGAGAAGAGGAACCATTTGTGTTCTGTGGAGAGGAGTGGATCTGGAGATGGAAGGGTGGAGAGGGGCATCGTGATGTGAGGAGCCTGCGCGGCCACCTAAGGCCGTGGTGATGTCCCAGACCATGTTGCTGTGAGGGCCACGTCGGGGTCCGTGGCCCTGCAGCAGCAGGGGTCTGTGCTGATGTTCTAAAGGCCATGCGGATGGCTCGGGTCCAGACTGCTACCCGGGAGCAGATACAGGTCCAAGGGCTACGCAGATCGCCCACCCCTCACCTGAACAGCTTGGGAGAGCTTGATCGAGAGCAGGAGAACCTGCCCCACCCCTCTACAGTCATGAAGTGGCAAAGTCCCAGGAGAGATGACCATCCCCTAGCCAGGGCAGCATGGGAGAACTGGCCTCAGAGGGCACAAGAGGGAATCATACAACCCACTTTTAGGAGAGACCTTCTTACCTGTTCAGTCTGACCTGGATAATCCCTATCACATGGCCAGAGACTTGTCCCCTAAGTGATTCAAGATCCTGTCAGTTGATAATACTACCAATTACATTAGTCTAGTATAAAAGCATTAATAGACACTGTGATATGCACTATTATAAAATAATAAAAAGAAACAAAAGACAAGGTTAGTTTTATTTAAATTTATTACAGATAATTAATTTATGTGATTATTAATGCTAAAGGTTTTCGATATTTAGAACATAAAAACAAGTAGTTTATAACACTGATATGCAATATGTGTTATGTATAGCATATCATTACTTTCTCAAAAAGTAAAGACATATTTAATATAAAATGAGGAGGGGGCTGGCAGAAGGGCAGACAGGCGAAGGGAAGAGCTGATTATGATCTATAGGGATATACTCCAAGGTGTCTGGCACCCGCCCTCCTCTCCCAACTGAACAGATTAAAGAACTATAGCTGTTTTCTGGTAAATCAATATTATTTGCCACACTCTACAATATAAATATACAAATCCAACACACACTTGAGTAAAATATCCAAAGAAAGCAAGGACTGACTGCATTTAGCACTCGCCTCCCAGATCCCAGTGAGACACAGTTCACAATCCACAGTAAGCACTGCAAACTCTTCTTCTCGTCGATGAGCCTGTCACGTGTTCACAGAGAGGGTGAATGCCACAGGCTGTGTAGACGGGGAGGTGCAGTGGTCCTTTGTGCTCTCAGAGTGTGACTCTGCTTAGGAGGGTCTCACGGCCTTGGCTCAGGACCTGTCTGATGAGCTGACAGGACCTGGAATCTTCTCTCCTCCCTCCACAGAAGCACTCTGAGATCCCTTGCCAGACAGCTCCTGAGGGGCAGGTGTGAGGGCTGGGACCAGCCAGCCCTCAGCAGGGAAGGCAAAGCCTGCCTGGTTGGCCAGGCTGTAGAAGGTGTGCACCATGGCAGTCAGAGACTCTGAGAGCTGTCTGAGCTGAGAGAGCTGCTCGGGGCTGAGCAGGGACCCATGCTGCTGGGCCTGCATCTGGACTGTGTCTCTGTAAATCTCCTCAGACTTCCCCCGCAGAAAGTTCACCAGGTTCTTCCGAATTGGTGGTGGCTCTGTGCCCTGAGGTTCTGGGCAATGGCATAGTCCATCTTGGTGACCCTTGGCTTTTGGCTCAGGCTTCTTTACTGAAGTCCTGTGTCTCTTCTTCCTGTGGTAGCTGTCCTCGTTTCCTATGGGAAAGCCTGACAGTGAGAGAATGACCAGGAAAGTTCCCATCCACCCCACTGCAGAACCTCCTCTAGAGCCTTCAGAACCTGGAGGTTGCTGCCCGTTCTTCCCGGGCCTGTCAACCGCCACATTGAGCAGGGCTGAATTCCTTCTCCAAACCCACATGCCCTGAGAACCCGACCTCTCTTAAGTTCTCTGAGGCACCCAGCCACCAGCCTGCCTGAGCCTTGTATAAGGCAGATGGGAGTTGACCTGTGAGGAAAGGGAGCACATACCTCTTCTGACATGGCTGGAGTCCTTGGAAGAGTGTCTTCTTTTCCTGGGTGTTTCCACCATTGGAGCTGAAATGTGATTATGGGATAAAGTGAGGGTGTCATGGGAAGCCTTCAGCTGTACACCACACAGCTAGTCCACCCTGCACTCCGGAGAAGATGAGCACGGACGCAAACAATGCTGCCCAGACGTTGCCCACAGCCAGGAAGTCTGGGAACCCAGATGCCTTAAAAGCTCTTAGGGCCACGCCAAGGAGAACTCTGACCTTGGAAACCCTCCCCATAGAATGGACTGAAACCTACCCGATTCTTGAGTGTGCTTTCTGGAATTGCTTTCTGATTGACTGGAACTCTGTTCATTTTTACTTGGTTCTGATCCTAAAGCCAGAGAGAGTTTGAGTTTAGTGCCTTGACTAGCCTGTAGCATGTGACGAACCTACCAGGTACATAATTCCTTCTGTGAGCTCACAGTTTGAAGGAGTTTATCCTGATTTCCTTCAGATAACCACTGTCAGCCATTTTATGCCATTTCTACTCACCCCTCTAAACCATCACAGCCCTGTGGCTGGAGCCCTCTCCCCTCCCCTGTCTCAATGCACCCAGAAACCTGAGCTTTGTTCACACCACAATGGGAAGCCAGTGTCTCCCCCTTTTCTCTCAGTTGCTTCTCACCTGATATCCTCCTCTCAGAGGTGCTCTGTGGCCCGGTAGGGAGGTCCAGTGGTTGACAGGAAGAGACTGGATTGGGGGTTTCTGAATCCATGCTCAGGTTGAACTGAAAGGTGTCCTCTCTTCCCTGAACAGAAGGGATTGTGGTTAGCGTATTTGTTAGGATTCTCTAGCATAACAGAACTTACAGAATGACTCTGTCTGTACATAGAGGAAAGAGATCTGTATTAGAAAGACTTACAGGCTGTGAGCCGGCTAATGCAACAATGGCTGCTTGTGAACAGAACGTCCAAGAGTCCAGTAGCTGTTCACTCCACAAGGCTGGTTGTCTAATGTGGTCTTCAGTATATGCTGGGATCCCAATCAATTCTGATGCAAGGCCAGCAGAGGAAGATACTTGTTAACAAGGGGAGAGCAAGCCGGCAAAGACTGAGGCTTTAGTGTTCATTATATAGGCCTCTAGCAGAAGGCGTGGCCTGGATCTTCCCAAAGATCTGGATTAAAGGTGTGTTCTCACCTGGCAGTGGTGATGCACGCCTTTAATCCCAGCACTTGGGAGGCAGAGGCAGGCGGATTTCTGAGTTCGAGGCCAGCCTGGTCTACAGAGTGAGTTCCAGGACAGCCAGGGCTACACAGAGAAACCCTGTCTTGGAAAACCAAAAAAAAAAGGTATGTATGTGTTCTCCCAACTCAGAGACCAGAATAGAAGTGGGCCTTCCCACGTCAAATGATTTGTTTGTTTGTTTGTTTGTTTATTTATGCAAGCAATGACAAACAGAAGGTCGAAGATTCTGGCTTAAAAACATTAAATATGATCATCTAAACAGACAGTGTCAAATGTACCCCCTCTTTTTTGAATAGGGTCTTATTCTGTAGCTCCATTTGTCCTAGAACTCACTATGCAAACCAGGCTGACTTGAAACACAGAGTTCTGTGGTCTCTGCCTCTGGTGAGGTGGGAGAGATTAAAGGCCTGAGCCACCACACCCAGCCCACACTCCCCAAATTAAAACCAGTAGAGTTGATTAGATCAAATGTGATTGAATAAGCCCTGCAGTGGTGGCACACACCTTTAATCCCAACACTCTGGGAGGCAGAGGCAGGCGGATTTCTGAGTTCAAGGCCGGCCTGGGTTACAGAGTGAGTTCCAGAACAGCCAGGGCTACACAGAGAAACCCTGTCTAAACTAATAATAATAATTAAAAAAAAAACCACAAAGAAAAAAAAAATGTGATTGAATTAAGTCAACCAACTCCAGGAGTTTACCAAATACTGAGGGTGGGGCACCAAACCTCAAGTCGAAAGGTGGTAGAGACTGGATAACCACAAGCTGAGCCCAGCCCGGGGTACAGACAGATCAATCTCAAGAAGAAGGAACAAAGGAAGGGAGTCAGCCAGTCAGTCAGGCAAGAGCAAGACTTCCCCTTAGCCCAGCCCCACCTTCACAGAGTTCTGGGTGCCCACTGTACCCACCCATTGGTGCTGGGATCTGTCCTTCCTGTTCCCCCTTCCCCAAGGCCTTGATCCTTTCTCCTGAAAATCCAATTTGAATGTCAACACTTGGCCATTCACCTCCAGATGCCTCCTGGACCAGTTCTCCATCTTCTTGCAGATAATAATAATGATTGCCAATCCCAAGCCCTTCTCCTATGAAGAATCTGTGATGCATACTTGATAACCACCTCCCTTTTCAACCCAGATGGAATTTGAATTTTTAGGCCTTAGCAGTAATCACAGTGAGAACCAGAGGTGCCTCGTTAAGCGAAGAGATGATTTTAATTATCCATGATTGTGGATCCTATGGAGGGAGCGTTAGACTGAAACCACTCGAAACAGTCACACCACTCCTGCGTCCTGATGCAGACACCTCCTGCTCCTCACACTGCAGAGATGAATACACACCAAGGTTGCCTGCAGAGCTACTCACTGTGACTGAATGACGGGGCCAATTGAGGTGTCCCAAATGTTGGAAACAGATAAAGAAAATGTGGTGTGCAGCTCCATGGAATCCTTCCCATCCACAAAGAACAACCTCATCCCACATAAGAAAAATGGATGAAGATGGGAATACTCTCATTAAACAAATTAGGCCAGTCTCAGAAAGACAAAAACCAGGCTTTCTTTCACCGCGTGATTCCCTAGAGTCGACTGTGGTCACATTACATCATGCATGCACATAGCATGTGAATGAGTAAGGTGGTTTCCCTGGGAAGCCATGCTGCTAAATTCCTTTCTGAGCACTTCCGTGTGCTTGTCTCCATAGATCCGTGTGGTTCTCACCCTGGATCAGAGAAGTTTCTTTCTGCAGAATCTGGAGGTTAATGGAGAGCCAAAGCTGTTCAAATGCTGAAAAAAGAGACCACAACTGATCGTCTGTGGATGGGATATCTACCCCAACCCTCCCCTGACAAGGCTCAGAGAGCATCAGGGAAGAGAGGGTGGAAGGAAGGACTGTAGGAGCCAGAGGAGAGACAAGGGACCTGGGAAGGCTGGCCTCTGGACAGACATGGCTATTCTACAAACTCACAGCACCCATGGGGCTGTGCTCAAGACCTTCACAAATCAAGAGAGTTAAAAACTACCAGCACGGGATCTGAGTAGCGGTGGGCCATGCCTTTAGTCCCAGAGGTGGAGAGGCAGCGACAGGCAAATCTCTGCGGGTTGAGGCCAGCTTTGTTTACAGAGTGAGTTCCAGAACAAAGATAAATCCTGTCTCAAAAAAACAAAACAAAACAAACAAACAAACAAAAAAACAAACAAACAAAAACAATCTTTCAAGGGAACTGGACCTGCTTGCACATACATTTAATGCAGCACAGTGGGCAAAGGCCAGTAGATCTTTGTGATCAAGAACATCCTAGTCTATACAGCAAGTCCCAGGACAGCCTAGGCTCCATAGAAATTCCCAGTCTCAAATTAATTGTTTAATTAATTAATCTAGCATGAGACTAGAGATGGTGGCCAACTTAAGAGGCTTGCTGTGCTATGAGGATCCTAGTTTTGTTCCCAAGAGGCTGTGTCACCTGGAAACCACCTGACACTCTGCCTCAAGGTGTCATGGCGCCCTCTACTGGCCTTGCAAACACGTTCGATACAAATGGCATGCATGCACACAGACACATACAGAAGCATAAAAGTGAATATTTTTTTAAAGGTATGAAGTTCATCGGTAGATGCTAGGTGTTTGGGGGAAGGACAGTGGAGGGGGGAGTGGGGACTGGGTTTGAACAAGATACACTGTGCACCTGTATGAAATTTAAGACAAAAGAGAAGAACTTTTCAAAAGTGTTTACTTGGACACAAGCAAAGTAAAATAAAATTTAAAACAGAATAAAAGGAAAGCAGAACTGAAATTGTCTCAGGGACAGAGTAAGAAAATAATCAGTAAGGAAAGGCTCCAAAAATAAAATCTGAAGGAGATATCGATAAAGTCCTTGAAAACGGCAGACAACTCTGAACTCACAGAAGGAATTACATAGCTGGGGGGGCGGGGTCAGTCACAGGCTAGGGGATCGTCAGGGCACTCTGTCTTCTAAACTCTCTCTGACTTTCTAATCAGTCAAGTAAAAATGAGTGGCGGTCCAGCCAACCACATAGCAATTCCAGAAAGCACACTGAAGGATCAGGAAGGTTTGGGTCATTCTCTCACTGTCAGGCTTTCCCATAGGAAATGAGGATAGCTCCCACGGGAAGAAGAGACACAGGACTTCAGTAAAGAAGCCTGAGCCAAAAGCCAAGGGTCACCAAGATGGACTATGCCATTGCCCAGAACCTCAGGGCACAGAGCCACCACCAATTCGGAAGAGCCTGGTGAACTTTCTGCGGGGGAAGTCTGAGGAGATTTACAGAGACACAGTCCAGATGCAGGCCCAGCAGCATGGGTCCCTGCTCAGCCCCGAGCAGCTCTCTCAGCTCAGACAGCTCTCAGAGTCTCTGACTGCCATGGTGCACACCTTCTACAGCATGGCCAACCAGGCAGGCTTTGCCTTCCCTGCTGAGGGCTGGCTGGTCCCAGCCCTCACGCCTGCCCCTCAGGAGCTGTCTGGCAAGGGATCTCAGAGTGCTTCTGTGGAGGGAGGAGAGAAGATCCCAGATCCTGTCAGCTCATCAGACAGGTCCTGAGCCAAGGCCATGAGACCCTCCTAAGCAGAGTCACACTCTGAGAGCACAAAGGACCACTGCACCTCCCCGTCTACACAGCCTGTGGCATTCACCCTCTCTGTGAACACGTGACAGGCTCATTGACGAGAAGAGGAGTTTGCAGTGTTTACTGTGAACTGTGTCTCACTGGGATCTGGGAGGCGAGTGCTAAATGCAGTCAGTCCTTGCTTTCTTTGGATATTTTATTCAAGTGTGTGTTGGATTTGTATATTTATATTGTAGAGAGTTGCAAATAATATTGATTTACCTGAAAACAGCTATAGTTCTTTAATCTGTTCAGTTGGGAGATGAGGGCGGGTGCCAGACACCTTGGAGTATATCCCTATAGATCATAATCAGCTCTTCCCTTCGCCTGTCTGCCCTTCTGCCAGCCCCCTCCTGATTTTATGTTAAGTGCACCTTTATTTTTGAGAAAGTAATGGCATTATATGAACAATCCTCATGGTGAATGATCAAAAACCTCATGCCTTAATAGTCTGGGATGGCACAGAGAATGGATAGTATTAATTATGTAAATTAATTATCAGTAGAAAATTTAAATAATGTGAACCATTTCTCGTTTGGTTTTTATTATCTTACAAGAGCACACATCACAGTGAAGTGATAACAACAGTAAATTGAACTTGACTATTTTCAGTTCGGTGTTAGCAGCTCGCTCAGACCTTGACTGGCTTGTGTGGCAGACGTGTGTGGCAGTTTTCCTTGGGAGCCTTGCCTCAGATAGAGGGGTAAGGCAGCTGAGGGTGAGTTCTCATCGCCCTCTGCTGCCTTCAGATGCTTTCGAGCAACCGGCTGCTCACGTTGCTGTGCCCACGCCTTCCCCACCGTGCCGGGCTGTAGGAAGCCTTCCCTGCTGAAGCTGCGCTTGCCAGGCTTGTTGGGTTCCATAGCTGCCTGCAGCTATTACGAAGTGGGTTTCTGGAACAGAAGCTGAGGGATAAATAGGGAAGGGAAGGGGCGAAAAGATTTAAAGGTATATTTTGCATGTCTTGACTATAGAGTATTGGCTTAAGTCACTGGACATGATTTAAAAGGTATGTTATTAACAAAAAGTTAGATTAAAGCTGGTAGTTTAGGGTAGTCGCCATTTTTAAACAACGCGTGGCATGATGCAATCCAGGAAATACAGGCCTTTAAGATGCTCCTAAATTGGCATGGTGTTTCATGTGAATCTTGGCCTGGAGATTGGACTCAATGAAGATTAAGATTTAAAATAATGTCTCTTTAATAAGTTACACTGTCATACACTTGAACATAAGAACTGGCAGACAAACCTTGTGCTGTAAATATGTGTTTGCCATTGATTTTAAAGAAAATAGATTGTTTAAAATTGGGATTTGCTTCCAAAATTGCAATTGTGCTCTAATATTGCAAGAAAACATTGAGTTACAATAAAATCAGTGTGTCATTGGCTGCAGTTTTCAGTTTGCAGGCTCATAATTCTTAACATTTTGTAATTAAGATAATTTTGAGAGTGATATAGCTATGGGTTTTAGAGGCCCATTGCCACTTTTCCACAAGTTTATAGGCTACAATAGTAGGAGCAAAATTTAACCCTCCAAGATTAAAAAGGAGATCTCTGTGGAAATGTATTTGATATCAAGTAGGTTCCTTTGAGCATGGAATTACAGGTTTCTTTTGTTTAATCCTCAAAATGTCCTTGCAGGACTGGTAGGTTTGGGTCTGGTCTTAGATAAAAGGCTCAGATCTAGTCCTTGCCAAGGACTAAAGGTGGATCCTAGGGCAGATAAAAAAAAATTTACATTTGAGTTAATGCAAAGCTTAGAGCTGCCTCAGGGGAAGCTAGTGAGGAAGCTTTGAGAAATTGTTTCTGCCTTACAGGCCCCACCTAGGGAGTGTTTGGCTTAAAAAAAAAAAAAAAAGTTCTTGACTTATCCAGGTGTGGGTTAAAATGCTGTTCAAATCTATGAAAGGTCAAGGAGGCTATAAAGGCATTAACATTTGGCCTGTCTACTCCCTACAAAATTATTGTGGATTTAAAGGTTTGGTTTTTGCTTTACATTCTGATAATTATAAAAGCATTTGCTTCTAACTTTAAAGAAACAATTAAAGCAAAGCAATTTCATTAGAAAGTTTTTGCCTCGAGGAATGGCTAATAATAGCCTTACCTCATGTGAGAAAAAAAAATGTTTTGTCTCTGTTTCAATACTAGAAGTGGAATGTTTGTTACAGGCCCTTGCTCCTAACTATGGACTTTTAGAATTTTTAGGTAAATGGCTTTCAAAGGTTGTTAGGATATATTAATTGGCTTTATCTTATATTTACCTCATTTTAAGCTTGCCACAGAAGGTCTTAAACCTCTGTTTTCAAGGTAGGAAACATGTGTTCCTTGCTTCAAGCAGCAATCAAATTTATTATTAATGGTTGATCTATTACATGGCAAGCATTTTTAGGCAAAATTAATAATTGTTATCCAAAAGATAATTTGTACTATCAGATCACATGTTTATTCCTTTGTTTCTCCCTGCTTCAACACAGATACCTGAATTGGGTGCTATAGCAGCTATTTTTAAGATGTTAAAAGTCAAGCTTTTAATAATAGTATATATATATATATATATAGCTCATGGTTTATAATTGCTTAAAATTGGTCCATTTTTAATACTGCTAATTCTTAATTTTTACAGTTTATGCAAATGTGATTCAAATTTCTAAGAACAAAGGATATGTTCTCTAAATGACTGTCCTTTAGGTCATCATTTGAAATTATAAAATTTCATCATATAAAATTTGAAATAATTTTATATTTTGTGCACATCAAATTATAAAGATTTGTTCTTGATGTCCTCAATTTCTACCTCTACCACGTAATGGTGTTAATCCTAGAAGACTTAGTTATTACAGATAAATGATACTCATTTCTAATTTAGAAGATTAAAAAATATGTGCATGTGACTAATGATTCATTTTTAGGCTTTCTAGTTGCAACTGCTCTAACAGAAAAAGCAACTAAAATGCTATGTTTATTTTCTATAATTACATAGTTATTGCTATGTTATGGTGTATACTTTGTGTTCCAACTTAAATTAATAAAACAATATCTTCTTGGAAGAGAGAAGAGAGGGGAAATTGTGTCCCTGTGCATATCATTTAAATTATGCTTGCATGTTTTTAAGAAAATTTTAAAATTTGGATGCCAAGAAACTCCTTGCTAAATGTATATGACATCTTGTAATTAGGCATATTGATGTCTAGGTGAAATGAAGGAATTCACTTATTGACATATGCCATGATCCTGATTTAATATTGGGGAAGAAGGCATGTCCCCTATGTTTTTTCCACAGAATGCTGCAGAAGATATGCTGACTGTGCTTGCTGAATGCCCAGACCATGGTAACATAAGAGCTATATTGGGTATATGTTCTTGACTTACCTTAATTGTCAAATGTCCCAGGTTAGATAAATTGCCTAGCTTCAAGCTTTTAGACTTTGTGGGACAGAACATGGAGACTGTTAAGCTAGCTTAGGAAAAATTAATCTAAAGAAGAGTTAAAATGACTCTTCTCCTTATTGTGTTCAGCTGACTCAACCATAGACTGGTCTAGAAATAATTCCAATATTGAAGATTCAAATTTTGAAGATGGCTAACAATCTTCAGCCAGCTGTGTTAATTTAAAATATAGTCTCCACTTTTCCTGAGAAGTAACAGCATATCTCTTGATACACAAGGCTACCTCTCCCACCCCAGAGGCCAAGCTTTGGGTCCTTAAAGTTGTTAACTTGCAACTGAATTGGATACTTCACGGACAAGTTAATCCTATTCCACCTTTAACTCTTGACCTTGTTTGTTAAGCAGACTGGCTGTCTCCACCCAGGCTCACCTGGATGGAGAGATTGCATGTCTGTTAAAGACACTTGCAGACACCCCTGGCTTCAAAACTTACACAAGTGGATCTCCAAAGAGGGAGCCACATAGAACTCAGATCTACGTGTGTTTGTTTATGAACAAACATGGTACCAGTGAGACGTGCGAGGCAAAGCACCGCATGGGGAGGTGAATTTCTGCTTCTGAGTCCCCAGGAAGTACACCTAATTGCATAGGAGTTAACGTCCTTAAAGAGGCTGTCCTTAGAATAATAAGGGAGCCTATTACCCCTCCTCTGAAAAAGATGTTATACAATATTTAAGAGTAATTACGGTCAATGCTTCCCCTCCTGGTTAAGGCCCACCTTCTTATGAAGGATATTTATCCACTTGTTTTCTACCTCCTCATTTTCAAATTAATAAAAAAAGGGAGGAAATGTACAGAGCCATATTGGGGCAGTCATGCACATGGTCAGAGTTTGACTGTGGTCAAGGTTAACTTCTACCAGATAGCCAGGATCTTGCTCCACCTAGGGTGGAGTGCTCGAAGTAAAGGTTAAGTTCATTGTTCCTCCAGGTCTAGGAATTCCTGAATTAAGCAGGTGACCCACCCAGCTGCCGGAGCAGTCAAGACGAGGACCTCCAAGAGAAGCTAGACAACTTCCACCGGAACTCAGCCTGGAGTCTGGGGGGAAGGGTTTGCCCAAACTGTTAAAAGGTCTGGCGCCATTAAAGTTTCTGACTTTGATCAGTGAATATTGTCTTAGCCATACTTCTTTTCGCCCCTTCCCTTCCCCATTTATCCCTCAGCTTCTGTTCCAGCTACCCACTTCGTAATAGCTGCAGGCAGCTATGGAACCCAACACAGGCTGACTTATCTCACTCACAGGAAATGACCAACACCGCTACATCTTAGTTGTGATTCCTGTTGCTGTGAGAAAACACACGATAGAAACTTTTGGGAGAGGAAAGGGTTTCTCTCAGTGCGCAGTTCCACATTTCAGTCCATTCTTCAACAATCTCCTGGCAGGATGTTGGAGGCAGGAGCTGATGCTCAGGTCATGGAAGGGGACTGCTTATTGGCATGTTTCTCTTGGCTTGCTCAGCCTGCTTTTTTATAGAACCCTGTACCTGGTTTCCCAGTGGTGATGCCACCCACGTGGGATGGCCCTCCCATGTGAAACATCAATGAAGAAAATGCACCACAGATTTGCCTACAGGCAGTTCTTCTGAGAGGAATTTGGTCAACAGTCATTTTCCCAAATGACTCTAGCTTCCGTGAGGTTGACATGAAACTGAGCAGGACACGCTAAGGTCTTACTTAGGCTATACACAAGTCTATTACAGTTGTCACAAAGCAACTTGTTGCCTTGCAGAAATTTTAGATACCCGGGGAAAATGCATTTTCACTCCTCTGCCAGATTCCAGGAGAAGGGAAATGAGGGGTACTTAGGATAAGTGTTGCCTGTCATTTGAATGTTTGCTGTGAAGCTATTCTATGTTGAAGTAAATGAGAATGATCCTTAAGCCTCCTAAGTCACACCTGTAAGACTGCAGAGCTCTCCCTGCTGGCCATGTCTACTTGAGGAAGCTTTATCAGACCCACCTCTGAAAGGGTCTTGCGATTCCTGGGGTTTGATGACATCAGGTGCATGGCTTTGACTCGGAGAGGCTTTGGTGCCACACCCAGCATCAAGGCCTGGAGCGAATCCATCCTATAGACATGCCCTATTCCTCCTGGCCTAGACCCTACTGCAAGAGTGATCCTTCCTGGCTTTAATATCTATGTTTTTGCATTTGAGCAGCCTTGACCCTCTGCATTAACCGCTACCTGTAACCGTGCCCTAGACCCTAGTTGCCTCCCTACTCCCAGCACAATGGACTCCATGATGCAAGCACCATTAATGCTGTAAAACTCGGCAAGTGGACAGCACCCTCTGCCAAAACTAAAACAAAGACCAAATCCATCAAAGTCCACAGTTCTGGGAAAGTCTCTAAATGCACTAACCTTGCTATTTAGCTTCTGTAGTTGTGTTTCTGGCTAACTGTTCTTGTGAACTGAAGTATATCAACCCAGAACATGGGTTTTGTGCTTAAAACTCACCCCAAAAAAGGCTCAGGACTACACTGGGATCCTTAACACCCAGTGTAGCTGCTGGCTAGCTAATAAATACTTTCTATTGTCTTAAAGCCATGTCTGAACAGTCTGCTCCGATGAATGCCCCACAGTATATACCACAAGAGAAATAACAACGCAGGAGTTATTGGCTGAGAGACTGTTGTCCAAAACTCTCGCCATGGATATGACCCTATAAAGCACACATTATCCATTTAATTGATGTTTTCCTCAGAAAGCTTAATCCAGTGAAGGAGCCTGCCACCCCAGCTGTCAGAGTGCGGCCTCTGCTGCCTCCACTGCACACATCTCCGTCAGCAGCACAGGGCAGCTCCATCATTCTGTAGAAGCCCTGGGACAATATTCACCTCAAGCCTTGGCAGTCTCCTAATTGTAAAATCTGCAAGCCAAATCATGGTGGTTTGTGCTTCTAGTCTCAGCACTCGGGAGGGACAGAGGCAGGAGGATCTCTAAGTTTGAGGCCAGCCTGGCCTACAGATTGAGTTCCAGAACAGCCAGGGCTACACAGAGAAACCCTGTCTGGAAAGCTAGAGGCTTTGCAGATGTGTCTGCTGTATCACGTGTGCCTCCGTAGGTGACAGAGAGGAAAGAGTCTATGTCTCCACTGTGTTCTGACCTGTGAACATCTCAACAGTGAGCATCCTAACCGTCCCTGAAACAAGCCTGAGATGACCACCACTCCAGGGTCAAGCAGCACTGGACAGACTCCCAGGACAGGAAGCAAGCCAGAGACTAGAGGAACCTCACCTGGGACCACAGGCCACAGGCTGGAGTGAGTCCAAGACAGATGGCCACAGGGTGGGCAGGGAGAGGAAGCACCCTGAAACGACCACCAGACTTGGGGCACAGATAGGGAGCTAGCCTGAGATGAACACCAGTCTGGCAGCCCCAACCTCATGCCAGAGATGACCCCGCCTGGTGCCATAATGCACAAATACAGCATATGATCCTAAAACAACCCGGGACACTCAGAGACCCCAGGAGCCACTAAAAGGAACAAGTAAGGATGGAGAAATGAGAGAGAGAGAGAGAGAGAGAGAGAGAGAGAGAGAGAGAGAGAGAGAGGATATGGGCACAATGATGAGCGGCAGAACTGGAGACTCAAGTGAGGAACAACCTGCTATAAGAATGCCACCTGGGCCATGGTAGGGGTCCTGGCCTATGCTGACTCTGGGGGGCCATGTCTGGGTCTGTGACCCTGCAGTATCAGGGGTCAGTTACAACCGAAGGCCAGGCAGATGTCTTTGGTCAGGGTTGCCACTGGAAACAGATTGTGAGGGCTGGGTGGAACTGGCCCCACCCCTCACCCAGGGCTAGAGCTAGCCCTAGAAGCCTGAGAGCAGGAGAGCTGACCCCACCTAGAGCCAGCTGAGTACTCAGGAGAGCAGTCTGCACATTGGGGGAATTGCGGGTTTGCTGGCCCTACCACTCACATCCCTGTGGCCGCATGGACAAGGGAGAGGTACCCTCCTCCCCTCTTGCCCCTTATGACTGAAGGCAAGGAGGAGACCTTGCCCTGGGGTTGTGAGATCAGGAGAGCCAACCCCATCCTTCACCAGTGGCAGCTTGTTAGAGCGGGTTCTGCACCTCACCCAGGCAGCACAATAGAGCTAGCCCTGGATGTGCAGGTTGTGGGTGAGCCGGCCTGGAGGCCATGAGTGGGAGCACCAGCCCTGCCTCTAGTCTGTGGTGCTGTGGCGTTGGCAAGGGAGAGATCCCCTCTCCTTCCTTTTGCCCTCGACCCTGGATGTGGGAGCGTTGGCCCCTACAGGGTCACAAAAGCAGGAGAGCTGTTCTGCGCTAAACCTGCTGCAGCATGGGAGAGCAGGCCCTGTACCTCACCTGGGCAGCTGATGGCGGAGGTGGGGGAGTAGGGAGGATGTGCAGGGTTTGAGTGTGAGAGAGCTGGCCTTGCCTCTTTTCTGCCATGTGGTAGTGTCCCTCACCCCTCACCTTTTGTGACCCAGGAGAGGCAGGAGAGCTGGCCCTGTCTCCTGCTTTCTGCAGCTCAGGAGAGCAGGCCCTGAACTTTGCCTGGACAGCATCATGGAGCTGGCCCTGGATGTGGGGATTGCAGGTGAACCAGGCCCAGTGTGAGCACATGAGAGCCAGCCTCTGCCTCTTGTCTGCTAGGCAGTGGTGCAAACAAGGGAGAGACACTCTCCTCCCTCCCTTGTCCTTCAACACCTGTGGCAGACAGGAAAGCTGACCCCAGGATTATGAGAGCTGGAGAGCTGGCCTGTCCCTCACTGGCTGCAGCACTTCGGAGAGCAGGTCCTGTGCCGGCCTCACCCGGGCAACTGGGTAAAGATGGCCCTGGTTGCAGGGATTCCAGGTAAGCCGGCTTTAAGAGCATGAAGGTCGGCTGGCTGGCCATTTTACCTCCCTCTTAGGCCCAGATCCAGCTCACCCCAACATCTACCCCATGGATGAACTCTGCTGGAGTGTACAGAGGGGCCAGTCCTACAGATCCAAAACTACAGGATCTCCATGACACAGGGAAAGAGCAGAATATCTGAGAGGAGTCCCAGTGAGGTTCCAGTATCAATAGAGTAGCAGAAGCCAGAGGCTTCCTACCAGACCAAAGAGTCATTGCCATGGACATTTGCAAGCAAAGAAGTGTGGACAAAAACCTATACTGTGATAGGTTTTTGCACCACTGCCTAGCAGACAAGAGGCAGAGGCTGGCTCTCATGTGCTCACACTGGGCCTGGTTCACCTGCAATCCCCACATCCAGGGCCAGCTCCATGATAGTCCTGGATACATTGTGACGCACTACAGCTCCCATGAGATTTTTTTTCTGTTGGTGGGGAGGCTGCAAGGGTGGAGGGCAGGTACAAGGGGGGAAATGAATAGGATTGAGATGCATGATGCGAAGCTCATAAAGAACCAATAAAATGGGTTTGGTTTTAAGATTTTTTTTTTTTTATTTATGTGAGTACACTGTCAGACACACCAGAAGAGGGCATCTGATCCCATTACAGATGGTTGTGAGCCATCATGTGGTTGCTGGGAATTGAACTCAGGACCTCTGGAAGAGCAGTCAATGCTCTTAATCACTGAGCCATCTCTCCAGCCCCCCCAAAATGTCCTTTTTTATTTTTGAAAAAAAAAAAAAGATCTGTAGCCCAATTCCAGTTTAAAACATACAAATAGCCCAGCTATATAACATATTCCTTTTTATGCATTTATAATGTATTAATATAGTGCATGTATTCTAAGTCATATAACACAAAGGCATAGATAGCAAAACAAGATAAAATAGTAAAGTGTTTCTTTCCCCATCCTGATGGTACACAGGAGAACGACTCTATTCCCTATCCATTGCTCTGTAAATGTCTATCACATTGCAAACTGAGTTGATCAATGGCACTGTTCTCAGTTCGCTGGGGCGGAGGGCGGGATGAGAAGGGCCCACAGTTCATCTGGATAAATGGCAGTCTAAGGGACCAGAGCGCTGATAGTGTGCATAAGGGTTTATGCTGTTCTCACGGAGCACCAGGGTCCAGCCCCTGTCACTCACACTGGGTAGCCCACGACCAGTGAAATCCCAGCTCTCTGGGACAATCTCCTCGTCTCCACGGGCATCTTCACTGACTCACAAACAAATTTACTCTCACAAATGAACACATAATTTTAAAAAAAAATCTGAAGCCAGGCAGTGGTGGTGGTACACGCCTTTAATCCCAGCACTTGAGAGGCAGAGGCAGGTAGATTTCTGAGTTCGAGGCCAGCCTGGTCTACAGAGTGAGTTCCAGGACAGCCAGGGCTACACAGAGAAACCCTATCTCAAAAAAAAAAAAAAAAAAAAAAAAAAAACTTCTTTTAAAACTGGCAACTAGAATATATTAATTTTATTATTTCTTTTTTAAATTTCTCTTGAATCTGAGAGCTAAACAGTTGGGAGTTATTTGACATACATACAAATTAAGAAAGGTCACTTGTTTTGATTTACAGTTTTTGTTTTGCAACGCTGAGGTCAAACTCATGGTCCTGCATTGCTTTTGTCTTATATTTTGAATAGCTGGGGATCTTCCCATTCAACTTTGTGGAGACTTAAGAATATAATGGATAATTTAGGTGAGCGCCCTGGTACACTTCTTTACCCAGAACTACAGGGGCAAATGCAAGTGGATGTTTGTGAGACTGAGGCCAGCCCGGTCTATACAGTGAGTTCAAGGACAGCCTTGGCTATATAGAGAGACCCTGACCTTAAAGAGAGAGAGAGAATAGTTATTTTAAATGCTGTGTCTTGTTACTATTTTGATCCAAAGTATCATTTTACATTTATATTTACCATACTTAGTGCTAAGACATATGACCACTTAGTGAGAATATATGCCTCCTCAGGAGTTGCAGGACATGTGATCACACTGTGAACCCTGAGATTGTGTTAAGTGCTGAAGTGTTTGTAATTGTGATGTGGCCCAGCCCTTATCACACACCTTTAATCACTCTGGTTTGAATGTAGACACACCCTTATCACACACCTTTAATCCCAAACAATGAAGGTGAAGTTAGTTTGTAGAAGGAAGCACTAACGTTTGAAAGTGTTCTTCAGCTGGGCGGTGGTGGCGCCTGTAATCCCAGCACTTGGGAGGCAGAGGCAGGTGAATTTCTGAGTTCGAAGCCAGCCTGGTCTAAAGAGTGAGTTCCAGGACAGCCAGGGCTATACAGAGAAACCCTGTCTCGGGGGGTGGGGGGGTGGGATGGGGGATGGGGGGGTGGGGGATGGGGTAGGGGTAGAGAAAAGGAAAAAAGAAAGAAAGAAAGAAGAAAGAAAGAAAGAAAGAAAGAAAGAAAGAAAGAAAGAAAGAAAGAAAGAAAGAAAGAAAGAAAGTGTTCTTCAATCAAGTGGCAGACAAAGTAATGAATCAGAGAAAGATTTAACAACAGGATCTGCCCAACTCTCACGAGAAGGGAGAGGAGAGAGAAACTGCTGAACAGAGAGGGGTGCAGGAAAAAGGAAGAAGCAGTCAGTTTTACTGGGACAGCTGTACAGAGAGACAAGTTAGACAGAGAGAGAGAGAGAGAGAGAGAGAGAGAGAGAGAGAGGAGCCAGAAGGCCAGAACAGATTGCTAGTGTCAGCTTGAGCTCAAGCAGAGCAATTCAGGAGAACCTGAGAGCAGCACTGTTGGATCAGTCTGCATGGAGAGGAGTCCGAGGAGCCAGAACAGCGGAGAGAAATCAGCCAGCCAGAGCTCAGAAAGAACTAGAAAGACCGGGTGAGCTTACTCTGCAGTAAGTCTCAGGCTGAAAACCTTCTGGGCCCAGGTTAGATTGTATGAAGGCTGGAAGCTTCTAGGACTAGGCCTGAGTTTTCAGACTGAAGCACTAAGACTCAAAGACAACAATTATTCCAGACAAATAAAAGTTACTTTTATACTCGAGTGACAAGATGCATGGGATTGGTTCATGTAATGTTACCAATATGAATGAGTTTTCTGGGAAACTTAGAAAGAAAAGCTCCTTTACACACCTCCCCCCCCCAATTAGTTCTTTAAGGGGCACTTGTATGAGATAGATATTGGTTTTGAAATAAATTGTGATTACATATTAATAATTTATTGATTAACAGTGATCATATAATAGTGATCACTTGAGTAACTGAAATGCAGAAAAGTTTTCTTTGGATGAATTTAGCCCTGATGCAACTGGAAGCACAAAGATACTAACTACCTGTTACAAATTTGGGCTTTATCTCCCCTAAGATAACACATAGGCAGCAGAGACACACACAGCAGGCATATACCTGTATGCAGAAAACATCTACAGATAAGCAGTATATACACACGTACACTTAGGCTCACAAATTGACACGTTTAAGTGAATACATCTGTACATCGAGCACAGAATGCCCACAGGCCCACGGATACATTCACAGACATACACAAACACAGAGGTGCACGCACAGCCAGGCACATACATATAAATAGGGCACATTAGACACACATTTTCAAACAAGTACACACATATGTACATATGTGGACACACAGAACAGGCAAAAACATGTGTGTGTGTGTGAAAACAAGTGTATTGCAGAATATTTGATCACATTTCCAGTCCTGAGATTGGAACTGGAAAAACCCGTTTCTTGTTGTGCTGTGACTCAGCCCTAGCACTCACTTCTAACCCAAGAGCTTTCTGTTTACTGTAAACAAGTAGTTGTGGTGTGGCTTAGCCCTAGCATACACCTTTAGCCCAAGAGCATTCTGTAAACCAAGATAATAAAGTCAGGGATAGGTCAAGAAGCAGAGCAACCAGTTGAGAGAGTGAATATAAGGAAACCCAGGAAAAGGAAGGAAAGGTCTTTGAGTTGACAGGCATTTAAACCAGTGTAGAGAAGAAGGAGTCTTTTCCTCCTGGGACATTGGTGGCAGAGGAAGGTCAGCTGGGTGCTTTCTTTGCCTCTCTGAGCTAGTAGGTTTTCACCAGTGTCTGGCTCCTGAGTCTTCATTTGGTAATTGAACATTTGGGGTTTTGTTTTAAAAACAACACAAGTGAATATGTAACTATAAATACACATCAATATGTATCAGTACATAAAAAGTCACTCAAATGCCTGCACACACGTCTGTGTATGCACACATACGAAGATTATCCCATATGTTCATACACTACTTATGTGAGAACACAGTTGCACAGAGCACATAGTATACATAGGCACATGTGTAATTTCCCAGTTGGATAAATATCTCATCCAGAACGATAACACAGAGCTAGCTTTCCCTAGACTGGTCTAAGCAATTGTCAAGGGCAAAGACACCTGCCGGCTACCATGACCAGAAGGAGTAGAAACAGGTGGTACAAATTCCCGGAAGACAAGATCTCCACCTATTCCCAGAAAGGACTTGATAGTCCTCTTTTATTGGTTGGGATGTCTCTCTATCATTCCTAGTCTCCTCCCTCCCTCCCTCCCTCTCTCTCTCTCTCTCTCTCTCTCTCTCTCTCTCTCTCTCTCTCTCTCTCTCTCTCTCTCTCTCTCTCCCCCCCCCCTCCCCTCCATCTCTCTGTGTGATGGCTAATATTATGTTTTAAGTTTAAATTACTGCCGGGCGGTGGGGGCACACACCTGTAATCCCAGCACTCTGGGAGGCAGAGGCAGGCAGATTTCTGAGTTCGAGGCCAGCCTGGTCTACTGTGCTTAAGAGAGCTATAAAACAAAATGCCTCTAACCTATAAGTCCCACTTGCCCAAAGAAGAAATAACTGCCTGAAATGCCGGGGGCTGCTGTCCATGGAAGATAACAAGCCATGTTTTCACCTTGGTAAACAAGCGTGGTTGTTCCAACTGGCTCAGGATGTGCTTGATCTCACGCAGGCAGGAAGTAGGCCTCTGATTGGACAAAAGTGGGAAATATGTAGCCTTATGGGTTTTGTCTTGATAAGCCCTTGACTAATGTAATTTAATGTCATATTCTGAGCATGGGTGAAGTGGAAACGAGATTCTTTGGAAAGTCGGTTGGATGGTGTTTTGCTGGGGCAAATGCGTGAAGGAGCATTTAGCTGAAATGAACACAGGTGAGAGGGTAAGGCAGTTTGTGAAGGAACGTTTGGCTGAAGCAGACACAGGTGAAAGCAGACACAGGTTGTGGGTTGGTTCTAATGCTACTTGTGTTATTTCAGCTCCCAAAATTACACCTGCAAGTCTGCCTGTAAGACACAGAGGATTCCTGCCCCCAGTTGGCTTTGATTGGTAAATAAAGTTGCTGGCAGCCAATAGTTGGGCAGGGAGACAGAGGTGGGACTATTGGGTTCCAGGGCAAGGACTGCAGTAGAGGAGGGAGAGTCACCATTGCTGGGAGGAAAGAGGTCCAGGCCTAAGAAGTGTAGGACAGAGAGACAGACAGACTGCCAACATGTAAGAGTCAGGGCCCAGGGCCCAGAAGGGCTGCAGGCCTGGGTCTGGGGTAGCAAAGATGGAATATAGATTTGTAGTACATAATTCCGGAGTATTGGAAGGGAGGCATTAGCAACACGGAGGTTTAGGAGTGGCTCTGGATTCTCCAGTGAAACACACACATACACACACACACACACACACACACACACACACACAGAGCCTTCCATTTTAATATGCGTTAATAGCTCAATGGCTGAGCCACAGAGTGATGTCAGCTGATGCATGTGCTGAGGCAAGACCCCTGGAGGACACGTGATGTTTGGAGGGAGGATAATAGGACTCGGTGGACAATGGCGGAGGCTGGGAGCTTGGCTTGCTTACAGAACTAGCTGTACAACGCCCGCGGGTCCTCATCTTCACTGATCTCCGCTTCCCTAAGAGAGGGACAGCCAAGAACTTCCTCTGGCATTCCTGCTGGTCCCTCCTACTAATTCATGCTGAGGCTGAGGCCTGACTGTCTCTGCTAGGTCCTATCACCTAACCTGTTGCTGGACTGCTGGTGTATCCATGAAGTGTGTACAAGTGGATCAAGCTGCCACTGCCAGCTAACCTGTGAACTCAACTGCTAATTTCCAGATAACAGAGAAGGGAGTTGCTCCGAAGAACCTTTCTAAACAGGTCCACTTCCCCCTTACCCTTTCTTTCCCACTACCTCTGGCAGGTGGTGGGCAACAAAGGAGGTTAAAGTGTTTAAGAACCATCATTAAATATAAGGTTTTAAAAAATTAAAGTTACACCTAGGTCTTGGGTATGGACCTGGCCAGCATCCATGGTCCTGAACACTGTTTAATAAAGGCTGCTTCAAATTTGGCTCAGAAATTGTGGTAATGGTCTCAGAGTAGGGAAGCCGGGGTATGGGCAATTCTCCATTCATTGGCTGAGACGGAAGAGTCACGTGATGCAGACTCAAGTGGCGTTTTGCCAAGGCAAGACCTGTGGGAAGACATGTGATGTTTGGAGAGCATATAAATAAGACTCAACAGGCAGTGACAGCAGGATTGGCTTCTGCATAAAGCATTTCTTTGCCCCTAAAATTTAGCTCTGAGACATTGCTTTTTCTGGGAGATGGGCTTCTGGACCTCAGGTAGATAATGATACTATCGGGGCATCCAGAGTCCTGAGGAATTCCTCAGGTGGTCCTCAAATAAAATCATTGTTACCTCAAGTTCAAGATGAAGCAAAGCTACTTGATAATTGTGCCAGAACACAGACATGTAGAAGGGATAGCCATGTCTTATAGCCTATCTAATACCTTCCCCAACTGGTAAACTCCTAGCATGTAGCAGCCCCAAGGTGTGGTGGGACAGTAGACTTAGTTTCCTAAATTAGTCCTCATATCCTATCTAATACCTTCACTGATCGGCTAAGATGAGACTCCTAAGCTCAGAGATTTCTACTAAAGTAGATAGAAAAAGGAAATTTCCCTTGTGTCTCAAATTATTTGATTCATAGAATTATCCTAAATTCCTAGCAATTCATCCCAGTTAAAGGTGCTGCTGTTTTGTTTTGGAGATATGGTCTCACACCATTACATGTCCTTCTTAGCTGAGGCTGCCCTTCCATTTTTAAAAGCCTCCTGCCTCAACCTTCCAAATGTTGGGCTTACAGGTTTATGCCCCCCTCAACCTGCTCATATCAAGTTGCTTTTATGAGTCTCACTTCCTCCAAATCATTCATCGATAACTCAACCTTACCTGGCTAAGACACTAACTCGCTTCATTAAGTCCACTCTAGTTCAATTACTGGTGTGTCCTTCACAGTCTTTGGCTAAATGGCATTGACATTGGTATAAGCTACTCAGTGATGAGTGATAGGATCATTCTTTAAGGCAGAAAAAAAAAATGGGGAATGACCAATCCTGCTACCCCATTTGTCCAACCTAAGCAGAAGACATTATTAACCATCTTTGGATATGCCAGGCTGAACTTCTGTTTTTCCCCTCCAATTGCTCTCCTAATATCTGGGGGGTTTAGTAATTGTCCATGGGATCCAATTCATCAACAATTTCATTTATGATAAAACACAGAAAGGACTGAAAGATAGTGCTATGTATACACATGTGGAATAGAGTTTTCTTAGCCTTGGCATCTTGTTTTGTTGTTCAGGCTGACCACAAACAATTCTCTTACTTTAACCCCCTATTGCTGGGACTGACTGGAAGTGTGTGCTGCAACATCTAGCTGCTGGCCAGCAGTGGTGGCACACACCTTTAATCCCAGCACTTGGGAGGCAGAAGCAGATTGATTTCTAGCCTCCGCTAGCCTGGTCTACAGAGTGAGTTCCAGGACAGCCAGGCTACCGGCTTTTTCACAAAACAAAACAAAACAAAACAAAAAAAACGGCTTTTTTTTAACCTGTTTTTTTTTTTTTTTTTTTTTTTTTTACAGATTTTCGAGAAACCCTGTCTTGAAAAAAAAACAAAGCCAAAAAACAAAAAACAAAAAAACAAAAAAACCCAAAAAACAACAACAACAAAAAATCTAGCTGCTTTATATATAAATATTGTGGTGTTGCACATGTGCCCTACCACTGAGCCACACCTCATCCCCAGATTTTTATTTTTAATTTTCTATTTTCTTATTATGTGTGCATGAGAGTGCATGTGTAACCAGCAAACACCAAGCTGCCCCCCCCCCCATTCCACATAAGGAAGTTCTAGAACAACTTTCTAGAGTTGGTTTTCCTTTCACCGTAGATTCTAGAATAATAACTCCAGCTGTCAGGTCCCACCTCTAACAGTGGCTGGCCAGGAAGTCATTATGTAGACCAGATTGACCTGGAACTCACAGAGATCTTCCCTTCTCTACCCAGGGATTGCTGGTATTAAATGTGTGCACCACTATGCCCAGCTCCACCTCTAGATTTTTAATTCATCTACTATTCACTTCAACTCTGAAAACATCTGTTATTATACTGTTTACTACAGAAGAAACAGAAGCATATAATTTTTTTATTTTGGACTGGGTTTCATGTAGACTAGGCTGGCCTAGACCATGCTACATAGTTAAAGGCTGGCCCTGAACGTGTCTGATCATCCTGCCTCCACCTTATAAGAGCTGGGAAGATCTTCAGGAGCCACCATGCCCACCCAGCGCAACGTTCTGTATAGGTTTTAGGTGTCTGTCATTCTAGGGGCCTGTGAGGGCGACCTCCCGCAATTCACTTAGTACACCGCCGGCCATCTTGCTTGTAGTCCTCAAGGACCACAACTCCCGGCATGCCTCACGACAGCGGCACTCTATACACAACAAATCCCGACGTGTCTCTGGGCGGTCCGGAGTGGAGGGTTCTAGAAGGCGTGAGGTTGGGGGGTCTGAGAGAGCTCAGAGGCGGGTTCTCGTGGATAGCGGTGGTGGCGGCCACTGCGGGGTCTGGGAACACAAACGACTAGGGTCGCGGACGCAGCCTCGTCTGGAAAGCCATGGCAGCCCTGGGCCGGCCCTTCAGCGGCCTCCCTCTGAGCGGCAGCGCGGACTTCCTGCAGTCGCCGCCGGCCTTCGCGGGCCGGGCCTTCCCGCCAGGAGCCGCCGGCCATGACCTGGTCCCGCGGCCCGGTGTCCGCGGAGCGCCGAGCAGCCCGGGCGGGAGAACAGCGCGCGGACGGTGAGCAGGCGGGGCGGGCCCGTTAACCCCGAGGGACGTTAACCGTGAGTCCCGGGGTCGCAAGGCCGGCGACCCTCGAGGGTTCTTCGGCCAGGCCGCTTCCCTCCACTCGCGCGGCCGCCGGCCGGGACAACTTTGAATGCCTTTGGGACATTTGGGTTCCTCATCGGGCGATGTGGTGGGCAGAAATGGGTTTGGAGCGAGTGCTCAACTGTCACTGCCCCGATCGAAGTGACAACCTTAGATTTCCTTGCCTGTGGTTATTTGGAGTCCCCGGCAAGACGTGATCACTTGGGACCTGTGTCGGTCTATCACGGCTAAGGAAGGGATGTTCAATTTGTGGCGGGAGATCCGGCTAAGTGAGGCGAGAAATACAGGATGCAGAAATCTAACATTTAAGTTCCCGTCTTGAGTGACTGGTTTGTTTTTTTTTTTTGTTTGTTTGTTCCAACAGTGTTTCCATTCACTGTAGAAAGAAACACAAGCGATTGGCCGAGGATGATGAGTAAGTTTCGGGACCAATTTGTCCTCTTTGTGGTGGCGGTTAGTTTATTATGTGTATCCTATTTGAAGTGAAAAAGGTGAAGCGTTTGTATCTCTTTAAACTGGTGACGTTGTTTGCCTTTTAGGGGCAGAAACTGAGTGTCAGGCAGGTAGAGGAAAATTCACATGCATTTTAAACTGTTATTTCAGACAGTTTAAAGAAAATCACAGGCTATGTATTGGAAGGGGTTGGGTTCTCCTCGGAAGTAACCTTGTAACATGTTTTCTTTCTCCGAAGGAAAAGACCAGAAACTGTGCTTTCAGTTGTTTAGCTTTTTACCTGGTCACTCTGCAGTGCAGTGGGGTTTTATTGTTTCCTTTGGCTGTCTTACAGCTTATTCCAAATGAGTATATACAAGGTCTACCTGTTGGGTTTTTTGTTTCGTTTTAAGACAGCCTCACTGTGGAGCCCTGCCTAACCAGGGTTGTCCTAACTTAGATCTGCTAGCCTCTGCATGTTGAGATTAAAGGCCCACATGCCACCATGCCTCGATACCTGCTTTTCTTTTCTTAATCATTATTATTAAATATACACACAGATCCCATGATGGGAATGTGGAAGTTAGAGGACAGCAGTTGGAAGTTGGTTCTCTGCCACCCTGTAGGTTCCAGATCAAAATCAAGTTCCCAGCGTACGGGCCTGCGTCCTCACTCACTGAGTCACCTTGCTTTCTTGTGTTTCCTGTGCTAAGGCTGCGCTGAGCTTCACTTGACCCCAGGCCCTGTCCTGGGTAGTCTGTCTGATCCTGCTTCCGCCCTACCCTTGTAGAAACTAGATTCTGAGAATGATGACTTAAATCCAGTAATCCCAGCCCAGAATTCAGGGCCATCTCTCAAAGCACAAAACAAACAAGAGCTAGTAAGGAAGGTGGAGGCAGGAGGATCAGACATTGAAGGTCATCCTCTGAAACATACTGACTTTTGTGGCCAGACCCTCCCTGTCTTAAAAAGGAAGGGAAAAAAAGGAACTAAAAATGAATTTTGAATTGACTTGATACTTAGACACAGTTTTTTTTTTTTGATTGTTTTGTTTTGTTTTGTGTTGTTTTGTTTTAAAAAAAAAAAAAAAAACAAGGCCAGAAGGCAGCGGCCTGTGCCTTTAGTTCCAGAGCTTGAGGCCAAGATAGGCAGAAGTACCCTGTCTCTGTGAGAGAAAAAAAAAAGTCTTGAAAATTACCTTATTTTTTGTGACTAGGGGATAAGGGAGGAAGAAGGAGCCCCATCTTGGCTGTGGTAGATATCATCCACTTCACCTTTTGTTTGGTTGGCTTTTGGTTTGTTGTTGTTTTGGGGTTTGTTTGTTTTGTTTTTCAAGGCTGGTGTTGGACTCAGAGATCAGCCAGCCTCTGCCTCCCAAGCACACCACCACTTTTTGCTCACTATATTGTCCTGGAACTTACTGTGTAGACCAGGCTAGTTTTGGTCACTTACCTACCTATGCTTCCTAAGTGCTGGGATTAAAGTGTCAGCATTCCCAGGTTTTGTGTGTGTGTGTGTGTGTGTGCTTGTTTGTTTGAGAGAGGGAGAGAAAGAGAGAGATACACATATATGTGGAAGCCAAAGGTTGACATAAGGCATCTTCCTCAGTCACTCTGAATGTTCTATTTTGAGGCAGAGTGTCTCACTCAAACCCAGAACCTCCTGCATTTGGCTTGCTCTATGAATCTCATCTCCACTTCCTGAGCCCTATAATTACAGGTGGGTTCCCATGCCTGCCTCTCATTTACATATATTCTCTGGTCTTCATGCTGACACAGCATGTATTGTACTTAATCCTTTGAGCCATCTCCATAGCCCCCAACCTCATTTTTTGTATGGTTAGGGGTCAAACAGCCAGGAACTTTCCTGCCTCTGCTCTCTGGTGCTAGGATTACAAGTCACTATGCTTTGTTGTTTTAATATTGGTTCTGAGGATTGAACCCAGGTCTTCATACTCACATGACCAGTGCCCTTCCCGCTGAGCTGTTTGCCCCAGCCCAAAGAGTTGCCTTAGATCAACTTATCCCTTGGCTAGATTAGGGGGTTTGCTGCTTTGGGATTGCTATAGTTAAGAACCCATTTTTGTCTTCTATAGTGCTATAGGTTTTTCAATTACTGATTCTAGTGTTTGCTTACTTTGTAGGAATTGGGCTAGGTACAGTTGCAAATGCCTTTAATTCCAGTGCTTAAAAGGCAGAGACAGGTAGATCTCTTCAAGGACAGCCAGGACTACACAGTGAAATCCTGTCTGGGAGTAGGGAATGTAAAAACGATGTAAAATAAGTATGTTTAATTCCTGCACTTGGGCGACAGAGGCAGGCAGATCTCTGAGTTCGAGGCCAGCCTCATCTATAGAGCAAGTTCTAGAACAGCCAGGCTTACATGGAGAAACCCTGTCTCAAAAAAATAAAATAAAATAACAAAAAAGGTTTCAAAGGTTAGCTGCCTTTGAAATTGTGGATGGAGAGAGATACTGACCTTGAAAGGGGTTTGCTGCAGGATATTCGCACCCTGTGAGCTACTGCCAGTCAGCTCTAGGTCAAGAGATGAGCAGGCAACCAGCTGACAGGGAGTGAACAGAAGGAACGAAAGAGGGGGGTCTCAAAGGAGTTGGAGGTGTTTAAGACAGCATGGAGAAAGAGAAAGCTTCCTTGAGGACAGTGGGTAGAGGAGCTAGCAGAGCTAGCTAAGCAGCGCTCTTATTGGCTTCATTTTCACCCCAGCATCTGGCTCTTGACTCTTCATTGGTGATGATCAGCTGGGAATTTTGTTTTGAAAACAACAGGGGTGGCTGCACATGCCCAGATGTGCACTGCTTAGCCTGCAACCCTCACTGCTCTCTCAGTATCTAAAAGCCTTTCTTTAAAATTCTGGTTTATTTTTCTTTGTGTGTGTGTGTGTGTGTGTGTGTGTGTGTGTGTGTGTGTGTGTGCGCGCGCATTCACACATGTATGTTAATGTTCAAAGCCCAGGGGTATTAGAGTCTTTAGAAGCTGGAGTTACAGGTGGTTGGGAGCCACTGATGGTGGGTGCTGGGTACTGAATTTGGTGGTGGGTGCTGGCTATTGAATTTGGGTTGGGCAAGAGTTAGTCATGCTCTTAACTGATGAGCCATCTCTCCAGCTCCTAGAAGCCTTTTTTTTTATTTTATTTTTTTTGGTTTTTTGGATTTGGTTTTTCTAGACAGGGTTTTTCTGTATAACCCTGACTATCCTGGAATTCACTCTGTAGACCAGGTGGCCTCGAACTCAGAAATCCGCTTGCCTCTGCCTCCCAGAGTGCTGAGATTACAGGCGTGTGCCACCACCGCCCTGCCCTAGAAGCCTTTTTAAATTCACATTTTCTTCAGCGCTTAATCACTATTGATCTTCAGCTATTAGCAACATAAACAACTTCTAGGCATAAAACAGCCTAAGATTAAAGAACAATTTCATACATTTAATTATTAAATGTTCTGGGAGATTACCCATTCTTGTTCAATTTATTATTTTTTTTCTTAGCTGGTGTTTCACAGGCATGTACCACCACACCAGCTTAAAGCTTTTGAAAGGGCAGGATTTCATGTAAATCAGGGTATCCTGAAACTTCTGTCTGGCAGACACTGGCCCTAAACTTGATCCTCTGGCTTCTTGTCTCCTAGATATTTCAAGTACTAGAATGAGGTAAAAGTCTAAATCAAACATATAGTGGATTTTGAATTTTTTTGAAAATACAAGTTTTAGAGGCATTGCCAAATTTTATATTCCAGAGACTTTAATATTGATTTTCACAGTGTTGACATGGATTAAATCATTTGTTTCCTTCAACCCCCAGTTTAGTGAATCTGAAGAAGGAATAATGAGTGGGCTTTTTGGCTATACGCCTGTGGTCCAGGCCTGTTGCCGCACATGATACTGCCATGCAGGAGAATGCTGTACTCTAAACACTTGTCAAAAAGAACAGGAAAGCAAGGCAGCCAGCTGTCCCACTTGCTTCGTGCTGCTTTTAGCTTGCAGTGGACATATCATGCTAAACATGAGTTCATGTAAGAGCTTAAACAGTTAACTTCCTTTCGAAAAAGCAAGGGATTTATTGAAAAGGCATGGAGATGAGAATCAGGGTCTCTGCGGTCTAATCCTCAACTTTCAGATTTCCTTTACTATGACACTTTCTAGGCCCTAGTTTCCAAATATATCCAAAAGGAAGAAGCTGGGTTTGATGAATACTAGGGTCTCTTAAGTACTAACTTAGCTATGATGCAGGTGGGGTGGAGTGTATTATGCTAACAGAAAGGTAGGTAGATCCCTTTATTGTTCTGGGACACAGAGCCAAAGGCAAGCAATTTGTGCTAATGGCCTGCTTTTATGGTACTCGAAGCATACTTTGTAATCCTGTGTTTTTGGTGGGAGGAAATAGAGTTACAGCCAGCCCCAGGGGGAGGGGGAGGCACACAACATCACTGGGAGAAATTGCTTCTTTGTCTTGTCTTTTTTGTTTTGTTTTGTTTTTTTAATGTGTGTGGGTGTTGCATATGTACCAGGCATGTGCCTAGTCTTCCTTAGAGGCCAGAAGAGAGTATAGAATTCCCTGAAACTAGAATTACACGCATTTGTGAACCACCATGTGGGTGCTGGGAATCAAACCTCTGTCCTGTAAGAGGAGCCAGGCTTCTTCTGACTGAGTCCTCTCCAGCCCTCCTTTGTCTTTTCTATTGCTTTATGTCCCATTTGATTGTCCTACAGATATTTTTCCTTTTAATCTAAAAGTTTAAAATCTTGGAGATGCTGCATAAATTGTTTAAAAAGGGAATAGAAGAAAATTTTTTGGAAAAGGTATGGGGAGGGGAAAAAAGCATGATGTTCTAACTAGGAAAAAATAGAAATGCTTACATTTAATAATTTGATTAAAAATAATAATACATTGGGACTAGAGAGCCAGCTCTGTTAAGAGCATTTATTCCTGGGGGTCCGAGACCTTCTGACCCCCACAGCACACCTACGATACACATGCCTACAGGCAGAAACTTAAACAAAATAAATGGATTTTTTTTTTTTTTTTAAATTAAATGAATTTTAGCTGGGCCTGGTAGCCAGTATCCTCAATCCCAGCACTCTAGGCAGAGGCAGGCAGAACTCTATGGAGGAGGCCAGCTGGACAGAGTGGGACTGTCCCCAAACTATATCCTTTTTGAATTCATTAGTGAAGTGGCTCATTCAATGTATTTCCTCTGTAATGGGATTGTTTTCTTCCCTCCCTCTCTTCCTACTGCTTTCCTCCTCCTAGGTGTCCAGTAAGGAAGAAGCGACTGACTGAAGCTGAACTCAGTGCAGTTGCTGACGAATGGGTTCTCGGTACACATCAGGGCATAGAAGGTCATGGGGTAGACACGTGTCCTGGTGACCTTTCTGTGCCCAGCATGCTAGATGCTGTCTGTGAAGAAATGGATCAGACAACTGGAGAGCCACAGTGTGACATTGCCCGAAGGAGACTTCAAGAGATTGAAGACAGGTACTGACCGTGTCACTGCTCTCCTCCTGGGCTGCTCAGGTCACGTGGTGATGCTAGAGATGGGGAACGAAAGACAGACACTTAATGGTAGATCGAGGAAAGCTTGACTAAGCATTTTACTAACCATGTCGGACTCAGTTTTCCTGGACACGTCTTCCAAAGCCCCTCTCCTCGGTGAGAAGCAGCCTCATTTGGCCAGCTTTCTCTGGGTTGTGGCTTACATGATCTCTCGCTGCAGCATCTGTGGGTTTTTTCTTTTAGTTTTAAACTTTGTCATTTACTACAAGAAATATACAGTGCCTTGACTGATTTTTTTTTTTTCTTTCTTTCTCCGATTCATTATTTAGGATAATTGACGAAGATGAAGAGGTTGAAAGTGACAGAAATGTTAGCCACCTCCCAAGTCTTGTCCTTTCTGACACCATGAAAACCGGTTTGAAGAGGGAATTTGATGAAGTCTTCACAAAGAAGATGATTGAGTCTATGTAAGTGCAGCTTTTCCACCTAGCTGATGGGGGGGGGGGGGGGCTCGTTTCTCTGTTCTCTTAACTGCTCAGACTCAGCATGGAGACTGTGTCAGATGAGTGACAGCTGGAATCAGTCGCTATCATAAAGCCCACAAACTGTAGCATAGCCTTCTGAGGTCGCTTAGGGTTTTTAACTCTGGGATTTGTTTGAGGGGTGGGAATGTTGCTCTGTGCTCCAGGTTCCTATTCACAGGTTTCCTCCTTCCTTCATTGACTTGATTTAAAACATAATTTAAACCAGGCATGGTGGCTTGCACAGGTAACCCCTGCGGTACTCCAGAGGCAGGGGTCTGTTTGCTCTACATAGTGAATCCCAGGCCACCCAGGGCTGCAGAGTGAAACATTGTCATTCACCCCACCACCACCCCCCACTCCCAAAGAAAGGAAGAGAAAAAGTGATGGTGATGTCAAAGCACAGTATATTTTTAAGACAGATGTGATGGTGCCCTGCCAGACCAAGCCACATACTGAGATCAAAGAGAAAACAAGAAGCAAGGGCTAGAGACGTGCCTGGAGTAGAGGGCTTGGGTGGACCAGTGAAGCCCCGGGGTCTGCTCTCAGCACTGCAGAAAGTGGAAAATGGGCCCATAGTTTAATGAGCTCGGTTAACTGGTTTGCTATATTCTCAGAGTAGAACTCAAACCTAAGAGCCTGCTAAGCCAAGTGGCAGCTAGAAAGCACTCTGCTTAGACCAGATGTGGACTGATATCAGCCCTCCTGGGCTGGGCTGGGCTGGGCTGGGCTGGGCAGTGCAGTTATGCACTGCCTGGGAGACAGATTCAATACTCACTGAGGGTGAGGATAGGGATCTAGAAAGTGCTCTTGGGATACAGACCTCAGGAGTGCTGGCCACTGTTGCCTTTAGGCAGAGAGGGAGCAGGTCAGCTATTGCTTGTGGGAGATCCAGGTTTTCAGTCAGGCCCTAGCTTAAGTTTATAATTAACTATTGAGTCCTGAGGGTGTGTCAGTAGTGAAGCCACTGTGTATGCAGGTCACATTGCCCTTCTGCTCAAAATAGTGTCTGCTGCTCTCAGTAGTTTTCCAGAACTGAGCCTTTGAGTATTCTTCATTGTATTCTTATTTACTTCTGTGTCCCAGAAGATTTTTCCTACACCAAAGGTAAGGACATTTTTTCCACTTTGAAGATGGGTGCTCATGTAGCCCAGGCTAGCCTAGAACTTATCACCCTCCTGCGTGCACCTTCCAAGTGCTAGAATTATAGGTACTGCTCCCAGCTATGGTTGAGAAAAGTATTTTTCTTTCACTTATTTAGTGTAATTGTTTTAGTTTAACTATGAAACAATCTACTTCAGAACTATATGAAACAAAGGGCATTAGACTCAGAACCACAAATCTAAACAAAAGATTGTAATCATGCAAAAATGTTCATTAAAAACATTTCTCTGTGTCATTACAGCTAGTGATATGGCTCTGTGGTCCTCATCCTTAGTGCCATCCCCAACGTATCTGCTTCAGATTATAGCATTAAATCAAAGGCATGATTCTTTTTGTTGTTGTTTTGTTATTTGTGACAGGTTCTTTCTATGTAGCTCTGGCTGTCCTAGAACTCACTATGTCAAACAGGCTAGCCTTGAACTCACAGAGACCACCTGCCTCTATCTGCTGAGTGCTGGAATTAAAGCGGTGCACCAATGCACCCAGTTCAAAGGCTCTGTTTTGGACATTGGGAATTTATATTACTGCTGTTCATGGCATCTGTTAGACGGGGTATTGATTTGGTGTAAAATACAGAGGGCTGGTGATATTGCTAAGAAGTAGAGCACTCCCATGTGAGCCCTGGGATCAGTCTCCAGCATGTGAACTTTTATGTATTTGAGGGGCTGGAAACAATGCTCACTTCTATGAGGGTTTTAGTTAGGGTTTCATTGCTGTGAAGAGACATCAGGAGAACCTACCTCCTCAGGCCTACTGCACAGCCACTTGAATTCTAAATATCTCTGGCTCTTTTTTAAAAATGAAGCATCACCTAACTAACAGATGCTAATATCATTCTAAGTTTAGTATATCTGCTGCTGACGTGAACATTTTTGGTTTTCTTTGGCTTTTCAAGACAGAGTTTCTCTATATAAATTCCCTGGCTGTCCTGGAGCTTGCTCTGTAGACCAGGCTGGCCTTATACTCACAGAGATCCACCTCCTCTGTCTCCCAAGGGCACGAGACACTGTGACCCAGCTACACTTTTAATTAAATGATGTAAATTTCTATAATGAGAACTGATGAAAGACATCAAGATAATTGTGAAGCTGGTAGTAGTTACTGACTGCGTATACACCGACCACGGACCTGCCCTTTCAGGACCCCCAGCGCTTAGCTGACTGCAAGGTGTTGAGAGCGAACAGGAGCTTGCTACAGGTAGCCTTTATTTGCGTCTCCTAGAGTTTTTGATAAAACTCTGTATTTTCCGTCCCAGGAGCCGTCCTTCTATGGAGCTTGTGCTCTGGAAACCTCTCCCTGAACTCCTTTCTGAGAAGCCAAAGCCATCATCGATCCCTAAAAACTACATGGGAGAGAGCCGCACAAAGCACACGGCTGCAGGCACTGCCTTCCCACGGAGAACTGAACTGTTCCTGGAGCCTCGGGGCACAGGCACACCGCTCTACCGTAGTCTGGAGACAGCTGCTAGCACCGAGGAAGAGATGGAGCTCTAGACACCACTTTCTGCTCCAACTTGACAACTTCTAGAAGGCTCCTGTGTTCAGTAATGAGCCTGCCTACATAGTATAGGGGCCTGAAAGTTTTATGAAACGGGTGTAATATCTCCTCCGCCTGTGACTTGGGTGGGACTGTCATTGTGGGTAGCCATTTATTGAATTCAACTCTTTGTCAAGGAAGCTTATCTCAAGGAAAATGCAGTTTTTAGTAGGCTTATCCAAGAAACGTTACAGTCTCTTTAAAGACAGATAATGCTGGATGTGTTATGGTGACTTAAGTCGTCTGTCACATTGTTGAAGCCATTCATTCTTGAGATGATTATATACAGGAATGCTCCTGATTGCCACTGCACCCTGATTGCCGAGTCATGTATTGAGCTACTTGTAGTGGTCACTGTACACTTGGGGCTTGGAAGGGAAGATAGCAGGACTTTGAGTTTCTTGTGAAGGAATTGAACAAGCAGAGAAACTTGTGTTGGTGTCAGGTTGGTGTAGCCAGATCACTCAAGCAGTAGCCCTTGGTCTCCTTTCATGACTGAATAGCTCAGTTGGTCAGTAATGTTTACACCTCAATTAACTTAAGTGATTGATTTAAAGAGTGTGAGGTAAATTGCCTGTGAGAGCAGTGTCTTTTCATGAATCCTAAGGACATGCTATGTCAGCTAAACCTACCATTGATTGCTTCTAGAGTTTAAACAGGGAAGGTTGTGCTTGTATGAGCAAGTTGAGTTTTTAATGTTGGTTCTGAAAACAGTGAATTAGCTGAAAAGAAGTGGACAAGTGTCTTGGAGACTTAATGAAAGCGCTAACTGTCCGGTGCTTAAGCTGTTGTGCAGTAAGCCTAATAGTTAGCAGAAGATGGCCTCCTGCCAGCAGGAAATCTTTACCCTTTAGTACCCGAACCAGGCTCAAGGTGTTCTTTGGGAATAACCAGGGTTAAAGTTTTTAATTTCTCAGGAAGAGCTCTTCAGCATGGCAGGATGTGTAATGAAGGCTTTGCAGTTCCTTCAGCGCTGTAGAGCAGTAAGATGTCCAGTGAGTGTGGCGGCTCTTTCTACAGCAAAACACCTCGGTTCAGTTTTCAGTTTCTGGGTTTCTTCTCCCTTTGTATAGGGGAAAACAGAAGAGAGGTTTATGCTGAGTAGAGGTGAATTTTTAGAAACTTAGCTTCCTGGCATTTTGCAACCCATGCTGAAATCCCTCCTGTGGATGGCATAGGAGTCCCACGTCTGTCATTGGACTGGTTCTCCTCTTGCCTATTGTTCCTGCTCTCTATTTCTGTCTGGATGTCAGGAAAAAGTTTAATGTTTAATATTTAAACAAAATATTTATGTCTACACAATAAAGTTTCTCAACCTTCAAACCAGTATTGAAACCAGCTACTTGTTTCTTCATCTCAGACTCAGAGGTGAATGACAACTTCTTCTGTGGAATGTGCAGGTGTTTGGTTCATGTCATGTGAAAAACTCCTGGCTTATTTAATGGGACCAACTTGTGAAGTTTATAGCCTTAAAGAAATCTCTGTGCTAAGTTTAGACCAGTTTAGAAACATGCAGGGACTGCCAAGGCTCTGGAGTCAGCCCAGTGTTAGGGCAGGAAGCTTTCCAGAGGGGCTAAAACACCAGGATTGCCTCTGGGGAGGGCCTGAAGTGGCTCTGAATCAGTTGGTAACCACTTGAGAGCAGAGATGTCTTAACTTGTCAGGAGTTCTTACCTGACATAACCCTGTTTCAGCAGGAAAGTAGATGTTCTTGTGCTCCTTTTTGGACTTTATCTTCTTGCACGTGTTTGTACAGAAATCACCTTCATCCTTGTGGTGCTTACATCCGACTGTCTCCACAGCCCTGATGCCTCTGCGCTCTGTTTTCCTTTCTAGCATAAGACTTTGGCTTTTGCCTTAAGGTTTTCCTAAGGAATTAACAGGTCTTTTCATCTTGAATAGTTTTTACAGTGTGAATCAAACATTGGCTCAGCATGCCAATGTGAACGTCAACAATTTACAGCAGGTGAGCTCTGATGAACAAATGTGTATTTTCTGTGAGTCTGAGTCGGGGTGTGCGTGGGTTTTGATCCTTGGGTTGGGGTTTTGTTGTTGTTCTTAGTATGAAATAATACGAGAATCCAGTTCTCATGATAAAAATCAGTTTAAAACTGTTAAAACAGGCCTTAGAACTGAGGGGAGGCTTAGCCAGCAGGTTGATTCCCCCACTCGCTCTGGAACCTGGCTTTAATAGTGACAAGACTGCTGCAGTACTAGCAGCATTCTGGAAGATGTGTCGGATTTGCTTTAAAGATGAGAATCTGGTCTTTCTGTATTTTATTATTTTCAATAAAACTCAATGTTTTGAACTTTTTAAGTATCTGTAATCCTGTATAAATGTAAATGAAGCATTTTTTCTTAGCTTTAAATTGTAATTAAGGGAGCATCCTTATCAGTGAAACACTTAAATTTGTCCTGAAAATTTGATGCTGTGGGGTCAAAGGTGAGCTGTTTTTAGAATAGGCAGGCTGCCTTGCCCTTGTTAATGTACCACTAGCAGGTCACTGCCATGGGACATCAGATACCGACCTTGTGACTGAGCCTTCAAGGTTGAGATGTAGAGGTGAACAAGTTGGCGGGGTTTGAAGAGACCAGGCAGTCTATGACGTTGATGTGCTAGAGCTGACAGGCCACTGGGGGGCAGTATTGCCTACACATATTCTTTGTTAACCAGATCCTTGACTCATGAGGCAGGGGATTTTATCATTGGGTTACAGTTGCAGCAAAAAACAAAAAAAAAAAAAACTTATTTTTAACCAAATTTTGAAAACCCTGGGTATAAGTTATCTAACATGACAGGTTGGAAACTAGGATTAAGATAGATACAGCTCAGTATCTCACCAGCTAATCCCAAGGTTCTTGCTTTTGACCAACTGTTGGCTTTACAGACATCTTAGTGTCTGTCATGTTGTCATGGTGACTTCATTGAAGCATTGGTGTATGACTCAGTGATACCAGATTAGAGGCACTCATTGTGGTACCTGCCTGTCATTCCATCTCTTAATCGGAAGGCCAGTCTGTCCACGGTGAGTTCCAGGCTCTATTGCTTGTGAGTGCAAAATGAGTAGATACTCAGAGTAGGCTGATGTGTGTTGATTTGGTTCTCCTCTCCTCGGACCAGTGGTGGCATTTTAGAGATACACTTTGAGCAGTGCTGAAATGCCAGCTCCCGCAAGACACTACTGTTGACTTTTAAGCATTGCCTGGGGTGGGTATACAAGTCATCCTGCTTCATGAAAGAGGTCAGCAGGGTTGCTAGAGCCATCTTCTTCAGTGATGTAGCCACTGGTAAGTTGCCCATGCATATACAAGCAACCTTAAATACAAAAGCCACACTCATACAGGATGGAAGCGGGATTAATTGGGAAGAGAGGGTTCAGTAGAAGGGGCAATGAAGATACTGGGGTAAATATGATTAAAACACAAATAGATTGTCAGAAAAAAATTTAAGTCACAAGGGTAAAAAAGTATTTGGGGTATTATGGTCCTAATCAAATCCCAGGATTTGAGAGGAGGCTGAAGGAAGATCCCAAATTCAGAGTTATTGTCTGTCCCATATTGATCTCATGAACCCAGCATGGACTGCAAGAGACCCTGCCTCAAACGGTGTAGGGGGTTGGGTCAGTCAATAAAGTGCTTGGCTTGCAAGCATTCTGAGTTCAGATCCCTAGCACTCATTTTTAAAGGGGGTTGAGGGTTGTTTATTATCCCAGTACTTGGGAAGACAGAGGTAGGAGAGTCCTGGAGCTTACTAGCCAGCTAGTCTACCTGAACTTATGAGCTCCAGATTCAGTGAGATCTTGTCTCAAAAAATAAGGTTGATTCTGGCCTAACCCATGTACCCGTGGGAATTCATACCTATACATGGAACATATATATACAAAATACAAAAACATAGGTATAATCTCAATAAAGTCACAAAAGTAGCAATTGAATTTCTAGGAGGCAAGAATTGAGACTTGAAATACTCCTGGAGTAGGCCATGCGTCTGCCGTCCAGCTCCAGTAGTTCATCTGACAGAAAAGCAGAGGCAGATGCCTAGCTGTTGTGAGGCCCGGGGATTTTGTCTGCGGCCATCGCTTGCACCTTTAGTCTGGATTTTGGAATAACACCTTATTACTAGAGTATTTGGTTTCAGAGAGTAAAAAGGTTGATTTTCGGATCTAGACAAGCAGCTTGGTGTTTCGGTATGAAAATGTTCTTGAAAACCAGGTGTCTTCTCAAAGCTGATCAGTGTTTTGGCCATCTGTACAGGAAATGGAACCCTGAAAATCTACATACTGTCCTATCCTGTTAGTACAGCAGCCACTTCAACGTGATGCTATTAAATGTAAATGACTTGTTTTAACTTAGAAACACTTATGCTCTGTGGATGGTGGCAAATATCTGCCTGTATTATCCCTAAATAGATGATTGGTCCTCAAGTATTCATGACATAGCTTCCAGTTATAACACTAGAACTTGGCCTGAGTGAACTAGTGTTGCTGAGCACTGTGGACTCCCCAACCAGGTCCTTGCCCTGAGGTGTGCACATGGAAACCTTCCTATCACAGCAGTCAACACATGAGCTTGTATTGTTTGCAGTTGTAGCCTGCTTGGACCTACTGACTAGACTCAGAATTCTATCAGTAGGGACACTTTGACCACCCTCAAAATATTGATAGGGAAGATATATTTAAATGTTAAATTGTTAATCTGCCTTATCAGTGAAAAATGAGGGTCTCTACCAGGGCAGACTGCAGTGAGCTATTGTCATTGTCTCTGGAGTCTGTAGTGGATTTCTTCCATGATGGAACCAAGGCTGCATGCATGCTAGACATGATACCCCCAGCCTACACTAAGGGTTGGTGAGGGACTAAAACTTTTCCAAAGTGGATCAGGAGAAAATACGAATTTCGAGTGCATAGAAGGTGGCAGATGTCCAGCTACTAGTGACACTCTATAGTCCTTTCCAAGTTATAATTGGTCATCTGCCCCCCCCCCCCCCCAGTTACTCAGCTCAAAAGTGTTAAGAGTTAAAATCGGGAAGTCTGATACTTCCTGATCCTAGCAAAACAGTGACTTAAAAAGCAGCACCTCAGTGGCGTGGCTGGCGTGTATATACCCACGCTGCACAGCTCAGGTTTGATACCCACCCAGAAACAAAGGCAGCTAGGCTCTGTCTCTGCCACTTAGTAACTGTGATGTGGGTCAACTGGCCTGAGGAAAAAGCTTCCAGTGACTTTTAAAAAAAAAGTGGTACACTCACATTAGCTGGATAAATTACTCCTTTAGCAAACAAAGAGGGAATACAACAGCCCTAGAAATCATAGAACAGGATGCTGTGTTTGTTTTGTTGTTTTAATTGCATGGGTAGTTTTAAATAAATGGAGAAAGCACCTTCTAGAAGCTACACTAGCAAGAAGATTCCATCAAGCATTTACATAGTAAATTTTCATTTTACAAAGATTCTTCATCTTCATTTAAAAATGAACATAAGGAAAAACAAGCCCCCTCAGGTTGGTGTTTCTCTGCTTGTACAAGTAAACAAAATGAAACCTAGGAAGCTGAGTGGAGAAAGAAATGATCAAGGGCCATTCGTGAATTCCAGGCCCACTTGAGGACATGCCAAGAGGCAGGTGTGGCAGTGCACACCTGGTAAAGCCCAGCACTTGGGAGGTGGGGCCAAGAGGGTCAGAAGTTTCGGCCTAGCCTCAGCTACACAATTTGAAGCCAGGCTGGGAGAGAACTGTCAAATGGCCCTCCCTGCTGTTTAGAGCATACTACCACCTTTAAGATAAACTAGAATCTCAAACGCTGTAGTACTGGAATACCTTTGAATACCTTAGACAGCTGAGTGTCAGAAGACAATACTTGAAAGTCTCTCTGAGGTTTGAAATACTTTAGAGGAATTTGTGTAAGGCCAATAGCCTCTACTTTGGCTTTTACAGAAACAGACAGGCCTATGCTATCCTCTAGGCAGTGTGATGGTGAGGGAAGGGGCCCAGTGTTGCATGGCTCTTCAGACACTAATCAGCTGGGGGAAAAGTTCATTGGCAAAAGTATCCTCCCAGGAGTGGTCAGTACCAAGTGGAGAAGACATATCACTGAAGGGAGAAGGGGAGCCCTCATTTCCACAGTCACTGTGAGCATCCAGCAGGCAGGACGGAGCTCTTAGACAGTGGCCGGATGAAAGCAGGTTTGAGATGCCCAACTCGGGAATGAAGTCATCTTCCAAAGGTTCTTTCTTCACTGAGACAATGAATTCAGGGTGATCCTCTTCTGAAGAGCTTAGAGGTGCTTCCTCAATTTTCACTACCACATTAGTTTGGCTCTCTGTCTCAGAGGGGATCTCTAAGACTAGAGGCTTGGTGTACACATGGTCAAAACGAATGAGTTCATTAATGGCTTCCAGCTTGGCTGATGAGGTCCCCACTGACAGAGAAAGGGAGGCTGGTAAGGAACTAGGTCCTTCTGGGTAGACCTCTGGGAGTTCCTCCAGATTAGCAGACTCTGGGGAAGGACATTTGAAAAACATGACAGGGTCCAACTTGTCCAGAATGCCCAAAAGGATATCAGACTACAAGAGGCAAAACACAAAAGAGTTCACTATTAGAATGAATGTGACAGTCAGTCTTCCAGGAATACTCTTAGTACTGGGTTCCACAATGTTACTTAGTACTTATGCTCTCAGATATAGGACCCCCCCAGACTTACGCTCTCAGATCGCAGGTCCCCCCACCCCCGCCCCCATTCCCCCACCCCTGCCCCCACGGAACAGCTTCCCCCTACTCCATGACATAATCCACTGAAGACTAGGGAAGTGACTAGTTTACTCCCAACCCCGCCAACACTAACTTCTCCATTTGCCTGACTAGACCTGTCGCTCAGATGCTACAGAATGAGCTCTACCTCAGAATCTGAAGAGGCAACAGCGTCAGAATCCACGGGAAGATGTTCTGGGGAGGTGGCAACTGGGCCTGCACCTGCTGCAGAGGTGCACATAGTCTGAGTGCTGCGGACTCAGCAGACCCGGCCACCAGCCTTACTCCACTCCCCTGAAAGTTAAGACCACAGTGAGTAAACACACATCTAAAAGTCTCCGAGATAAACACACCAGGCAGCTGTGAGTCTCTGCTCTTAAAGACTAGAAAGGAGCTGGAGAGGTGACTCTGAATATGATGTGCTTGCTGTGCAATCCTGAAGATCCAAGTTCAAATCTCTAGTACCAAGGGAGGCATAACAAGAGGCTCACCAGGGCTTGCTGGTCACCAGCCTAGCTCTGCTGTGACTCTGCTTCAGAGGAAGAGGGTGGACAGACAGTAAGACAAGACATCCAACATCCTCCTTAGACCTCTGTGCATAAGCAGAGATGTGTACAGACCCACATCCATGTACACATACACACCTACATAACTACACAAAGTAGCATCTGCCTGTAATGGTAGCACCTGGAAGGTGAAGAGAGGAGGATCATCAGCTACATAGCAAGTTTGAGGCCAATCTGGGCTACATGAGACTCTATCCCCCAAAAAGGCCAAGAAACAAGCCACCTGTCATGCAGATAATTCCAGCACTAGGGAAGCTAAAAGAAGAGGATCCTAAGTTCAGTTCCAGGAAACATGAAAAACTCAGGATTGATCAGCTAGGCATGGGGCACGTGCCTATAGTCCCGCTACTTAGAAGCAGAAGAACTGACACAAGTTCAAGACCGGCCAAAACCAGGCATTAAGACCTTGTCTCCCCCCCCCCCCCCCCCCAAAAAAAAAAAGATTTGACCAGAGGTCCAGAACACAAATCTGGTGATGCCACAACCAGTTCTCACAAGATTTACCTTCGACTCTGCCTCTGGAATCTCTTCAGAATCCAGCATGTCCATTCCCAAGCGTGCTCTTAGCTCCTGGTTCTCAATCACAAGGCCATGCGTTTTCTCTCGTAAAAGCTGATTTTCTAGCTGGAGTTTTTGGTTCTGTAAGAAGATACAGAAGAGGCTATTGAAACACGTGATCCCTCCGTAAGAAGCCGCTGGGGGCTCTGCTGCGGGTGGCTTCCTGCCGACCTGGTGAAGCCTGTGCACGGCAGTCATTGTGCTGGGCGTGGCTCAAGAATGGTACAGATGTGTTGGCAGAAGGCTGGCCCTCCCAGGCTTGAGGCCCTAGGTTCTACCTTCGACGCTGCATATACTAACATGGGTGGCTCAGGCCTGTGATCCCAGCACTTGGACCATATCAACAAGAGAAACAAATTTTGGGTCATCTTTGGCTACACAGCAAGTTAGAGCCCAGTCTGGGATATATTAAGCTGTCTCCCAGAAAAATGCTGTTGAGCAGTTAAGCAGGCCGAGGCAGGAAAAAGAGTTTATTCAAGGCCAAGCTCTGAAGAAAACAAAGCCAAAGTGTTTTCAGTGGTGTCAGAAACAACATAATGCCTGCAAGTAGTACTCCCAGATTTCAGCCAAAAAAAAAAAAAAAAAAAAAAGATCACCTGCAGCTTTAGTTTACATGTGTGTTAATACACTACCTTTTACAAAAAAGTATGGCAAGGTGGTTCATTGCCTGTAATATAGTGGTATTGGTCCAACAGCAAAGACATGGAGGCAGCCTAGATGCCCATCAAAAGATGCCCAGTGAACCACAAAAGTGGACCCACACATACAGTGGGATACTACTCATCTGTAAAGAGAGAGAAAATTGGCAGGGAAAATGTATAAATTTGGAAGGTATACTAAGTGAGGTGACCCAAACTCAAACCAGGGTGCACATGCACATATAAGTGGATGTAAATGTGACAATGCCTAGAAAAGCTAGAAATAGCTAAAGTTAACCAAACTAACTCTCCAAAGAGTAAATGCTGGGATAGAGGGCACAAAAGGGCACTGACAGCAGAAAGGATACAGGGGGTGAGAGGATGGGGGAGGGGGAGCGAGGGTCAGGACAGGAAAGAACAATCAACTGAAACAAGCTGTTTGGAAATGCCCTAACGGTACTTAGTACTCCGGAGTAGACCATACAGAAGGGGTGTCGGGCTAAACCTGACATTGTTTTTTAAAAAACGTTATTGATATGATTCACATTTTAAAACTTTCAAAAGAACAATAATTCTTGCTAAGATTGGTTAGCCGTAAGGGCAGCTTTGGTGAGCCTTTGCCAAAGCCAGGGGGCGCTGCAGCTTAAGCAGTCAATGATCTATCCAACCTAGCTAATCTCCAAGCAGGCCATGGATAGAACCTAGCTGCCCAGGGTGAGTCACGTCTGCTTTCACCGCCTATCTGCTAGGCTAGTTAAACTTTAAATGGCACTTTGAGATGTATTCTAAAGGGCTGAAGCGGCTTGGATGGGCCCTGATGGAAGGGATGGAAGCAGCGCCTGAAATCCCTTTACCTCTTCTTCCAAATCCACCACTTGCTGCTCCAGCTCGCTCATCCGGGCTTTCTTTCTGTCTCGAGCAGTCTGCGCTGCTACTCTGTTTTTCAGTTTCCTTGGGGAGGAGACAAGGAACATAACTGAGTCATCGCCAGATTTCCCGTGTCTTCATTTGTAAACGTGGCCAGCTGGTGCTTTCGTTGACTTTACAGAATAAGGCTAGGCAGTGGTAAACACGTTTAAAGCTCCCATCAACACACACACACAGCTTTCTATGCTCAGGCCTTGAAGACTTGCTTCTCTCCCGTGTGGCTGTCCACCCGGATCTCATTTTACCACCGAGCTGACACATTCCCGTTGCGTCATAAGCTGCTTTTTTCCCCTCCCCCGCTACTTTCTGGTTCCAATTCCGTCCTACAGGTTCCTTGCTAGAGCGACATCCGGGAAGGCGGCGGGGGCGCTACCAACTGTCCCTCCCCAAGCCTAACTCTCGGGATGCGAGACGCTGTTGACTCGGTTCCCAGGGTTGAGTTCCCAAGCGGCTGCAATGACAGCCGGAGCGGTTCCTGCCCTGCGACCACAGGAGCAAGCATTTGCAGAGGACTGGGCGTCAGGCACTTTCGGTACCCGTGTCGGGCGCTCCTGCACACACCCCCGACACAGACCTTCGGATGGGCTGCCACCTCAGTTCCGCTCCCCAGGAATAGGTTCTAGAGGCGAATCTAAGCCCCGCCGGGCACACGCGAGAGGGTCCCGACCCCGGCCCTGCCGCCCGGCGCCCCAGCCCTGCCCGCCGGGCCCACCTCCGCAGCGCTTTCTCCTCCGGGCTCAGGTGCGTGAGGCGCTGCCGCTTGCGAGCCTGCGGTGTCCCGCTCGCCTCCGACCCTGCTGCCCGCGGGCCGGGCACCATGAGCGGCAGCGCCCGGCCGCCGGAGGCGGGCTGGCCGGAGAGGAGTAGCACTTTGGGGGCCGCCGTGGCCGCGCTCAGCGCCGCTGCCACCACCACCATAGCCAGGAAACGTCTACGCCGGCGCCGCCACCGTCCCGTGGCCGCCTGCCGCGCCCAGCCTTTCTAGGGTCGTGGCCGTCTGCGATTGGCCAGTGCTCCGTGACGCGCGGCTGTATTCGCCGCTTATTGGTCCCGTTGGCCCGGGGGCGGGCTCAACACGGGCGGGGTGTGTCCAGCGTGGCTACACAGCTGTTCTCCGCCGTGCAAGCTGGGCCTTAGGGTGGGTGGACGGTGGCGACCACCGGTTGCTGGAGTCCAGGGTCCTCGGCAGACGCGTCCCCACCCAGCTGAGGCTGTTTACCCGGAATTCCAGGCTGTCCTCTCAGGCGGGATTTCCAGACAGAGTCTTACAGATCATTACCACATTTTAATGTCCGGCGCCACGTCGGCCGAAAATTGAACTGGTGGCATATCCGGCTTAGGGTTAACGGACACACACACACACACACATACATACATACATACACACACATACATACATACATACATACACACATACACACACCTGGGGAAATTTCACAAAATGAGTCTTTAGAAAATGAGATGATTGCAAAACTAAATGTAGAAGAGTGGTGCTCTCTTGTAATCTCAGCACTTTATTGCCTGTTAGAGGCCAGCCTGGGCTACATAGGGAGGTCTAGGTCAGCTGGGGCTATAGATCAAACCCTATTTCGTATTAATTAATTAATTAATTAACTATTAACTTTAAAAGAAAAACAGGAGAACCCTGGTTAACATGTAGTAAGGGATTAACAAATAAAAGTCTGCATAGTGAGACTACATGTGGTTTCATTTTAACATTTCTAAACTCTTATGGTGTGAGCTTTTATCAGCTTTGTTGTCTTTGTTTTGCTGTGCTGGAGCCTAACCCCGGAACCTAGTGTTCTACCACTCCACCGCCCTCGGCCCACTTATCCGTGGAACTAGAGATCCCACTGAGCCATGCCTCCAGCCTTTACTATTTCTTTCTTTGGGGAATGGGAGTGGGCCGTGTGGAAATGGTGTCAGGGAATGGGAGGGGTGTCCTCCTTGAAGGCTCTCAGCCTTATTCTCTTGAGACAGCGTACTTGAAGCTTGCCCTTGGCGCGATGCTGGCCTCCCCGGTCTACCTGGCCTGGCTTTGCTCTCCACCACTGGGTTACAAGCAAGCTCAGCCTGGCCAACCCTTCACCTGGGTGCTGGGCTTTTCTTACCCACACAGCCGTCTGTCCAGCCCCTACGTTAGTATTTTTTTTTTCTTTTCCTTTTTCCAATAATTTATTTTTTATTTACTTTACATCCCAATCACAGCCCCCCTCTTCCCAGTCCCACCCTTACAAATCCTTCCCTCCATTGTCCCCTCCCCTTTAGATACCACCCCCACCCTAGGACATCTAGTCTCAGCAGGACTACACACATCCTCTCCCACTGAGGCCGGACCAAGCAGTCCAGGGAGGGGGAGGGGAATCCAATGGCAGGGAACAGAGACCAAGTCAACCCCACCCCACTTGTTAGGGGACCCCACCCACGAAGACCAAGCTTCACGTTTGCTACATCTGTGTGTGGGGCACATGTCCCTCTCCCGCAGTTTCCGTCCGTGAGCCCCGTGGTCCCAGGTGAGTTGACTCTGGGGGTCTTCTTGGGTTGTCCTTGACCCCTCTAGCTTGCGCACGTCTGTCCCCTACTCTTTCACAAGACTCCCCAGCTCTCCCTGACCCTTAGCTGTGGGTCTCTGCATCTGCTGTGCTGGATGAAGCCTCTCAGGAGACAGTTATGCTAGGCTCCTGACTGCAAGCCCAGCAGATGTCATTAACAGTGGCAGGGGTTGGCTCTCTCCCATGGGATGGACCTCAGCATGGGCTGGGCATTGGTTGGCTACATTGGTCTCCTCCATCTTTATCCCCGCACAACTTGTAGGCAAGACAAATTTTGGATTGAAGGTTTTCTGGGTGGATTAATGTCCCGCTCCCTCCTCTAGAAGTCCTGCCTGGCTACAGGAGGTAACCACTCCAGTCTCTATATCCATCCCCCTCTGGTAGGAATCTCTGCTAGGGATTCCCCCATAGACTTGCCATCCTACCCAACTCCCGCCCCATCCGAGGCCTCCAGCTAGTCACCAGAGAACACACTCTACTGGTTCCAATCTCACTCCCAGCCCCCTCTCCCCAGCCCCACCCATTAGGTTGTTTTGGTTTTGCTTTTTTTTTTTTTTGATTTATTTATTTTATGTATGTGAGCTCACTGTTACTGTCTTCAGACACACCAGAAAAGGGTATCGGATCCCATTACAGATGGTTGTGAACCACCTTGTAGGTTTTGGGAATTGAACTCAGGACCTCTGGAAGAGCAGTCAGTGCTCTTAACTGCTGAGCCATCTCTCCAGCCCCTACATTAGTGTTTTTTTAATGATGAGAAAATAAATTATTCCTTGTGAAAACAGAGCTGGACTTTACCCTGAATCCCTTGGCCCGTGGCAAAGTCACTCAGGAGGCTAGAATTGGTTGGTTGGTTGGTTGGTTGGTTGAGTTTTTTGTTTTGTTTTTTTGTTTTTTGTTTTTTTTTTTTTTTGTTTTTTTTTGTTTTAGACCAGCAAAGTTTGGTTTTACCCTAGATCTCTGATCTATCCAGGCTCTGGTTTTGGTCACCCGAGTCATCCAAGGAGGAGAGCCAGGCTCTTTTGGAAGAGGAGGCAACAGATGGCAGTAAGAGCAGTTTAGACCAAGATATTAAAACCGGAGAAACCTGAGGCAGCTCACAGATGCACGGGTGTTTTCTAGAAGTAACTACAGGTGTTAAGTTCCCTAGATTACAAAACTGAACCTTTGCAAGTAGATACTGCTTCCTGCTCCGTACTTGGCACATACCGGGGCTCTTCATGTTCAAAGATGAGTAAAATTGCTAGTTGGCAATTGGAAATTATGCCAAACTTCAAAGAGTTCTAAGTGATGGTTCAGATTGGCTCCTTGAAATTATAAATATAATTTATAATTATAAATATACTTCGCCAGGGAGGAAAACTAACAGCATGGTCTCTTTTCATCCACCCGTTAAATCTTCTAGCCCTCCTAACGCTGTGACCCCTTTGCTACAGTTCCTCATGAGTACAGGTCCTCATACAGACCCCCAGCCATAAAATGATTTTTATTGCTACTTCTAAACTGTAATTTTGTTACTGTTATGAGTCTTAATGTGCCGGGCGGTGGTGGTGCACGCCTTTATTCCCAGCACTTGGGAGGCAGAGGCAAGCGGATTTCTGAGTTCGAGGCCAGCCTGGACTACAAAGTGAGTTCCAGGACTGCCAGGGCTACACAGAGAAACCCTGTCTCGGGAAAAAAAAAAAAAACCCACCACCAACAACAACAAAAAATGAGTCATAATGTAAATATCTGATGTTCAGGATATTTAATATGGAACACCTGTGAAAGGGTTGTCCGCCCCTCCAAAGGCGTCACTACTCACATTGAGAACCACCTGCTGTGAGCCTTCTGACTTCCATTTTCTCTTTCCATATGATGAGGGGAAACCAGCGACCTCTCCCTTAAAACAGGCAAGTCCAGCTCGGCGGCGGCACACACTGTTTGGGGGAGGGGGTGTCTTATAGGCAAGGACTCAAAATTGCTGTAGGACAAGGGGGGGGGGGGAAATCCCTTGGGCTGTGAGCTGCTGGGTCCTACAGACAGGAGACTCCCCACTGCCTGTGGGCTCTTTCCAGAGCCGTCTTTGGAGGTGTCTCCCGGTGGAGACCCATGTGAAAGGACCTGATACATCTGTGAGAGGCAGGCGCTGGGGAAAGTGGCTTAACTGTGACGTACACCTTCAGTGCGTCAGGATTTAATACTGCCAAGAGAGTGCCTGGCTGTGCTGGAAAGCCCCAGAAACACTGACATCCAAAGCCTTTAGGAGAGGAGGAGGTGACTCAGCCTGTGGAGGCCCTGGCTCCTGAATGTGAAGAGGTCCCAAGCTGAATCCTGGAAGCCATGAAAGACAGAAGGAGAAAAGCAACGTGGGAGAGTGGCCTCTGACCTCCATGGCACAGGCCGTGTGCATGCCTGGTTGCATCACGCTCCCACGCACGCACGCACGCATGCAGGGCAGGAATGGTGATCAGAATATACCATTAGGCACAGAAAGAAGAGGCAGAGTTGGTGGTGTGGTTCAGCAGGTAGAGCATTTGCTTAGTAATCATGGGATCCTACCACTGCTGGGGAAAAAATTAACAAAGAAAGAGAAGGGGAAGGAAGGAGGAAGAGACAAGAAAAATAAAAAGAATGTGGTCGATTCCTGCGGGGCACAGTGACTGACTGTGTGGGGACACAGCCCAAGATGCAGGGCGGGGGAGAAGCATTTGGTGGCTTCTGTCTGGGTGGTGGTTAGGAGGGTAGAAGTGGAGTGTGGACTTTTCACTTCTTCATATATATTTTCAAGGCTTTTTATTTTTCTGGCAAACAATTCGAATCGTCCTGAAAACAGTAACTTGACCGGCTGCAAACTGCCGTTGACGAAATCTTCAACAGTTAAGTGCAGACGCTTGAATGGTTTCATATCCTCTGTCCAAGATTAAGGAGATAAATCTTGCATCAGATACCATTACTGTTTGAAAACATCCGCAAGACGCAATTGATATAAACTAGATGGACTACAAAGGCCACAGCTTCTGTGACATGCAAGAAGCGGTGACGAACAAGCAAAATATGGAATCAAAAGACAAAGAAAAGTGGGGCTTGATGGCCTGAACCCACAGAGGAGACACTGCCTCTTAGGAGATCTTAGACGACCCACAAAGCACCTGAGATGTGGCTGCTTCTTGGACATTCGCCTGCACGCTGCAAAGTAATTAATGCCACCAAACTGTAGGCTTAGAGACGCTAAAAAAAAAATGCTAAATTGTCTATATATGATAGTGCAATTAAAAAGTCAAATCAAAGCCAGGTAGTGGTGGTGCATGCCTTTAACACCAGCAGAGGCAGGTTAATCCCAGATACTAGTTACATAAATAAATGTGTTGTTTGTAATTTTATTTTATTTTTATTTATTTTTGATATTTCATTGCCTTAACTAGTGCTTTAAGAACAAGATTTCAGACAGGTGGCATGGCTATTGTGGAAACTGAGACTGGAAGATCACTTGCTCCAGGAATTCCAGGCCTGCACCACATAGGGAGAGCCTGTTTCTAAAACTAAACCAAGGGTGTAGGAACCCTCTACACAGAGCGAGTTCAGGGCGCCTGCAGAGAAACTTGTCCCAAGAGTCGGAGGCCTAGGAGAGCGGTACCTTGGAGGCAATGCTTCTGTTCTCTCACAAAGCCAGTTCAAGCAGCCTTCAAGGGAAGACCTCACCTCACCCGAGCTTCCCTCTCAGGAGCTGCAGCCTCAAGCAGAAAATCCTCCGGTCAGAGAGCTCAGAACTGATGGTGATGGAGTTGAGACGGGGAAACAACCTCACTACTGAGCGAGCCCATTCCTTCCTGTTCACGTGCACATCCACCATCCTCTCAGAGAGGCTAATGGAAGACAGGGCTGAACTGTAAGCTTTGCGGATGGATCACTACGGGACTCTAACAAGGCATTGGAAAGGCATTACCATGTCACAGGGTCTTCAGAGCCTGACAGGGCTTGGATCTCCCAAATGCTGGAACCCCTTCTAGACATTTGGTATTCATCATCATCATCATCACCTATTTTCATTAAATTTTAAATTTACAAATATCTTTTTACTTATTTCTATCTTGTAAATTTTATTTATTTGACACAAGGTCTCACTCACTATGTACCTGACACTGGCCTGAAAGTGGCTTTGTAGACCAGCCTGGCCTCACAGAAATCCCCCTGCCTCAGTTGTTACTTTTATGCGTATGAATGTTCTGCCTGCTTGTGTGTGTGTGTGTGTGTGTGTGTGCACCACATGCATACAGTTCAGAAGCGGGCACCAGGTCCCCTTGAGCTGGAGCTGCAAGTGGCTGTCAACGTCATGAACGTGTTAAGAACTGAGCCCGAGTCCTCTGAGGACTCGGAAGTGCTCTTGACCGCTGAGCCACCCTTCCAGACCTAACTTAAAGCATCCCTTTTGCTCTGCCTTATAACTCTCCCCCCCACCCCCAACCCCCACCCCCCCACCCCCACCCCCCGTGCTGTGATGGAACCCAGGATCTTGTGCACGCTCCCCAACTCTTCTGCTCCTGAGCCACAACGCCTGCTCTCTCCCTCGGTTTTTGACCATTTTTTGACATTTTTAAATATATTTGGTTTTTTGTCAGGACATCTCTTTTATTTATTAATTTTTGTTATTTATGTATATGAATGCTTTGTCTGCATGTATGTCGACCTTCCAAACCCAGAAGAATGCAACAGATCTCCTGGAACAAGAGTCGCAGACAGGGCTGGAGAGATGGCTCAGCTGTTAAGAGCACTGACTGCTCTTCCAGAGGTCCTGAGTTCAATTCCCAGCAACCACATGGTGGCTTGCAACCATCTGTAATGGGATCCGATGCCTTCTTCTGCTGTGTCTGAAGACAGCTACAGTGTACTCATATAAATAAAAATAAATAAATCTTAAAAAAAAAAAAGAGTCACTGACAGTCGTGCGCTGCCCTGTGGATGCTGGGAAGGGGACGGGCTCTCTGTGAGAGCAGCCGGGCTCTTACCACTGAGCCACCTCCCCTCTGCTCTTAGTCCACATCTAGTCTTGTGATCAGCCACTGCACAAGCTCTGGGGATGGAAGGAACTTAGGGCTTTGCACATCCGAGGGAAGCTCTCTGCTGCTGAGCGACACCTGGCCCAAAGAATCTTCCCTTTCTCTCTTCCTTCCTCCCATTTTCATTTTTTTGTTTTGTTTTATTTTATTTTTTAATGCTTGTGGGTGTTTTCCCTGTCTGTATGTCTGTACAGCATATGCGCATGCCTGGTGGTCCCTGGGAACTTGAGTTACAGATGGACACGAGCTGCTATTGGGTGCTGGGAAGCAACTGTAGCAGGACGTTCTCTTAAACACCGGACCACCGCTCCAGGCCCTTTTATTGTCTTTATGAGACAAGACTTAGTTTTGCAGCCAAGCTGGCCTGGAGCTCAGTATGTAGCCCAGGCTGGCCTCAAGCCTGTACTGATTGTCTTGCCTCAGCCTCTCCCTTGCTGGGATACAGACATGCACCACCATGCTCTACTTTGCTGTCTGTCTGTCTTTTTTGGCAGTGATGGGGATTAAACCTCACACCTTGACAGAGAGTGTGACCTCAAACTCCAGTGCCTTAGGCGTGTGATAAAATGTGTGTGTACTTTCTCCCGTTTAAGAAAAATGGAGGATGATATTTAGTGGCCAAGATCTGACTGACACTTAGCTTGTTTGTTGTTGCTGGAATTTATTGCTTCTTTTTATTATTTATTTTACATACGCATGTATTTAACAGGGCTGGTGGACTGTCACTGTTTCTACATTTATTTTAGTATCCAGAATCAAGAACTGTAGGCTCATGCGCTCTCTGCATAGCCACAGCTATAACAAGATGTCGATAACTACATTTACTTCCCTGCTGATCAGCATTATATAGTAAAAACGCTGAATTCACTCTAATAACTCCAATTCTAACTGGAAACCAAAAAGTTTATATGTATATTGAGACAGGGTCTCACTATGTGGCTTTGGTGGTCCTGGCCTCAAACTCACAGGGATCCTCCTGCCCCCGCCCCTGCCCCTCGAGTACCTGTCCCACTGTGTAGCCCTGGCTGTCCTGGAACTCACTGTGTAGACCAGGCTCGCCTCGAACTCAGAAATTCGCCTCCCTCTGCCTCCTAAACTCTGGGATTAAAGGCGTGCACCATCACCACCCCCACCCCCCCATTCCCCCAATCCCCAACCCCCACCCCTGACAAAAGGTGTATTCTTACCCTATCCCTTCAGATCGTTTTTTTTTTTAAAGATTTTTCTAATTTTTCAGTGTATATATGTTTGGGTATATGCACACACATGTTGGTGCCCTAGAGACCAGAGGCCTAGAAGCCCCTGGAGCTGGAGAGGCGGGCAGTTGTGAGCCGCCTGACCTGGGCGCTGGGGACCAAACTCTGTAGAAACACTGCGTGTTCTCAAATGCTGAGCCATCGCTCCCGCTCGCTCCCCCATTCTTTTATGTCCTTAACTCTGTTCTCCGGCAGTGAGAACATGGCCTTCAGGCGGGGGTGGCACCTTGACCCAGTTATCACAGCCATCGGGAGGTCAAGGCAGGAAAAGGAGGGCAAAGGCAGCCTGGGTACTGTGGGGAGTGGTGCATCCTGTCGGGGAGGGAGAAAGAGGAAGGACAAGCTCCCAGCCTCCATGTCCTTACTCATGTTTGTACATGTATGTAATCTATCAAGCGAGAGTTCAATCTTCAGCCTCAGAACGTGTGACCCTCGCACACAGGTATGTGTGCGGGTGACAGTGTGAGGGCCGGCTGTTCCTGTGTGTGGGGTGGGGGCACATGCCCGTTAGTGTGTGGACAGAGGCTGATGGCAGGTGTCTTCCTCTGCCACTTTCTACCCAATTTTTCTTTTGAGACAGGGTCCCTCACTGACCCTTCATCTTGCCCTCTCGGCTGGCTGGCTATGGCGCGCTGCCTGGCTCTGCCCCGCCCCCACTTCCACCCCAGTGCTTGATTCCAGGAACCCAAACCCGGCCAGCCCTGGTCCACTGAACCTCTGCCCACCATCGCATCTTCTGTGGTAATGAAGGCCTACTTGCGTCAATGCTCCCTACACTCATTTATTGAGCAGGGTTAAAAGAGTAATAAAAGTTTTGTTTGTTTTTAAATTTTTATTACAAATTTTAGTCATTTAAATTGGAGTGGATAGCCGGGCAGTGGTGGCACACGCCTGTAATCCCAGCACTCTGGGAGGCAGAGGCAGGTAGATTTCTGAGTTTGAGGCCAGCCTGGTCTACAGAGTGAGTTTCAGGACAGCTAGGGCTACACTGAGAAACCCTGTCTCGAAAAACCCAAATCCAAACAAAAACAAAAACAAAAAACAAAATAAATTGGAGTGGATGCTGAGCGGTGGTGGTGAAGGTTTCGAGACCTCTTGAAGTGGATAGAGTCTCTCTGGTTTGCTAGGGTTACGGGTTCTCACTTTATTTTCTTAGTATCTTCAGGCAACCACAGCTCATCACAGCCTCTACCAGCCTGGGGGGCTCCCTCCGGCTTCCGGTCCAGCCCGCAGGGAAGCCCTTGGGGCTGCTGTGGGAAAGAATTTCAGGGTGAGCGGGAGCAAGGAGTTTATTAGGAAAGCCCTGGGTGTGACTGCTCCAGTTTTTACAATGGCTACGTATATGACCCCGCGTGGCTTTCTCAGCCCGCGTCCTCAAAGAATGCACTTCGCCACGGAGTTTAAAGAGTAAGGAATGTTTACAATTAAAATAAGTGAAATCATACCTTGTCGTGTTATATGATGAACCTGGGGTTAACATTTACAGAATACTTGTGTAATACAATACCTTTGAGCCCCTGAGTTGGAGATTCAGCTACACAAAGGGGAGTGGGGGCAGATGAGGAACTCGGGGCTCAGCTGGTGGGGGCTGCCTTAGAGGGCTCACTTCTCGGTCCTGCCCCTGCCGTGTCGCGCCTGTGAACCCTGGCGTTCAGAAAACAGAAGCAGAGAGATCAAGAGTTCAAGGTCATCCTCAACTACAAAGTGAGTTTGAGGCTAGCCTAGTCTACAGAAGACTCTGTCTCAAAACAAGAGAGAGTGAGAATGAAAACGAGGAGGAGGGTGGAGGCCAAGATGAGGAGGAAAAGACCTACTATGTGGAGCCTGAGACTATAACTCTGTATGCACTCAGCATGTCCAAGCTGTGGCTTGGACCCCAGCACCGCCGATTTATTTTTAATTTTAAAAAATGAAACAACATTCTTGGGAATATTTACATTTATTACAAGCCGTTTTAATTATCAAATTAAAAATCTATAGAAGTGCTGAGGAAGACACGCCCTGTGCTGTTTAAGACATCTTGTCAGACTTTATTCCCTGTAGATGGAGGTTGGAACAAGGGATTCTGGAGCTGGGAGACAGATCGGGTTCAACCCCAGACACAGCATGGCCAAGCCGGGCCTTTCAGTGCAAAAGCAGGAGAGAAGCCAGCGGATGGAAAATTACTAAAAGGTGAAGGAGATCCCTGCTGAACCGACCAGACAGGCTGTGTGGCTGCAGGCAGGTCAAGTGGCCAGCCATGAGTTGGAGGTGAGCAGATATCCAAGCCCTGAGTTCCCGATAAAGTGACTGTAGCTGGTTTCCATAAGAAAGTGCACACCCAGGCCTGGAGGAGGAGATGGGCCCGGGTTACGAGCAAAGGGTCCTTGTCAGGAATATAGAACGTTGCTACATTATTTTAGTGACAGTGAGAACTAAAACCTTTGAGAGCACTGTACTAGAAAAGCAGAACTAGCCGGGCGGTGGTGGCGCACGCCTGTTATCCCAGCACTTGGGGGGCAGAGGCAGACGGATTTCTGAGTTCAAGGCCAGCCTGGTCTACAGAGTGAGCTCCAGGACACAGAGAAACCCTGTCTCAAAAAACAAAACAAAAGAAAAAGAAAAAAGAAAAGAAAAGCAGAACTGAACATGGTGAGAAAGAAAGTTAAAAGAAATGAGAGACCAGAGGCACTGGAAGGCAGAGAACAAACTGTTATACAAAATGGAGGCAAAAGGGAAGACAGGCCAGGACAAAGTTTACTTAACACAAAGCCTTGGGCTCCATCCAGCACCAAATACACACACTACATTTTTAAAACTTTAAAAGAAAAACACAAGAAATGAATAATTAGAAGACATGGAATCAACCAGTAAACGAATACAAATATAAAACATTATTTATAAATAAACGTAACGGCTGAAGCTAAGAGTGAGTGCTTAAGAGTACTGCTGCTCTTCTAGAGGGCCTGGGTTCGAGTCCCAGCACCCACATGACAGCTCACAACTGCCTATAACTCCACTTGGGGGGGGGGGGGCTCTGATGGTATCTCCTGTCCTGCACAGGTACCAGGCACGCTGGTGTTGCACAGACATACATGAGGGCAAAACACTCATACACGTGAAATAAAATAACAAATAAATAAGTGTGAATAATCCGGGTGTGGTGACACAAGCCTTCAGTCACAGCAGTCAGGAGGTGAAGGCAGGAAGGTCAGGAGGTCAAGGCCATCCTTGCCTACTTTATGATTTCAAAGCCATTCTGGGCTACATAACTAAACAAACAAGTTTAAACTAAACAAAACAAAACAAAAGAGCCAGCGAGATGGCTGAGTAGGAGAAAATAAGTGAATTATAGTTTCTTCTTAGAAGACAGTTTCTGTTTATTACGGTACCTGTGATTTCATCACCATCACCATCACCATTGTGCTCGCACCGCCCCGGGGCCATGTGCATGCTAATCATGAAGGAGACCTCCACACATTGGGGGTCTCCTCTTTGGACCCTGGATTAGACACAAGCCACACCCAGACATCCGTTTTTCCCTACTAAGCAGGGAAGAAAAGTTAAAGTGGCTGCTTTCTGACTCAGGCAGGAAAACAGCAGCAAAGGGCCTTGCAGATGTCACTTTTAAGAAGACAGAGGGGAGCTCTGTGTTAGAATGCGCTAGGATGCGGTGGGATATTTTGGTTGCTTGTGCTAATTAGGTGAATCAAAGGGGCCCTTGATTGCCAGACTTCAATACTTTGATAGCTGGACCTGAGGTGGTCAGCCTCAGGAGGAGGAAGTGGCCAAATCAGGGAATGGACCTTGTGGCTAGCTTTAGGAATGTGATCTAAGGGTTTGTGGCAAGGCAGAAGGACTGGGGGGTGGGGGGGAGAGCGAGGTTGCCAGAGGCGTGGTCACCACGCTCAGGCTGGCCAGAGTCCCTCCAAAGCACACACTCACCTGCCAAGTTCCACTCGGGCCCTTTGGACAGCAATTTAATTACCAGATTTCCTAAAAGATCCTTCCTCCCTCCCTCCCTCCTTCTCTCCCTCCCTCCTTTTTTCCCTCCCTCCCTCCCTCCCTCCCTTCCTTCCTTCCTTCCTCTTTCCTTTCTGTCATTCATTCATTTCTTTGAGAGCATGACTTACTGGCCTCAAATTCACAATCCTTCTGGCTCCTCCTCCCAAGGCTGGGGTTTCGGGCCTGTTCCACCACGCTAGCTTGCAGTAGATTGTAAATGGCAGAACATTGGTTCAGTCACGCTGGGAGACTGATGTCTTCCACCATTCTCACGAAGGCAGAACTCAGCCTCAGACTGTCTCATGGTGGATACAAAAGCGCTGGAAAGGCCCCCTCTGCTCCTATGGAGTATCAATCTAGTCTGGTTTCCTGTCTATTTTATTCAAAGAGCCTGCTGGAAAACACACAGCTTCCAGATTCTCGGGAAACTGAAGATAGCTGTGTGGTACGGTCTGAACCGATGTGTCAGTGCAAGTTCGGTGGCGTAGAGGATTCCAGGAAGCATATTCAGTGGTGAGGACTTCGCTGGAAGCCTTTCGCCTCTTACCTATTGGCTTTACTTCCTTTCCTTTCATCCTGCCTGGAATGTTGACCTAGTTCCAAAAATCGAGAGGGTCTCAGCAGCCATTTTGCAAGTATGAGGAAAGAAAGCTCATGCATGCTGAAGATGTGAGGAAGAGCCTGGGTAGCACGGCTTCATCGCGTGGCCACCTCCCCGGACTGAGCTCTCCCGCATGCGCAGTAAGAACTGTTAATACCAGCGCAGCTGGGTTCCCATGGCATCACAAAACATGGTCCTTGCTCTTCCTACTGCCTGCGACAGCCGCTCTGAACACAGAGTCCTTTGTGGCTTCCATGAATGGGTTGCCAGCCCTGGCAGGAACTACACCTGAGCAGGGCATCCGGAAGAAGGTGGTCCTGAGAAAGGAGCCTGTTTTCTGATATCAGGAAACATGATGACTCACTTAGCCGGAGTCACTCTTGTGGGTGGGAAGAAAGAGAAAAGATGGTCAGCTTAGGACCATTGACGGCTTTTCTTGTTTATCCCCGTCTCAGCTCGTCTTGTTCGGTGTGTGAGATGGTGTGTGTGTGTGTGTGTGTGTGTGTGTGTGTGTGTGTGGTGAGACTGGCTTCACTCTCTAACCTATTTTTGGGCTCAGGGTCTCACTGAGTCACTGGCTAGCCTGGCTCACCAGCAAACCAAGGGGATGATCCCCCTGCCTCCTCCTCCAGTGTGTGTGCAGGTGTGTGCCAGTGTGCCTCTTTGTCACATGAGTACAGGAGATATGGCGGGGCCTATCCTCCTGCTTCTGTGGTGACCACCTTGGCAGTTTGAGCCGTCTCTCCAGCCCCTCTTTCCCTTTTATTTTGCTCAAAAATCCCATTTCCAGCCAGGTGGTGGTGGCGCATGCCTGTAATCCCAGCACTCTGGGAGGCAGAGGCAGGCAGATTTCTGAGTTCGAGGCCAGCCTGGACTACAGAGTAAGTTCCAGGACAGCCAGGGCTACACAGAGAAACCCTGTCTCAGAAAAACAAATCCAAAAACAAACAAACAAAAAAACAGCAAAAAAAATCCCATTTCCAGCCAGGCGGTGGTGGCGAACGCCTGTAATCCCAGCACTCTGGGAGGCAGAGGCAGGCAGATTTCTGAGTTCCAGGCCAGCCTGGTCTACAAAGTGAGTTCCAGGACAGCCAGAGCTATACAGAGAAACCCTGTCTTGAAAAAACCAAATCAAAAAAAAAAAAAAAAATCCCATTTCCTCTTTCTGTTTAAGTCAGTTTTTCTACCTCAGAATTAATGACAGTTGGAGTTAGACAATTCTTTGTGGTGATGTGGGGGCGAGGCTATCTGTGTTTTGTGCCTCACAAGGTATTTAGAGGCATGTCTGGGGTCTTACCTGCAAAATCCGCGCCCACCCCCTCACTAAGACTCACTTCTCTGATCTCAAGCCAAGCACCCGTCCGGACTGTCCCTGCTGCTCCCATAGCTCTGACTGGCCTGTCTCGTCTCCAGAGCAGACTAAGCACTTTGAAGGTAGGACTGCCTCTGGTTCGTGCCTGATAATCACGTAGCCAGGTGTAGAAACTGTTCTGAAGAACGGGCATAGAATTCAGCATGCTCGGAACGATTTTCATGTGCACTTTGCTTGTGGTAGTGCCACAATGTCGGCACCAAGCAAACAAATAAACAAAACAAGCAAATCAAAACCCACCACACTGAGGACGAACCCAAACGCACCAAGTTAGACGAAAAAGACTGGACTTAGTGGTGCGTGCCACTGAGCCCAGCACTTAGGAAGCCGAGGTAGAAATGTCCGAAACCAGAGGAATGTAGAGAGGAAGTTGAATGTTTGGGGTGACATTTTATAGTCTCACAAGGAAAACTTGGAACTTTTAAATGCTTAGGGTCACTTATTCTGTGTGTGCGAGTGTGGATGTGCACATAGGTGTGCATGTGTCTATACCTTTACACTCCTACAGAGGTCAGGGAGAATTGGTGGTCATCCGATCTCCCATCCCAGATAGATGGGGTGTGGGGCAAGTGGGTCATCTCCCTGGCCCTCAAATTAAAACTCTTAAATAAAAGATGGGTAGATGTAATCCTCACACTTCCGAGTCTGAAGCAGGAGGATTTCCTCAAGCCTGAGGCTAGCCAAAATTCCATAGCAAGACCCTTCTGGGGAGGGAAGGAGGGAGGGAGGGAAGGAAGGAGGGAGGGAGGAAGGGAAGGAAGGAGGGAAGGAGGGAGAAAGGAGAAAGGAGAAAAATGATCCAGCAAAGGACAAATTGTTTTTGAAGAACAAATTCTTATATAAAATGCATTTCTCTTGTAAAATAAAATTTGAATTGTATAAGATTAAATAAAATTTAATCTTGCAAAGTGTGCCGGCTAGGGACAGGGGAAAAGTGGGCTCAGTTGTGTTTACAGTGGCTACATACGCAAGCCTGTAGCTTCCTAAGCTATGCTTTTCAAACAGTGTAATTTACAAGGTTGAAAAAGTAAGAAAAGCTTGAAATTAAGTAAGGTTTAAAAGAAAAGCCGAGCAGTGGTGGCGCACGCCTTTAGTCCCAGCACTCAGAAGGCAGAGGCAGGCAGATCCCTGAGTTCAAAGCCAGTCTGGTCTACAGAATGAGTTCAGGACAGCCAGGGCCACATAGTGAAACCCTGTCTCAGGACAAAAAAAAAGTAAAATGTGTTAGCTTGGGGTTTATCTTGTCTTGGAGAATATTCTTCTAAAAATGCATCACATTTACTTGTTTAGTTTTTTGTGTGTGTGTGTGTGTGTGTGTGTATGAGTGCGTGCGCGCTGGAGAGCATGTTTTTGTACATATGCCAGGTGTGAGTGTGGAGGTCAAGGACAGCCTGTGGATGGGTCACTTCTCCCTCACCTGTAGGTCAGGGAACTGAACCCAGGCCATCAGGCTTGGTGACGAACACCTTTAGTCACTGAGCCATCTTGATAGCTCAAGGGCTTTTTTGGGGTTTTGGGTTTTTGGTTTTGGGGTTTTTTTTGTTTGTTTGTTTGTTTTTAGATTATTTTATTTATTATATGTTAGAGGAAATTTTCCTGAACAAAACACCAATAGCTTATGCTCTAAGATCAAGAATTGAGGAATGGGACCTCATAAAATTACTGAGTTTCTGTAAGGCAAAGGACATTGTCAAAAGAACAAAAAGGCAACCAACAAATTGGGAAAAGATCTTTACCAGCCATACATCCGACAGAGGGCTTATATCCAAGATATACAAAGAACACAAGAAGGTAGACTCCAGAGAGCCAAATAACCCCATTAAAAATGGGGTACAGAGCTAAACAAAGAATTTTCACCTGAGGAATATTGAATGGCGGAGAAGCACCTAAAGAAATGTTCAACATCCTTAGTCATCAGGGAAATGTAATTCAAAACAACCCTGCGATTTCACCTCACACCAGTCAGAATGGCTAAGATCAAAAACTCAGGAGACAACAGGTGCTGGTGAGGATGTGAAGAAAGAGGAACACTCCTCCACTGCTGGTGGGGTTGCACTCTGGAATTCAGTCTGGAGGTTCCTCAGAAAACTGGGCATGATACTACCAGAGGACCCTGCTATACCACTCCTGGGCATATACCCAGAGGATTCCCCAGCATGTAATAAGGACACATGCTCCACTATGTTCATCACAGCCTTATTTGTAGTAGCCAGAAGCTGGAAAGAACCCAGATGTCCCTAATGGAGGAATAGATACAGAAAATGTGGTATATTTACACAATGAGGTACTATTCAGCCATTAAAAACAATGAATTCATGAAATTCTTAGGCAAATGGATGGAGCTGGAGATCATCATCCTAAGTGAGGTAACCCAGTCTCAAAAGATCAATCATGGTATGCACTCACTGATAAACTGATATTAGCCTAGAAACTTGGAATACCCAAGACACAATTCACATATCAAATGATGTCCAAGAAGAAGGAAGGAGAGGCCCTGGTCCTGGAAAGGCTCAGTGCAGCAGTGTAGGGGAATACCAGGACAGGGAATTGGAAAGGGGTGGATTGGCAAACAGGGGGAGGGAAGAGGGCTTATGGGACTTTCAGGGAGGAGGGATCCAGGAAAGGGGAAATCATTCGAAATGTAAATAAAGAATATATCGAATTAAAAAAAATAAAAAAATTTAAAGATTTATTTATTATATGCGAGTACACTGTAGCTGTCTTCAGACACTCTAGAAGAGAGCTTCAGATTTCATTATGGATGGTTGTGAGCTACCATGTGGTTGCTGGGATTTGAACTCAGGACCTTTGGAAGAGCAGTCAGTGCTCTTAACTGCTGAGCCATCTCTCCAGCTCCTTTGTTTTGTTTTTTTTGTTTTGTTTCTTTTTTAACCAAATAATAAAGAAACTGGTTTTATGAGGTGAAACTGTTTAGATGGGGGTGTGGGGGTGTAAGAGAGGAATGCTAATAGGTAAGAGACATCCTGGTCTCCAGTAAGCACATCTGCACAGTTGTTTGCCGTTTACAGTTCCTCTTGGATAGCTTTAGGAAAACATGCGTTATCTCTGCAGGCGATCTTGGTTTGACCAGTTGCATTGACATTTTTTGCCTTTCAGTCATGGGGGCGGGGAGGGAAAGGAGGACAGAACCAGACCCCAGGAAAAGTAATTTCTTTTTCTTTTTTTTTCAAAGCCTGCTTTATTTTTGTTTCATTTGATTAATTTTTTTTCTTTGCAGGGTTAGAGACAGAAGCCAGGGCCTCTCCCGAGGTAGGCAAGCACTCTACCACTGAGGCACACTCCCCATCGCACTCCCCATCTGTCGGCCGGATGTCAGTTAGTGAGCCATTCGAACTTTTTGAACTTTGGGATGATGCCGAGTGTGTGGGCAGGAAGTCCTGGGGTCATGGTGGTGTTTCCTCCGACTCTGGGACCATTGACCTCTTTCTGGAAGAGAGTTGCGTGCGTCCGTGTGTTACTTCCTGAAGTTCACTGGTATTTTTTAAGGGTTCCAAGAAGTTCAGCCCTCATGTGGGAGGTTGGGTTTGCAGAGCGTGGCAGGCGGTTTGCCAGGTCGATTACACAAGGCCTGGAAGAGAACAATCAGAGGGACAGATTCATTGGCTGAACGAAGGTGTCCATCACAGCCCAAGGCAGAGAATGAGTCCAGGGTGTGTGTTTGTTTTTCATGTTTTTTTTTTCCGAAGTATGATTTTTCTGTGTAGCCCTGGCTGTCCTGGAACTCGATCTGTAGCCCGGGCTGGCCTCGAACTCTGAGAGAGATCCCCTTACCTCTTCCTCTGGTGTGCACCCTGCCACCCATCTCCAGATTTTATTTTAGCTATCCATTGTCCCTAAGTCTTCCGGACTCATGTTCAAAAGCATCATGGGAAGCCAGTTTTATCTTGCTTGAGAGAACTTGAACCATCATGAACCCCTTCATCACTGAGAAGAAAGGAACCCACTCCACTGGCATTGAAATGTCTTAAATCTTTTATTCTGATATCATTTAAATTTTCCCCAAAAGGCCTAGAGAGGCAGCACAGTGGTTGAGAGCACTCATTGTCACTCTTGCAGAAAAGCCAGGTTGGATTCCCACACCCAGTGGTGGCTCACAACCATCCCACCTGTAACTTCAGAATCAGGGGACCTAATCTCCTCTTCTGACCTTTAGGGGACAAAGCACATACACACCTGTAGAAAAGATACAGATGGCATGAATAAATCTGATTTAATTTTTAATTCTTTTATTTGGCCAATCACACACACACACATACACACACACACAAAGCTGTGAAGACTGAATAGAGATAAGTTGGCTAACAGCAGCGGAGGGGGCAGCATGTGTGTGTGTGTGTGTGACTCTGCCAAGCCTTAGGATTTCAGTTCCATAACCAAGACCCACCTGGATATGGGAAGACAGAAGCAACTTCAACAAGTTAGCTATTCTGTGGATTCCACATGGTGTGTGCACACACACACACACTCACATACACAGACACAAACACACACATATACACACAGAGATAGACACACACATACATATACACAAGCACTCACAGACATACATACGCACATACATACGCATACACACACACAAATATACACACAAACACATACATATACACAGACAGACATATACATACATATACACACAGACATACACACAAACACACATATGCACAGACACAAACATATGTATACACACATACACACAGAAACACAGACATACACATACACAGACATATATATATATATACATAGACACACATACAAACATATACACACAGAGACACATACATACAAACACACACATATACACACACAGACAAATACACACACATAAAAAATGTACGTCAGGCATGGCAGCACTTGGGAGCATCTTTAATCCCAGCGCTTGGGAGGCAGAGGTAGATGACTCTCTGAGCTCAAGGCCAGCTGGTCTATAGAGGGTTCCAGAGAAACCCATGTCTGGAGAAATCAAGTCGGTACTGGTCTGGAAGTTCCCTCTCCTGGCTGGTTTTCTCGGCACTGGAAGGTGTTGTGTACGCTACTGGAGACGATATCACCAATCGAATACAGCTGGAAACCCTGCAAACGTCAATAGCCACCAGCCTGGCGAGCCATGCCCAGCGATGAAACCTTATGAGAATTCCCAACTGCTTTCTGATTGAATGTAAGATCTACTCCACAAAAAGGAAGCCGTGGCTGATGCTGATATTGGGATAAAGAGTCTGTGGCTAGAGAAGTCATAGGCCCTGGGGAGAACCTACCTCCATTATTCTGCTAAGTGGACATAGTATTAAATTGACTCCAAAAGACTAATCCTTGAACCCATGGATCTGTGCCTAGCTCAACCTTCCACAGAGACACTGCTATTTGTAATACATGTGGATTAACACAAAGATCCACAACTGTCTCGTGTGCAGAGGATAAGAGAGTTGAGAGTACTCAACCCTACATGGGATGTCTACATCTATCATACGCAGTCCCCGCAAGGCTCAGGGATCGTCTTGGACGAAGGGGTGGGAAGGCCGTCAGAGCCAGAGGCTGCGGATGACCACAGGATAGAACACGGCAGTTGCACATAAGAGCTCGCAGTCACTGTGACTGAGCACACAATCAAGGCAGACAAAATCCCAGCCTGGAGCATAAAGTGGATGTGAGGTCCCACCCCTAGCTGAGGAGCTACTGGGAAAGGAAGAGACCATTTTCCCCTGGGCTACAGCCCCTGAGTGGCTACCTATACTCCAGTAGATGGCCCTATACCCAGACACTTACTGGCAGCACTAAGTACGCTCAGTGGTATTAAAGAAAAAGAAAGAACACATGAAATTGGAGGGGATAGTGGTGGTGGGTGTCTTGGTTACTTTCCTATTGCCATGACAAAACACCATGACCAAGGCAACCCTTATGTAGAAAGAGCTCATGTAGAGAGCTTATGTAGAAAGTAGCTTGCTTACCATTTCAAAGGGTTGGCATCCATCATGGCGGAGAGCATGGTAGCAGGCCTGGGGCATGACTCAGAGCAGTAGCTGAGGGCTCACATCTTGATCCACAACCACGAGGCAGAGAGAGAGAGAGAGAGAGAGAGAGAGAGAGAGAGAGAGAGAGAGAGAGAAACAGACTTGGAATCTGAAAAGGCTGTTAAGACTTCAGAGCCTGCCCGAGGGACACCTTTCCTCCACAAGTCTACACCTCTCAATCTTCCTGAACAGTTCCACTAACTGGGGACTAAGCATTCAAATATATGAACCTGTGGAAACCATTCTCATTCACACCATCGCAGTGGGACAGGGGAGGAACAGGAAGGGAGGAAATTGGGAGTAGACTCATTCAAACACATTAGAAAGAGGAAATCATATTTTTGTTTGTTTGTTTTGAGACAGGGTTTCTCTGTGTAGCCCTGGCTGTCCTGGAACTCACTCTGTTGACTAGACTGGCCTCAAACTCAGATTTACCTGCCTTTGCCTCCCAAGTGCTGAGATTAAAGGCGTGCACCACCACTGCCTGGCAGAATGATAACTTATTACATATTATTATTTTATTTTATCTTATTTTACTCAAGACAAGGTCTCACTGTGTAGACTGTCCTAGAACTCATTATGAAGACAGATTGGCCTCAAACTACTGCCTTTGCCTCCCAATGGCTAGAATTGAGGGTATGCTGCCTGGCACCCCGGTAGTGGTTTAAGGTTTTAAGACAGGGTCTTGGAGTCAAACGCTTTCGTTTAGCAAACCTTCTTGTTCAGCCTCTGCTTCCCTGGTATCAGCCTACATCGTTTTGATCCTCTTGTCTTAAACTAAGAAGCCAACAGGACACTGGCACTCACTGAGCTAGACTGAGGTAGCTTTGAGCTCTCAATGTCCTTTTTGCTCCAGGGCCCTGCTTTGTCTGTTGACCCAGCCTCTCCCTCTGCCCTCCAGCCTGTCCTGCAGTCATCTCCAAGCCCAGGCACGAGCCACCAGTGGTCTCCAGTCTCAGTGTTGGTTCTGATGGCTTCACTACTAGGCAGTATATACTCTCTGTGGGGCATTTTGAGATTGGTCCCAAAAATCAGTATTTATGTGAACAGCTAAACTTGAGTCATCAAGTTCCCCTTCAAAGACAAAAACGCTGTAGGTTTGGGTGACGTCAGGGTCTCACTAGAGTCTATACTTCCTGAGAATGTTCTAGGGACACTCTAAACTTTGCAAACAACAATAACAAACTCTGGCTTGGTGAATAAACAAGATAGGGCCTGGGGGAAGAATTGCATTTACTTCACAGGGTACTAGGAGAGAAACCACTCACCCTCCAGTACCAGGAACAGTCACCCCAGTGGCTGGGGTGTTGGCTTATGAACTGGAAACACAGGATGGGTTGTCAGGCCTCCCACATATACCGGCTGAGTAAGCCTGGGCTAGTTGCTTAATCTCCCAGAGTCTCTCTTTCCTTGTCTCTAAAATGAGATTGCATAAGAGAATGCTTCAGCCCAGAATATGTCAGAGAAAGCATGGAATCATGCTAATTACTGTTATTACCAACAGCAACTCACCCAATGGCCGCCAACAGGCATTCCCCTCTCCTCTGTCTTTCAGCAGTCCCAGCCTTCCCTCCATCTGTCAATACCTGGTTTCTTCTTTTCTTCCTAGTTCTTGGCCAGAGGCCAAAGACTCGGGGTGCCGGGTACTTCCAAGGCAGACAGACCATTCTGCTCTTCCGCTGCCTCTGCGCCACCGGAATCTATCCTGGAGATAGTAGCCAAGAAATACAGCACTTCCCAGAAGGCTGAGGGAACATTCCATAGGCAAGTCTTTCACTGGATTGTTTATTCATTCATTTATGTTTATGTATGTTGATGTGTTGCCTACTTGTACATCTGTGTGCCGTGTACTCACAGTATCCACAGATCCGGACATGCAGACAGTCGTGAGCTGCCAGGTGGGTGCTGGGAATCAGACTGGGACCTCTGAAAGAGCAACCAGCATTCTTAAGCACTGAGCCAGCTCTCCAGGACACCCCCACCCCTGCTTTTTGAGACAAGGTCTTTCACTGGGACTCAAGCCTGACAACTGGTCCAGGCTGGCTAGCCAGAGAGCCCTAGGGTTCTGCCTGTCTCTGCCTCCCTGGCCCTGGGATTACAAGTTTGTGCCAGGAAGCCCAGCTTTTTTTTCATAGATGCTTGTACAGCAAACATTTTATTCACTAAGCTATATCTTCCCCCTGCCTTTTGAGATGGTCTCGCATAACCCCAGCTGACCTTGAAGGTACAGTGTACTTGAGTTTCTGATCCTCCTGCCTTCCCCTCCTGTATACTGAAATTACAAGCTTGCTCTACGACCAGAAGAATATCCCACCCCATCTACAGGCACTAAAACAGCACCAGCAAGTGAGACACCCCAATTCCTGACCCTGCCTCTTTATTTTTTGAAACATTATTTATGTGTGTGTGTCTGTTTGTATGCATGTGCACCAAGGGTATGCCGGAGCCCGAGGTCAGAAAACCTGTCAGATTGCCTGAAACTGGGGCTGGAGATGCTTGTGAACAAGCAAATGACAAAGAGTGACACCCCTACCCCCTACCCCCCCCCCCGGGTCATCTGCTCACAGGTGGCCTTAGCTTCCTCACACCGGGTCACATGGGCAGGGGTTTGGAGCAACCCAACTGGACCTCAGAGCCTTAGACCTGGGCCAGGCAGCTAGTGAAGACATCCGTGGGAATTCCCCAGTAGCCGCACCCCTCATTCAGAGTCTTCCCAGCTGCCTGCACAGTGGTCGCCTCCCTCAGTAGAGAAGGTGAGCTACGGCCTCTTTTCCTTCCAGCAGTAGGGAAACAGCTGCAACCACACCTGGCTTTTTTTTTCTGTACTGAGAATGTATCCCAAGGCCTCGTGCGTGCTATGCAAATGCTCTACCACTGAGATACACACCTGCTACATTCGCGCGCGCGTGCGCACACACACACCCACCCACCACCAACATATACACATACCAACACACACACTCACAACACCAACATACACATACCAACACACACAACCTCACCCCCACACTACCAACACACACAACGTCAACACACACAACACCAACACACACAACACCAGCACACATACTTACAATACGAACACACACATACCACACAACACCAACACACACATGTACACATATACACACCACCAATACACACACACACCACACACATACCACACAACACCAATATACATATACATACCACCAATACACACACAAACACACACACACACACACACACTACATACCACCAACATATACTTTTTCAGTAAACTATCTCAGCTAAGCTGCCTACCCTGGCCTTGGACTTACTCTGTGGTCCAGGCAGCGTTTGAATTTGTGATCCTCCTGCCTCAGCCTCCAGAGTAACTGGGATCACAACTTCACAACTGTGTGAACACTATGCCCAGCCCCCTGCAACCCAATTGTAAAAGGCCCCTGGGAAAGCCTAGGAACAAGGTCCAATCCTCAGGCCCTCAAGGGATGCTTCATAAAGAAGGGCATGTTCGAATGGGCTTTGAGGGATGGGTAGGGGTTTACCTAGGGCTTGGCTTGGTGTTTCCTCCTGCTCTGCTTCTCTTGCTCAGGGAGCTCGATGCCATCTGACACCTGAGACAATTCTCAAGAAGGAAGTAATGTTCATCCGGTGCTAAAAGTGACCCGAAACTGACAGAATGACAGACGCCAACCCTAACACCTGCCGCTGTCCCCGAGGGAGCACGGGAAGATTCCTTCTCAGTATATTTTAATTCTTGTGTATGAATCTTTCCCTAATATCACAGACTGCTCAAGACTCCAATCGTAGACAGGCCAGAACATAGAGACAGGAGTGGGAGGGCCTTGCTCTGCAGTCCAAGATGGACTTGAAACCACTAAGCAGCCTCGGCTCACCTGGAACTCATAATCCCCCTGCCTCAGCGCCATAGCTCCAGGCTTACAAGGAAGGCATGGGCACCATGGCCCAGCTTTTCTGTTTCTCAGAAACTATTTAAAGTGGGTAAGTAGCCAAGGGCAGGGCCCACACCTACGGCGAACTCATGGAAGATGGAGTCAGTTGGATCAGAAGTTGGACAACAGCTGTCACTACATAGTTTGAAGTTGGCCTGGACCACGGGATCTTATCTCAAAAAAATAAATAGATTAATGAACAAATAAAGAGAGGTAAGAGTGAGAGAGAGCCTTCCCCACCTCTTCCTTTGGCCTCCAGTTCCTCATCTTCCCACCTCCCTCCCGTGAGTGTCTCTGGCCTTTGGGGTTGGGCAAGGCCTGGGTTCTCCCCAGCCTCGGAGGGATGCCAGCCACACCCTCCTCTTCTGCCCCCTCGCTTTGCACACTGAGACTGCTGACCTTTAGTCTCCTGGTCTCTTTCCAAGCCTCGTTTGGCTTGGCAATGGGACAGGTATCTTGAAATGTTGGAGACACTTGACTTTAGAAACTCAAAAGGAAGAGGCCCACGGACCTTGAAGTGTGCACCTTGCCTTCTGGACTTAGCTTGCCAGGTGTCGCTGGTTCTCCTGGGAGAGTGAGCAGCTGACGAAATCCTGAGGCCTGGAAGCCTGGCTTCCGGTAAGGGGCTTTGTTTGCAGGTCAGAACAGGAAGCTTTGGTTGGACATTGATCAGGGGCAGAGTTACCGGTGAGTGGACTTGTGCCCAGCTGCGGGAGAAAGGGGGAGTGTGGTGTTATTTTTATAGATTAGTATCTCCCTGTTTGCTCACTTCTCACGGCTAGAAGTTCTTGGAAGCCTTTTCCAGGAAAAGGAGGAACAAAGAGCACGAAGCGCGAAATAAGTCACTATTCCGCCCAATTGCGGAGAAGTGCGGACAAGCGAGCACTGTTATCGCGTGCCATGCTGGTTCCCTGTTACTTCTGCAAGTCCAGGCTCTATGCACAGGCTAGGCAAATGCCCTGTCCCTGAGGAGCTTTGCCAGCACGGGCTATGCCCGTCATAGGAGAAAGATGAGGTTCTGAGAGGTTAAACACAGACACCCCAGCTATCCCAGAAGGAACACGGATTCAAACCTGGTTCCCGACAACTGCAGTTTTGTGCAGAGTCCTGCAGGTTACACAGGCTTGGAAGTTGGGCCGTCCTACTGCTCTTTGGTGGCCACACTTCTCCATTGACCCCTGCTTTTGGTTCTAGGGAAGGAGCCCACCCCAGCCCCACCCCTGCTCAGCGGCAGTCTATCACTGACTACTTGGTTGCTTATTAAACAGCCCCTGCTTTGTAGTCAACAGACACTGAAAACTGAGTGAGGTTGTCGCAAACAAGCCAGAGAATGTTCCCTTCCGTCTTTGTTCCCATCTTTGGGTGGCAGATATAGACAGGTGGAGCCCAGGTGACATTTGCGGAGTAAACAGAAGTCCAGAGCCAGCAGGGCCCACACCCAGCTGAACACACACATACGGAGGCCACTGCAGGGCTCACTCGCTCTCAGGCATGGCCTGCCTTGGAGAGCTGACCAGGAAAAGGGGCTCAAGGCTCTGCCCCAGAAAAAGGCCTTTCCGGGCTGACAGAAGCCTGCTCAGATTGCCTGCTCTACTTGAGTCGACCGTAGGTGGGGTCACATCCGTCCACAAGACCATTCGTAGCAACACCACCTAATCCACGGTAGTGTTCAGTGGACCGTCTTACACATGGCCAGGTTGGACCTCAAAATGTCACAGGAGGAGTTGTGTGAACCACCTGACATTATCTGGATATGCACTCTACACAAACGGAAGTCAGCCTCCTCCATGTTTCTTGCTGTGAGGGCATCTCTGGGGCAGGCACTGAAGTCTCAGGGCAGGTTCCTGAGTCTCTTGCTCTGGGTCACCATCCTGTGAGGCTCCTCCTGGACTGTGTTTGTGTGTCTGTGTGCCGTGTGCATGCAGTGCACAAGGAGACCAGAAGAGGGCGACAGACTTCTTGGGACTGGAGTTACAGATGGCGCTGGGAGTGCTGGGAATCTACCCTGAACCTGGGTCCTCTGGAAGGGCAGCCAGTGCTCTTAACTGCTGCAGCTCTTTCCAGCCTGGACTGTGCACTCTTTAAGACAAGTCCACAAGTCTAGCAGAGCCTAGCACCCCATGCCAGGCACTCAGCAAACATTTAAAGAATTAGAAGAATTTTTTTAAAAAGAATTATTTATTTAATGTACGTGAGCACACTGTTGCTATCTTCAGACACACCAGAAGAGGGCATCAGATCCCATTACAGAGGGTTGTGAGCCACCATGTGGTTGCTGGGGTTTGAACTCAGGACCTCTGGAGGAGCAGTCAGTGCTTTTAACCTCTAAGCCATCTCTCCAGCCCCAGATCTTTTAAGTAGGAGCGCAGAACTAGGGATTGGACCTGAGGCCTCATTCCCACTAGCTGTGTGCTCTCTTCCTAAGCTATACCTCAGCCATGGAAATCATTGATAGCTCTTCTGGTGGACTGAGTGTCCCCTAAGTCCTATCCCTGAACAAAGTGTCAGCTTCTTACTGTTGCTTTGAAACAGGTCTCAAGGAAATCAGACTGGGAATCAACTCAACTATGAAGCCAAGGATAATCTTGAATCGAATTTATAACCCTCCTGTCTCTACCCCCCACATGTTGGGATTACAGGGGTTTGCCATAACACTTGGCTTTTTCTTTTTCTTTTTCTTTTTCTTTTTCTTTTTCTTTTTTAACCTTGAGATAGGGCTACTTTGGCCTAGAACTCAGTATGTAGGCCAGATGGTCTTGAACTTATAGTGATCCTCCTGCCTCAGCCTCTCAGAAAAAAAGGGTGAGGAGGGGAGAATCAATAGAAAAGACCTCGTGTGACAGTTATATTCTAGAATATTCTATGAGTGCCCTGACCTCTACTTGTCATCTTCAGGGGGAGGAGGGGGAGGGGAGGATGAAGAAGATGGGACAAGGGGAAGGAGGAGGAGCGAGAGGAAGGAAAGGGTGGGGCAGAGGACGAGGGAGATGGGGAGGAGCAGGAGCTTGTGGTGCGGACATCCACCCAGGGTCCTCGCTAGCTCGCTGGGCCACCCTGCCCTCCAGACTCTCTGGCTCCATGAGAAGTTGTGTAAACCAATTCCCTAGAAACAACCAGCCGGTCTAGGTGTCCGTCCCACTGACTCTGGCCCTGGCTCTCTGGTGGCAGGCAGTGAGACACTCTGGTTCCCTTTCTCTCCCCCGTCTTTCCAGGCCTCATTCACTCCCACCTGGTGGCAAAGGGACTGAGGGGGAGACATGGAGGGCCCCTTGAGACCCTTGATCAGCCCTCCCCTGCATAAAGGGGTTCAGGGGAAGGCCAAGCAATTTTCTTCTAAGTCCTACAGACTGCATTAGAGGCAAGGTGGCAGCTCCTTAACCCTGCATGACAGGGTGAGCGAGACACAAGGGTCAAATTTAAATGGCAAAAACAAAACAAAACAACACCACACTTCAATAACCAAAACACAAAACAACAGCATCTTTTCTTTTTAAACCAATCTCCCTTGTGAGTGTGTGTGCATGGTGTGTGTGTGTGTGTGTGTGGTGGTCAGAAGACAACTTTGGGTGTCGGCCCTCCCCCTCAGCATTGCTGGAAACAAAGTCTTTAACTCACTGCTGCACAGGTCAGGCTAGCTGATCCTCCCACCCCGTCTCCGCACAGCCGCACTGGGGCCACAGTCCTGAGCTAGTGTGTCCTGCTTGTGTAGGTTCTGAGATGCAAATTCAAGTATCTTCACCCTTATTGATGCCTAGTCATCTCCCCAGCCAAAGGGGAAACGTGTCTGTTGAAGAAGCATTTCTAAAATACCAAAAACTATTATAAATGACGCCATTGTGGGCTGGTGAGATAGCTCAGCAGGTACATCTGCCAAGCCTCACCACCTGAATTCAATTCCCAGACCCACATGGTAAAAGGAGAGACCAGAGGCCCCGAACATGCCCTCTACACTTGTCCCCACACACCCCTCCATACACACACCTCCACACACGTCCCCAAAGCAATAGAAATATAATTTTAAAGATTGGCATTTTGAGGCTGAAGAGATGGCGCAGCGGTTAAGAGCACTGACTGCTTTTCCAGAGGTCCTGAGTTCAATTCCCAACACCCACACGGTGGCTCACAACCATCTGTAATGGGATTTGATGCCCTCTTGTGGTGTCTGAAGACAGCTACAGTGTAGTCATATGCATAAAATAAATGAATCTTTAAAAAAAATACAGCGGGTGCTGGAGAGCTGGCTCAGCGGTTAAGAGCATCAACTGCTCTTCCAGAGGTCCTGAGTTCAATTCCCAGCAACCACATGATGGCTCACAACCATCTGTAATGGGGTCCAATGCCCTTTACTGGTGTGTCTGAAGACAGCTACAGTATACTCATATAAATAACATAAATAAATCTTAAAAAAAAAAAATACAGCGTAGAGAACAGTAGAAGACAGCTGTGGCCGACCTTTGCCCTCCACACATGCACACATGGCAGGGGCACACACAAGCAGACACCATACACATGGACACACACAGACATATATACATATCTCACACACACACACTCAACGTGCCATCGTGGTAGTTTTAGGAGAAACTGGGGACTAGCCAGTTACATATAAGGTCAGTGCAGACCTCTTGGGGAGCCCAGTGGTTATTTCCTCAGCCTTCAGCACAGTGCCAGGCATTGGCACTTGGGTTCTGTGGACTGCATTCAAGTTTCAATTGAACTATCTTTCCAGACCCAACATTTTCCTTCTGTCTTTTATTTTCCCTTTCTTCCTTTTAGATATGAAGAGGGCTGGGGTAGTGCAGTTTCAACCTGTGGGTCTCGATCCCTTTGGGCATTGCAAATCAGATACCCTGCATATAAGATATTACCTTATGATTCAGAACAATAGCAAAATGACAGTTATGAAGTAGCAATGAAAACGATTTTACGTCTGGGGGAAGGAGTCACCACAACACGAGGAACTGTGTTACAGGGTCGCAGCGCAGCGTTAGGAGGGTGAGAAGAAGCACTGGCGAAGCGCTGAGCTGGGCTCGGTTGTGGAATGCTAGACTGGCCTGCACAAAGTCCTAGGCTCAGTCCCTGCCACTGACAGAAATCCGATGTGATGACAAACACCTTCCAGGGACTTGAGAAACAGAATCAAGAGAATCACGAGTTCAAAGTCATCTTCTGCTCCACAACAAGTCAGAAGCCAGCTCTGACCCTATGAGACCCCAGCTCCTAAAATAACACAAGACCAGAAAACTACAACTGAGATGACATCACGTTCTCTCTGGTTGCTAAATAAATTCCAGGTCGGTGCTGTTTAACAGGCAGCCACATTTTCCTGCATTTGAGACTCCTGCCAGTTTCCAGGATGTTAACATTTTCTTTGGTCTCGATGTCCATGGCAGCTGTGGGGATTTTTCTCTTTCAACCTGGCCTCTGACTTTTACTTGGTTGATAAGAAAATAAACACTGCTGTCATCTGTCGATAGCACCAGGGGCAGCCTTTAAGCCTGGGGCCAGGAGAAGCCTTATATCCAAGATGAAGAGTGGCTTCTGTAGTTGACTTTACGGACGGTTTTTTCTGAGCTGGACAGCCTGGCAGAGTTTTCTTTGATTTCAGGGTTTTTGTCTCACTCTCTTTCCTGGGAGCCTTGAAGCCCTAAAGTCTCTTCTCTTCTTGTGTAGTCTTTATCAGATCGTAAAAACCCAGGGGGGCATTAGAAGGAAAGGGTAAGCTGAAAGCAGGGTGGGCATGCAGGTGCTGGGGCGGGGGTGAAGGGGGGGCCTGGTTAACAGGCAGGGCATCTCCTGTGGGAGTGCCAAAGGGAAAATTGTCTGCAGCAGTTAACTTCAGTAGAGTCGATCTGACCAAAGCACAAAACGAAGCAAAGTGAACTGGGCAGTTCCTGGAATCCAAGCAGGTACTGAGAACTGTGGCCCACAGCCCAATCTGGCTGTGTTTATGGGGGGGGGGGGGGAATGGAAGTGACAGAAGCTGAGGGTGTGGCTTAGTGGGGGAGAGCTCACTAACCTGTGCTCTGAGAGGGTAGTTCCCTCCCCAGGACTGCCAGGGAAGGGGAGGAGGGAGGGGGGAAAACAGAGCTTAGAAGACGACAAGCTGGCTACCACCATCCAATTGATTCTTACTCAACTAGTTACTGTTTACAGCTTTATTAGCTATTTAGCTACCCAACCCCCTGCAACCAATAAGAGGTAACTACTCTGGATAAAATCTGTGCTAGTTGAACCTGTTGGGTCTGTTGCGAGTGTCCAGTCCAAGCCTGGAGCCTTCTATAAAACCTTTCTTAACAAGGGTATGTGGATATTCTCGAGCTAGACAACGGCGCTGACTGCCCAACACAGTGAGATTAATGCCATTGACTGCACACTTTCAAATGGGAAGGTTGCTTGCTTGCTTGCTTGGGGGGTTGTTTGTTTGTTGAGGGGGTTGTTTGTTGGTAATGGCTGTGGTACTAGCGAATCAAACCCAGGACCCAGTGTGAGTTAGGTCTACCACTGAACTACATCCCCAGCCCTGGGTTTCTTTGCGATAGGCAGGCTCTTCCCCTGTAGCCCAGACTACAGCCTTGAACTAGAGGTTCCCAGGCCTCTGCCTCTGTGGTGCACACAGGTGTGGGATCGCCACACCCAGCTAAGGATTACCTTCACGCCACACGGATTTCAGCTCAACTCAAAAGCAAACATGACCTTACAGGGGAAAGGCAGCTGTCAAAGAGCAGTCTGTGAGACTGTGCAGGGGCATAGCTACACTGCTCCACACTGAGGACCATCAGAAGGCCACTGGAGAGAGGAACAAGGAACAAGGACTTCCTGGGGTGGTGACAGTGACTTCAGAGCAATGTGTAACTGAAGATCTGAAGGTTCTGTTGCCATGTGCCTCACTGTGGTGATAAGAATGAGTGCAGCCCCCACAGCTCATGCCTTTGAAGGCCTAGTCCCCAGTTGGTGAGACTGTCTGAGAAGAAATTGGCTGTGTGGCCTTGGAGGAAGTGTGTCAATAGAGGTGGACCTTGAGGTTTCAAAAGCCCATGCTGGTCCTGGTGTCTCACTTTCTCTGCCTCACGGATGTGGGTCAAGTAATGAGCTCTCAGACACAGCATCAGAGCCATGCCGGACCGCCTGCGACCATGTTCCCCCATGATGGTATGGCTTTCTAAAATCATGAGCCACAAATTAAGTGTGTTTTTCTCAAAGCTGGCTTGGTGGTGGTGTCTCTTCACAGCAATGGAAAAGTAACTGAGACACACATCAGTCAATCAATAAATGCAAAATTCAGAGGCACCCACCTGTTGTCTCAGCTACTTGGGAGGCTGAGGCATTAGAACTACTTAGGTGTGAGTACAAGGCCAGCCTGGGCACAAGGCAAGAAGGGTCAAGAGTTGAAGGCCAACCTCAGCTACATAGTAAATTCAAGGCTAGCCCGAGCTTCAGGATGGCCTGTCTTTTTTTCAATTTGTGTGCATGTATGTTTATCTATCTGTGTGGGTGCCCTCAGGGACCAGAGGCACCCAATCTCCTGGAGCAGCTGTTATAAGCAGTGGCGAACTGCCTCATGTGGGTGCTGGGAATTCAGGTCCTCTACGGGAGGAATATGTGCCCCTAACTGCTGAATCATCTCTCCAGCCCCAGGGTACCCTGCAGTAAACAAACAAGCAAAGCAAACAACAGGAAAACATCTTAGAAAAAGGCAACATTCATTTTGATAAATTTTCCTGGACTAGAGTCATCTGTCTTTATTTATAACTATTAATTATTTTACTGTTTTGTTTTTGAGACAGGGTCCTGCTGTGTAGCTGTGGCGATCCCAAGCTGACAATGGGCCTCCCACCTCTGCCTCTCTGGCGTTTGCCACCACCTCCTGGTTTCTTAAAACATTTTTAAGAGCTCAGGAGATAGTTCCCATGGTAAAGCACTTGCCTCATGAACCTAAGGACCCGAGTTCAACTCCCCACACCACCACATAAAGCCAGATGCAGTAGTTCAAGTCTGAAGAGTCCTGAGTCCCTTGTGGACCAACTGGCCTGGAGGGCACAGTGAAGAAAAAACCAGAGATGCTGGGCAAACGAGGCGAAGAATGAGGGAGATGCCTAAGCCATCTCCCTTTGTGTTGTTGCTGGTTTCTGTTTTTATTTTTGTTTTTTGAGATTTTATTTATTTTTATCTTATATGTATGAATGTTTTGTCTGAATGTATGTCTTTGCTCCATGTGCATGTTGTGCCCATGGAAGCCAGAGAGGGAGGGCATCAGATCCTGTGAGACTGGAGTCACGTGGGGGCTGGGGAGGGTTAAGAATTGAATCTGGGTCCTTCTGAAGAGCAGCCAGTGCTCTTAACGTGTAAGCCCCCTAAAGTTATCTGCTGACCATCATACCTACATACATGCTTATATACAGGCTATGGCGTGTACACACCTGTATTTATACACATGAACACACATATGTAAGTGAAAGAAGCACACTTTTAAATCAGGCATGGTGGCTTACACCTGTAACCCCAGCACCTGAGAGGCAGAAGGTTTGGGTTATTCAAGGCCAGCCTGGTCTTTATGGTGATCCCCAAGCTGGTCAGGACTACACATATAGACTCGATCTAAAAAAACACAAAACAAAAGTCTTTTTAGAATTGACACATACAATTTAAACCTACAGAAAACAGTTTTTCTGATATCGCCCTACCCACATGTTTTCATGGTATACTGAATTAATCTGCTTATCCTCAAAGGAAATTTTAAGCTCACTTATAGGGTACTACATGATATTTCTTCTTTTTTTAAGATTTATTTATTTATTATATGTAAGTACACTGTAGCTGTCTTCTGACACACCAGAAGAGGGCATCAGATCTCATCACAGATGGTTGTGAGCCACCATGTGGTTGCTAGGATTTAAACTCAGGATCTCCAGAAGAACAGTCAGTGTTCTTAACCGCTGAGCCATCTCTTCAGCCCTTATGTGATATTTCTATTTTGGTTTTTTTTTTGGGGGGGGGGGGGAGGCGTTGATTTGGTTTTTTCGAGACAGGGTTTCTCTGTATAGCCCTGACTGTCCTGGAACTCACTCTGTAGACCAGCCTGGCCTCAAACTCAGAAATATACCTGCCTCTGCCTCCCAGAGTGCTGGGATTAAAGGTGTGTGCCACCACGACCCAGCATATTTCTTTTTAAAAATTATTTTATTTTATTCGTGTGTGTGTGTGTGTGTGTGTCAGAGTCCACTGAGGCCAGAAGAGATGCCTTAGAATCTCTGGAGCTGGAGTAACAGGCAGTTGCAAGCTGCCCAACACTGGTCCTAGGAACTGGCCTTGAACTCAGAAATCTGCCTGCCTCTGCCTCCCAAGTGCTGGGATTGAAGGCGTGCACCACCACCGCCCGGCCTGCTCTGGCTGCTCTTGCAGAGGACCTGTGTTTGATTCCAAGTATCCACATGGCAGCTCACAACTGTCTAACTCCAGTCCAGAGGACATGATACCGTCTTCTACCCCCCTAGACACACGTGTGCAGGTAAAACACTCATACATAAGAAGTGAATGTTTTGTGTGCACAGGTGTTTCGCCTGCATGTGCGTGTGCACCATGTGCAGCCCTGGTGACTTTGGAGGCTGGAAGAAGGTGTCAGGCACCCCGGAACTGGAGTTACGGATGCTTGCAAGCTGCCGTACGGGTGCTGTGAGTCAAACCCTGGCCCCTGCAAGAACAGAGTGTCCTTAACCACCGAGCCATCTCTTCAAGCCCTAAATAAACATTTGTAAAATAAAAATGATGAGGGACAAAGACATAAGATCCAGAAAAATTATTCCAGGGAGGTTGCGCACCTGGTGAAGAGACCAGGCAGTGTAGATGGAGAAGTAGGGCTGTGATTATACAAACAGTAATTAATTATACACACAGCCATGCTCCCTGGGAGTGTGCCCGGGTGGGAGAGTAGTTGCTTAGCATTCCTGAGAATCTGGGTCAGTCCACAGCAGCAACAACAAAGATCTCAGAAACACGAGGTAAAAGCTAGTCAGGTGTGGGGTCCCATGACTTTAGTCCCGGCATGAGGAGAGGCAGGTGGACCTCTCTGAATCTGAGGCCATCCTGGCCTTCATAGAAGCTGCGGGCCGAGAGGGGCTAAACAAAGGTGGGGAGGGGGGAGAAGTTACTACTCATATGAAAAGCAGAAAGTTGCAGAATGAAACTTTAGTCATATGCTGCACCTCACACCGGTGACTAGGGACTCACAAGGCACACGCAGAACTGGCTTCCCTAAGGTAGCATATGTGCCAGAGGTGTTTGTCACCAAGCCTGGCAACTTGATTTCAGTCCCCAAGACACAAGATGAAAGGAGCGAACCAGCTCTCAAAGCTGTCCTCTGGCTGCCACCAAGGGTTCTGAGGCACACGCACTCACAATCATTGATAAATAAATACAGTGAACACTTGTGACACAAAATACATTGGGAGAATGAGAGGCAGGGGAATTGGCTTAAAACTGGGACTCAATCAAATCCAGACTTGATACATCAACATAAAACAATAAAAGCTGGGTATAATAGTAGACACTTGTAATCCTAACACTCAAGGGGTTGAGACAGGAGGACTGCCACAAATTTTAGTTCATGGAATAAGTTTGGGTCACGGAATAAGATCCTAGATAAATAGATAGATAAATAATACATAGATACATATATAGGCACATACATAGATAGATAAATAGTTAATACATAGACAGACAGACAGACAGATAATTTGATAAAAATATATGTAAACTTCTGTAGTGAATGGATATCAGGGTATTATTTTATAGCATATACTTATTTAAATGCATAAAATAACAGCAAGGAAGTTCCTTTTATGGAATAAGACTGAGGGGAGGGACGGGGCTGGAGAGACGGCTCAGCACTTGAGAGTACAGGGGGTTCTCGCAGAGGACTCGGGTTTGGTTTCTATAATCCACACCGTGACCCACAACTGGCTGTTAACTCCAGATCCAGGGGGCTCCAAGGCCTGCCTTCCAGCCTCCACCAGACACAAATGTGATGGACACACATTCATGCAGGCAAAACACTCATATTCAGGGTTTTGTTGTTGTTGTTGTTGTTGTTGTTGTTGTTGTTTTATGTATAGCCTGAGAGAAGAGAGGAATAGGCGAGCTGGCTTTGCTTGTGGTTCAGTGCTACAGGCCGAGCCCGGGCCACGCGTGTGCTGTGCTATCATCGCCCTAGCACAACAAGCTGGGTTTTGTTGCAAGCTTGGAAAATTACCTTGACAAATAAAACAAGTTATAGGTACGTGTTTCTTTAAAAAGAAAAATACAGTTTGAAAATGGAAGCCTAGAATTAAAATAATCAAATCTCATGCCTCTTGAACTGGTTTGCGTGCCTGTCTCCCATTGAGAAAAACTTGGTGTAATTTTAGGGATCAGAGTATCCAAAGGGAGGAAGCAAGGGAAATAAGCACTGGGGGAGCCATTCCCCCACCCCCATAGCCCTACCCCCCCCCCGCCCCCGATGTCCTCACCCCCCAACCCCTCACCGCCACCCCACCCCCCACAGTCCTTAACTCCTGGGCCTCCTGGTGGAAGTAAGATGCTGAGCCCGGCTCTTTGCCTGATGCTCTTTGGAGTTTGAGATAGTGGACTCAGGCACTTGGCCGAGGGAGCTGACAAAGGCGCTTGGTTCTTGAACCCCATTGCGGGCCTGACCTTGGCCTCCATCATGACTCTGGCTCAAAACCCACTGTCCCTGGATTTCCTCATTCAGACCTCAGACTTCAGAATTCTCTTCCCCACACCCCACCGGAGCAGGTTGCCAGTGCCCGGCTGACTGCTGTGCCTGTTCCCCAACCAGCACGACCAGGGGGAGAGTCCTCCTGCCTCTGAGAGGTGCTCATTTCTTCTTTTAATTCACTTGGGGAAAAAGCTTAACCTTGCTGATCTCGGACTTTGAGAGTACATGGTTCAAAAGTTTGAAACAGAAAGTGAGTGCAGAGAGGGTGTGCGTCTAAGATCTTTTGTGCCAAGCAAGATGTTTGCTGAGAAATGAGCGTCATATCTGGAACCACTCAGAAGAGGGATCATGGGACAGGGTCTCAGGACGTACGATTTCCTTTGCAATTCAGAGCCTTCAGTTTTGTTTTTGTTTGTTTGCTTTTGTTTTTTGAGTGGGGGGGGATTGTTTTGTTTTATTGTGAGTGTCCTACGTTGCTCTGTATTTCCTCCCGTCTCATATTTGGTTTGGCCCCGGGGAATCATTGAGCCAAGGCGGTTTGCAAAGGCACCACAAAGAGCTGCAGAGCCATCTAGTGGCCACTCGTGCTCACTGCAAATACAAGGGTTACCAAAATGGTTTGCTCACACCCATCCAATAACTGGAGCCATTTTGTGACATTTTTAGTCTTTAAGTGTGTGTATGCATATATGTCTACATGTAGGTATGCGAACATGAGTCTTCATGAGACCATAGGTATTGAATCTCTTGGAGCTGGAGTTACAGGTAGTTGTGAGTCATGGGTACTGGGACCTGAACTTAGGTCCTCTGTAAAAGCAGTGGTGCTCTTAACCACTGAGCCACACCGCCAGCCCACGAATCTTTCTTATATGTACTACTTATTTATTAACTTATTAATGTATTTATTTAAATCTTAAACTGCAGATCATCGATGGCACTTAGCTCATGCAGAGATCAGTCTGAGATAAATGATGTGGTTGCTTTAGGCAAGGTGGCAAAGAGGGAAAACTGTCTTCCAGCCTGGGGACAGCTACCCCTCTGAAAAGTGTCTCAGAGCCACCAATATCGCCCAACTGAAACCTGTCTCCCTTCCAGGAATGTGCTGTATGGAGCTTTCTGGATTTACCTCACGAGACTGGCAGGGCGTGGAGTGGATGGTGACCTACATGGAGCTAAGATTCTCTGGGTTCTTCCAGCCAGAGCATCGGGGAAAGGACAGGGCGAGGGCAGTGTGAGGTGTTGAGTGTTATCGGACACATGTAAAACTGGACGCTTATCCTACACTGCCTCAAAGCCACCCAACCAACCAAACTGGCCCTTCCGCTTGCCCGTCAGCCCCTGCATCCCTCCAGACAACCAGCAGACACTGTGGCACTCCCTGCCGTATGTGAGGCAGCTGTGTGGGTTATTCTGTGTGGCCAGTGAGTAGGTAAGGATGCTTCCCACCGAGTCTGATGGCCTGAGTTTGATCTCAGGAGCCCACATAAATGGAAGCTACCTGTAGCAGCATGCCTGCAGTGTGAGAGAGAAGGCAGAGATAAGAGTTTCACCCAGAAGCTCACAGGCTAGCAAGCACATGTGTGCATGCACACACATGCACACATGCACACACATGATCACACATGCACACGCATGCACACATACACACACACTAAGCAATTTTTTTTTTTAAAGAAAACCATCTTTCTGGGTGTTGATGTAAACACCCTTAAATTCCAGCATTCTGGAGGCAGAGGCAGGGGCATCACTGCAAGTTCAAGTCCAGTCAGAGATGTACAGTGAGGCCCTGATTCCTTTTTTGTTTGGTTGTTTGTTTGTTTTTCAAGACAGGGTTTCTCTGTGTAGCTCTGGCTGTCCTGGAACTCACTCTGTAGACCAGGCTGGCCTCGAACTCAGAAATCCACCTGCCTCTGCCTCTGCCTCCCTGAGTGCTGGGATTAAAGGCGTGCACCACCACTGCCCAGCGAGGCCCTGATTCCTAAAGACTAGTAAATTAATAAAAACCATTCTACTTTATGATGTTCAGAAATCTTCAATTTCCTGAAACTAGTAGATTCTTACATTTTAAAGTTTCTAGGAATAAACCAAATTGTTTGCTAAAAAAATATTTAAATTATGGTAGGGTAGAATACATATAATATAAAATGTAGCATGTTACCTTTGTTTTTTCAGCAGGATCTCATGTAGTTCAGACTGGTCTCAAATTTCATATATACTTGAGAATGGCCTTGAACTCCTGATCCTCCTGCCTTTGGGCTCTAGAATTACCATAATGACTTTTCTTTTTTGTCTTGAAGGACTGCTGATTGGTTTTGTTTGTTTGTTTGTTTGTTTGTTTGTTGTTTCTGTGGTGGTAGAGGTTGTTTTCCTGTTAGACTGACTCCAATGCCCTGGCTGGCCTTGAACTCTCTCCATCTCCCATCCTCAGACCCTGGAGTTCCCGATCAAGCTCTATAAGGCCGGCCCTGTACTGTTCATCCATTCTCCCAACAAGTGGCAATTTGGGGCTTTTCTAACTTTCAACAAAGTTTAGGTCCCCAAGAAATACATAACTTATTTTGGTTGTTAACAATCTGAGGACTAAAACATTGGAGCAGAAAAACAGCTATGCAATGGCGCAGAAACCCCTCTTTGTCATCTTTGTACAGCGGAACTTAATGGTTTCTGAAACTACCTTCCACCTGGCAATCAGGGGAAAGTATTGTTTGTGTCTAACTATGTAGACATAGCTGACCTAAAACTCACTGTGTAGACCAAGGTGTCCTTGACCTTGCAGAGATCTAGCTTTCTCTGCCTCCTGAGCATAGGGTTAAGTGCGCATGCCCCCTAACCTGCTCCCAGAACAGCCCTGCTCCCTCTGGTAAATTCAGTCATTGGCCAAGTTTCTCAGTCATTGAAAGCTTAAGCCTACTGAAGATTCTCTCCGCTGTTTTTCTAGGCTTTGCTGAAGCTGTGAACTTGGGTATAAAAAAAGAGCCCGGTTTTCTCATTGTCCCCGGAATCTCCCAGTCATTGGTCAGCTTTAAAGTCAACAGGCGGGCTAGAGAGATGGCTCAGTGGTAAGAGCACTGATTGCTCTTCTGAAGGTCCTGAGTTCAAATCCCAGCAACCACATGATGGCTCACAATCATCCATAATGAGAACTGATGCCCTCTTCTGATGTGTCTGAAGACAGTTACAGTGTACTTACATAAAATAAATAAATCTTAAAGTCAACAGACCAAAAAATCAGAAATCACTTGTAGCAGCACCTGAAAACTTGTCCTGGTTGCCTTTTTTTTTTTTTTAAGATTTATTTTATTTATTTCATGTATACAAGTACACTGTTGCTGTCTTTAGACACTAGAACACCAGAAGGGGACATCGGATCCCATTACAGGTGGTCATGAGCCACCATGTGGTTGCTGGGAATTGAACTCAGGACCTCTAGAAGAGCAATCAGTCAATGCTCTTAACAGCTGAGGCCATCTCTCCAGCCTGCTGACTTTAATGGAAGTGGGAAGACACGCCCAAGTGTGGGCGCCACCTTCTGGAAGCCGCTCTGGTATAAAAGGGGATGGGGCAGGAGCCTCGTTGCCCTGTGCCCTCGGTCTTCTCGCTGAGTTTATGCTCCTGTTGCTGCTTCTGTTGTGCCAGGAAACATTCATGAACCCCAAAAAGACCAACCAGGTTTCCAGGGTAGTGCTCTAGGGTCTTTATTCACAAGCTGCAGCCTGGGCTCACTCACCGGCCTCCCACACACAGGGCAGTTTGGTGGAGCAGCCCGGAACCCTCATCGGAACAAGGATTTCTAGGAAATGGCACCCAAGGGGTGAGTGTGTCTAGCCAGGCAAGCATCTAATTGGGGGGAGGGGGGGCGGTGTCGGAGGAATATTGTGGCCTTGAACATAATTACCTGGTGCTGGGAGCCAAACTGTAAACTTAATTTCTGTTTTCCTCCTGATTGGTGATTGTTAGGAAGTGAAGTATCAGGGGCAGGCTTGTAACCTAGAGGTATAGTCTTGTTGGGGGATAACCTGGACACTGGCATTAGATGCAGGTCTTGTTGGGGGATAACCTGGGAACCGGTGCTAGGTACCGGCCTGTTAGTAACTTGAGTTCAACCTTAGGTCAGGTTCTCTAAGATGGAATCTAAAAGATCTGGTCTCTCCCTTCGTCCTCTGAAACTAGAGCCAGGTTTGCAGGCTTCTCTTGTTGACTAGGACTGAGCTGCATTCCGAGAGCTCTCTAGGTTTTGGGTGCCAGCTTGGGATTGCTGAGATCCCCACCAGTACCAAAATTACCGTTATACAGCAGTGACAAAGCTAATTCTATTATGATCAGGGGTCACCACAACATAAGGAAATGTATTAAGGGGTCACAGCATTTGGAAGGTTGAGAACCAGTGCTCTAGAGAACCTTCATTGGTCATTAACACTTAATTACAAAGGTTTTCAGTTCTTTCCAAAAGACATTGTTTTAACTCCAAACAGCTGCCTGGCTCTTAACCCTCCTGATCGTGAAGAGACTTGGGGGAGGGAGGGGGGGTTGGTTGTTCGAGACAGGGTTTCTCTGTATAACCCTGGCTGTCCTGGAACTCACACTGTAGACCAGGCTGGCCTCGAACTCAGAAATCTGCCTGCCTCTGCCTCCCAAGTGCTGGGATTAAAGGCGTGCGCCACCCCTGCCCAGCTGTTATTTACTTAGGGTGACATGTGTGTCAGCATGCACATGCAGCAGAATATCTGTAGAAGTCAGAGGACAACTTGACAACTCGTGAGTAGTCCCGGAGACTTGGGCTCAGGAACTCCACTTGTCTTTGAGTGCTTTGACTCTATGAACCATCTCTTCAATCTTAAAATGGACTTTGCAGTGAATTTTCTTTTCTTTTCTTCTGTAAATATTTATTTTATGTGCTCTATCTGCATGTACACCTGTGCACCAGAAGAAGGCATGAGATCCCATTACAGATGGTTGAGAGCCACCATGTGGTTGCTGGGAATTGAACTCAGGACCTCTGGAAGAGCAGTCAGTGCTCTTAACCACTGAGACATCTCTCCAGCTCCCTACACACACACACACACACACACACACACACACACACACACACACAATTCAAGGTTGCCTGGTGGTGATCGAATGATCCAACCATAATGAAACTCTGTCTCAAAAAACGAGAGAAAACGAATCCGGGTTCTCAGCTGTGCTAGTCTCTCTCCAGACACTCAATAATATTGGTACATTTGCCAGTTTTAGGTTGCCTTTTTTTTTTCAGACAGGGTTTTATTTTGTAGCCCAGGCTGCCTTCCACATCCACGTGCTCCACCTCCTCCATGCTGGAATTCCAGGAGGGAGGTTACCCCCAGCTTTCTGAGGTTCTCCTACAGAACACCCTGCTCAGGTGCAAAGACACTGGACTTAAACATGAATTTACTCTGTGCCCTGAAAGTCCATTCCTGGGCACGGAGCTGCCAGGCAATGCTAGACACAGGCATGTTCAAGAACCTTCTAAGCTGCACCTGGTGGCACACACTTAATCCCTGCAGAGAGAGACAGGAGAGGTAGAGACAGAGAGGTAGACAGATCAAACTTTGAGGCAAGCCTGATCTTCATAAATTCTGGGCCAGGCATGACTATACAGAGACACAACCACCCACCTTCCCCTCAAAAAAAAAAAAAAGAGAGAGAGAGAAAAAGAGGAAAGAAAGAAGGAAAGAAAGAAAGAAAGAAAGAAAGAAAGAAAGAAAGAAAGAAAGAAAGAAAGAAAGAAGGAAAGAAAGAAAGAAAGAAAAAGAAAAAAATTGCAACTTTATGTAGAAAACCCTCGAACTGGACCCAACCCCGCCCCCACCAACATGATATAAGATTGTCATTAAAAAGTTCAGAAATGGCTGGCGGTGGTGGCGCACGCCTGTAATCCCAGCACTCTGGGAGGCAGAGGCAGGCAGATCTCTGAGTTCAAGGCCAGCCTGGTCTACAGAGTGAGTTCCAGAACAGCCAGGGCTATACAGAGAAACCCCGTCTCGAAAAAAACAAATCCAAAAAACCAAAAAAAATAAAAAAATAAAAAAAATAAAAATAAAAAAGCTCAGAAATGGGCTAGAGAGATGGCTCGACAGTTAAGAGCACTGACTGCTCTTCCAGAGGTCCTGAGTTCAATTCCCAGCAACCACATGGCGGCTCACATCTGTAATGGGATCCGATGCCCTCTTCTGGTGTGTGTGTCTGAAGACAACTGCAATGTACTCATATAAATAAAAATAAATAAACCTCTAAGAAAGAAAAGAAAATGCTGCTCTAAAAACAAGAAAGATTCAGAAACTGCTTAGGTCACAGTAATGAAAGTTAGGATAATGTTTACTTTTAGGTAGCTGCTGAGAGGCAGGGGCACGGTCCGCCTTTCACAGTAATCTCCACTACCTGTGTTAGCTGACTCTGGTGGCCACAAGAACAAGGCACAGATGTGGGGCTGAGGAGCCAGTGGGAAGAGTGTGTGCCACCGAAGTGTCCTGACCCGAGGTTGCATCCCCAGGATCCACATAAAGCCAGGCACAGCAGTGCAATCCCATCATTCCTCTGGTGAGATGGGAGGTGGAGATAGAGGCTCCCTGGGGATGCTCGGTGGCAGACAGCAAGATAGCCTGCCCCAGGCAAGGTGGAGAGCCAGACCCACCTGATGTCGCCTTTGGACCTCCATATGGCGAGCGCGCAAGAAAGAGAGAGAGAGAGAGAGAGAGAGAGAGAGAGAGAGAGAGAGAGCACCTTGGGTGTCAAATGACCCTTTCTCAGGGGTCCTCTAAGACCATCAGAAAACAGAAATATTCACATTAGGATTCATAACAATAACAAAATTTCAACAAAAATAATTTATTGGGGGGGGTCACCACAATATAAGCAACTGTATTTAAAAAAGGGTCACAGCATTAGGAATGCTGAGAACCACTGCTCTAAATGATGTCAGGAGCTTCAGAAGGCCACCGTCTTTCTGTTTGATCTCATAGCCTCCTTGCTCTCACAGCGAGGATGGAGGAGGAGCAGCACCCAGCACGCAAGGGGTCTGCTTCTGCTTGCTTTGACATCCGCTAAGCTCAACAGTAAATACCACCCAGGCCATATGGGCCAGCCTCTCTTTTTGAGACAGGCTCTCCCTCTGGAAATCAGGCCAGCCTTGGTCCTCTGTCCTGGGTGCTAGGATTATGAGTGTGTGCCAACTCCTTGGCTTGGCATCTGTTTTTTAAATGAACGGAATCCCATTAGAACAGGTCATCCTCTTATGGCCTTATTACCTAAATGACTTCATTATAGGTCCATCTCTAAATGTAGTCTCTTTGTGGGGGTTTGAACCTCAAAGATGGGCTTTCAGAGGACATGGGTATTCAGGCCATAATACCCTGTTTGGTTATTAATGTGTTTGCCACCCATCTCCTGAATTAGAATCTAATCTCTCTGACTCTGTTTTTGGCCACAGTGACAGCTTCAGCACCAAGAAAGTTACCTGGCATAGAGGATGCTGGGTGTTTGTGGAAGAATGAATGGAAGGAAGGTATGGATAAGTGTAGCAGAGAAACACTACCACGCCCAGTGTCAGGCATGTGGGGAGAGCACATTAGTTGGTGAGACCCAGCCGAATCATTGTTACCGCTGTTTAATCTAAATCCATTTTTAACTGATACATAAAACATCCAAATTATACATACATAAGGAAGCCCCTTGACATTTGGATGCCTGCACACTGTGTAATGTTCTCTTTGTTGTTGTTTAATGCTTTGTCCTAAGGATAAAACCCAGTGCCTGGAGCATGCAAGGCAAGCCAGAGCTCGCCCCCAGCAACTTTGTAACACTGAAATCAGGCCAAAGACAGCTCCCTATATCCCCAAACATCTATCATTTCTTTTAACACTATTATTAATGTGTCCATATATCCGGGAGAGTATGGATACTCAAGTACCAGAAGATGTGAGAGGTGATCAGAAGATAACCTGCAGAAATTGGTTCTCTTCTCCTACCATGTGAGACCTGGAGATCAAACTCAGAGACTTGGCAGCAAGGGCCTTTATCCACTGAGCTACCCGGTCAGCCCACTCTGCCAGTTTCTTATGGTGGAAGACATTCGCAATCTGTCCCAGCTTTATCGTGGACACTTGGCATATCGCCTAAAGTCTGAGTCTCTAAACACATTCTGCGAAAGGAGATACTGGGGTTCCGAGCTTGTTTGGGTTGAGGTTGGTTGGTTTGTTTACTGCAGTGATTGATTTTAGAGCTTCATGGTTAAGAATTCTAGAGTCACATCTCCCAAGCCCCAAGGAGACTTCAGTGTGACTTTTGCTGAGTGTTTTAGAGTTCTTGGACTACTCATTGTTTCTCTTAAGGAAAGTGGGGGTGCAGGGGTGCATGCCTATCCTCTCAGCACTTGGGAATTGGAGGCAAGGGAATCAGGAGTTTACTTATCCTTGGCCATGCAGCACATTTGAAGCCACACAGAAAGCTCAAGACAGTCTCATGAAACCCTCCCTCCAACCAGCGGTGAGTGTAATTTCTTCTTTTCTCTCTTCACAGCGAGCATCTTGGAATTAAAAGTATCAGAGGTTAGAATTCACTTGTAGTCTCACTTCCCTACTAAGCTACCTCTGCTCTGGTGGCTGCCCTCCTCCCTATCTTACCCTTCTCTCTTTTTTTTCTTTTTGGATTTGGTTTTTTTTCGAGACAGGGTTTCTCTGTATAGTCCTGGAGCTCACTCTAAAGACCAGGCTGGCCTCGAACTCAGAAATCCACCTGCCTCTGCCTCCCAGAGTGCTGGGATTACAGGCATGCGCCACCACTGCCCGGCCTATCTTGCCCTTCTCAATGGCCTTACGAAGGGATACAGTTGGTGGCTCAGAAGCCAACTGGACACTGGAAAATGGTATCACATGTTGTTCTTAATTTAAACACCAGGGGGCAGTATAACCAACGTATTGGAACACATTTGGTAACCTCATTCCTGCTTATGGGATAGATACATAAAAAGATTCCCTGGCTTCTTCAGAATGTTCAGCCCGTAAACACAGGCTTCCTGCCAGGATAGAGACACAAAGTCCCATCAGAGCGCACAGTGCCTGCTCACCTCTGAAATCCTGGACCTGCTGCTTTTGTATGCCAGGCATTATAAATATGGCTAGAGAGGTAGAAAGCAGGTGATAAACTGTCTGCTAAATGGATACCCAAAATAAGGGAAACTGAGGCAACCCAGCAGGTGGTTAGAAGGTCCTGAATGTCCACTGCACTAGACAGCATGCTTTCTGTCCCGGGGACCACTGGGGACAAACTTGTTATTCTGAACTCAAAGAACTCAAGATTCCCGATCTGTTTTATTGGCAGAAAAGTAAACATCAGGGGTCTATTGGGACATATATAGGAAAAGCCTTAAAAATATAGATATCAGAGCCGGAGAGATGGCTCAGCAGTTGGGAGCACTGACTGCTCTTCTAAAGGTCCTGAATTCAAATCCCAGCAACCACATGGTGGCTCACAAACATCCCTTACAGGATCTGATGCCCTCTCCTGGTGTGTCTGAAGATAGCTATAGTGTACTTAACATATAACAAATAAAAGTTTTTTTAAAATGTAGATATCAGGTGCATGATCATGGTGCACGCCTTTAATCCCAGCACTCAGGAGGCGGAGGTAGTAGACCTCTGAGTTCGGGGCCAGCTTGGTCTATATAGTGAATTCTAGCTCAGTTTAGGGCTATATGATAATGCTTTGTCTTGGGCGGGGGAAAAAGCTATAGGTGTCACACACACACACACACCTCCACCCCGACCCCAGCCCTACTAGAGTACTAAATACAAGAAGGGCAGATTGAGCCAAGTGTCGTAGATGCAGACCAATCAAATCAGTGTGTGTGCTTCTTTGTTCTGAGATGGGGGTCTTACTAATTTGTTTACTATTGGCCTGAACTTATGATCCCTCTGCCTCTGTCTCCCTGGGAGTTGGGGTTACAGGTGTGTGTCGCTGTTCCTGGATAAACATTTCCCTGCATTTTGTTTTTGTTTTGTTTTGTTTTTGTTTTTTAATCGTGTGTGTCTGTGTGTCAGGGTCAACTGTTGTTGTGATTCATGCGCCAGGCTAGCTGGCCTGAGAACTTCTGGGGATTTTCTACTTCCTATCTTATAGGAGTGCTGAGACATGGCTTCTGAGGATGCAAAAGAATTGATAATCTCATGCTTGTATAGCAAGCGCTTCACTTCCTGAGACATCTCCCCAGCCCGCCTTTTCTTTTTCCTGTGCTATTGAGAAGTAAACTCAGGACCTTGTCTGGGCTAAGCCAGGCCCTGCCCCTGGGCTCTGCCTGGCCCCAGACCTTCAGGACTAATGGTTGGTACAGCCGTTCTGGGGAACTGCCAGCATTTATTTATTTAGCTTGTTTGTTTTACCCACCAGACTTCTTTGATGCTGGAGACTGAACCCAGGGCATTGTGCAGGCTAGGCAAGAAGTCTGCACTGGGCGACCTCGTGAGTCTTTGTTGCTCAGCCTCACTCTGCAGCCCAGACCGCCCAGAACTTGCTGTGTGTCCCAGGCTGGCCTCAGTTCATAGTGAGCCTTCGCAGCCTCCTGAGTGCTGGAATGACATCACATATGGAGGCTCACAGTGTGCGCACGTAAACCAAGAGTCCTACTCCTAGATGCCTGGGAATACACCGCAGATATGTGCCCACAAATTCCCCTAAGAACATGTCTGAGAACAGCAGTTCCTAGCCCCTCAAAGTGGGTTGGGAACCCCAAGCCCTTTGGGGGCTGGGTATCAGATGTTTGCATTATGATTCATAACCGTAGCAAAATTACAGATAGGAAGTAGCAACAAAGTGATTTTTTGGTTGGGGATCACCGCAACATGAGGAACATATAACAAAGGGTCACAGCCTTGGGAAGGTTGAGGTCACTGTTTTTTGTTTTTTTGTTTTTTCCAGATATGGTCTCACTATTTATCTTAGGCTAGCATATGTAGCCCAGGCTAGCCTTAAATTCAGCGCCTCACCACCACCTCAGCCTCTTGTGCACCATGTGCTGTAATAGCAATAACTGACAAGTAGCCATGTATTGTAGCACTCACCTGTAACCCCAGCTGCTTGGGACGCTGAGGCTGGAGGATCTTCTGTTCAAGATCGACCCATCAACAGTATAATGGATAATAAGTTGGGGTTCACTCACACTGTGAAATTCAAACAGTGAAAATGAAATAAACAAAAGGAAGTGACTCTCATAACTACAGTGTTCAATTACAAATGCAAACTCAAAAAGGGGGGTTGTGTCCTGGCGATGACACTGGGGGAAAGCAGTTCCCAAGGGCTCTAACTCCAGCTCCAGGGGATACATTGCCCTCTTCTGGCTGACTCGGGTACTGCAGTCACAAACACAAACACAGATACACAAATCAACCAATCAGTAAATATAGTATTTAAAAGTACAAAACAATTACATGATTAAAGACACATACACATATGCATACACACACATGAATACACACACACACTTGCACACACACACCAGGCTTGGTGGTACATGCCTTTAGACCCAGCACTTTAAATCCACCAGAAACAAACTCTGTGAGTTTGAGGCCAGCCAAGGCTCTATGACAAGGCCTTATATCAAAAACAACAAGAAACACACATAAAAACTCAAAGACTGTCTGCCATCGAATTACATTCAGCTGAAGCCTAACTCACCAGTGCTGATCGAACTGTTTTTGGTTCCTCTCAGAAGGGAGGCGGGGTCTGAGAGGAAGCCTCAGGAGGTTTCTGAGGGGCAGGTCTGGCTTCACACATGGTGTGCTTGCTTTGTTGGAAGCCACAACGCCAGGACTGGAGAGCTGGCTCAGCATTACAAATACTTGCTGCTCTTGCGGAAGCTCTAGATTTGATGATCTCCAGCACCCACATGGCAGCCCACCCTCTATAAGTCCAGCTCCAGAGGATTAGATGCCCCCTTCTGGCCTCTGTGGACACCAGGCACAAAAATGGTGTACAGACACACATGCAGACAAAACACCTATACACATAAAATAAGACCAGCTCACAGAGATAAGCCTTTCGTGGGATACTGGCCTGGAGTCCCTCCTACCTGGGAATCAAAGGCAGAAGGGCTGCTTCAGCCTAGCTGGAGGTCAGCCTTCTAAACAGCAGTGACAGATCCACCAGTGTGCACTGTCTCTGCGAGCCCTTCCTATTACATCTGTCCTTCCACGAAGTGCATATTACCCCAGCTTGGTGTGTTACTCCCATAATAAAGACGTTATAATTGCATGCTGTCGATATGTACATCCTAGGAAGACGTGGTATTGTTTTGTGTGCTTGCACAGATTATTTAAGTGAAATCAGACTTTGGGTGCTCTTAGACTTTTTCTGTTACGTTTATGAATCAACTCTGTTACCGTCACAGCTGCAGCTCCCATCTCCCTGCCCCCTTGCTGTCCCACAACGACTGTGCTGTGCCCAGACATCTGCCCCCAATGCTCATCCGCTCTCCAATTTTTCTTTCTATGACAGTGTTCCTCTCAAGATTTTCCACGTGCTTCCATGCATGAGCAGGGGTGTCCCTGGGTGTACACAGGTAGGAATACAAGCTAGAGCTGACGGGGTTGCAAACCAGATGCAGTTTGAACTTGTACAAAATGCTTAGGGTTATAGGTGCTTTGGGTTACAAATTCTTTTTAATTGGAATATTTGCAGGCTAGGATGACAGCTCAGTTGTTAAGAGCATTTTCCTAAGATGCATAAGGCTTGGATTTGATCCGACACCACATCCTCTAGATGCGGTGGTATACACCTGTAATTCCAGTACTCAAGAGGTAAAAAAAAAAAAAAAAAGGAAAGATTTAAAATTCCAGGTCATATTTGGCTACACAGAAAGTTCAAGCTTGAAATATTTGAGGCCATGTCAAAAAGGGGCAGTGGTGGGTGGCGCACACCTTAAATTCCATGCACTTGGGAGGCAGAGGCAAGCAGATTTCTGAGTTCGAGACCAACCTGGTCTATGGAGTGAGTTCCAGGACAGCCAGAGCTACACAGAGAAACCCTGTCTTGGAAAAAAAATTAAATTTAAAAAAAAAAAAAAGGAAAAAAAAAGGACACTGATCGTTGAGCGCTTTGAGAAATTCTGTGGGTGAAGTCCTTGCTGAATGAATGTGAGGGCCTGATTCAGTCACAGAACCCAGAGAAAAGCTGGGTGTGGGCAGGGCTGGAGAGAGACACACTGGTTAAGAGGACCCGGGATCAGTTCCCAGCACCAACATGGCAGCTCACAACTGTCTGTAACTCCAGTTCTAGGGGTCTGACAGCTTCTGCTGGCCTCCACGGGCACTACCCACATGTGATGCTGACATACATGCAAGCAAAACACCCATACACATAAAAAAGCATGCTGTTAATCTTAGCACTCAGTAGGCAGAAGGAGGCAGATCTCTATGAGTTCAAAGCTAGCCTGTTTAAAAAAGAGCGTCTAGGACAGCCAGGGCTATTATGTACCAAAAAAAAAAAAAAAAAAAAAAAAAAAAAAAAAAAAGTCAATCCAATCCATGCATGACAGCACATGCATGTTCCCCTAGTGCTGGGGGATACAGACAGGCAGAAAAAGGCCTGGGGATCACTGGCCAGTCAGTCTAAGCAAAGTCCCAGGTTGAGAGACAGACTTTGTCTTAAAAAACAAGATGAGGAAGAGGTCTGGAGAGATGGCTCAGTGGTAAGAGCATGCACTGCTTTTTCAGAGGCCGTTGGCTTGAGCCCAGAACCAATATGGAAAATCACAACTACCTGTAACTCCTGTGCCAGGGAATCCATTGCCTCTTCTTGCCCTTTTGGGCACCGAGCATGTTATACCCATGAATACCACACACACACACACACACACACACACACAGGTACATGAGAGAAAGAGACCTTGAGGATGAGACGCAATTTCAAACATAAAAGATCTCTCATATTATGAATATTACATATATTTTTAGCCTAACTGAATAACCAGGAGGTAATCCTATATATAAGATGTGTTCTAACTACAACCTGTTAAAAGAGACTACACATGGAATTTTCTGCCTGTAGCATCAATTTAAACTTGATTTGGGAGCATTTCATATTTGTGCCCCAGCCCGTATTATGAAATTGCTCTCCAAATCCCCGTTGCCAGTCTGTCCACGGGGACGCCACAGCAGCAGCAGCTGCCAGACTTTGTGTGTGTGTTTCCTTATTCACTTATTTACTCATCGATTGAACACTTTGAGACAGGCTTTCCCTCTGTGTGGCTGTCCTGGAACTTGCTCTGTAGCCCAGGCAGGCTTGAACTCACAGAGCCCGTCTGCCTCTGCCTTCCGAGTGCTGTGATTAGAGGTGTGGGCCACTGCTGTAGACTTTTTGATTCTTGCTAGTCTTACTGGCTGTCTCACTGTGTCTTCCTGTGGGGATTTTAATTTGCTCTTCAATGTTTGTGAGTGAGTTTCCTTACACATTTTTTGCCAGTCAGATTTTCTGCTCTGCGGTTTACCTACGGTTCCTCTGGCTGCCTCCTTTCCTCCTGGATTCCCCGTGTTTATTTGTGGATGATTTTACGTGTTTCCAAACACTGACGTTCATTGATTACATGTTGCCAAAAAAATCTTCTCATCTGTGGCTGGTAGTTTTCCATTTTTAATGATATCACTTGTTTATCAAAAGATTTTTTTTTTTTTTTGGTTTTTTGGATTTGGTTTTTTCGAGACAGGGTTTCTCTGTATAGCCTGGCTGTCCTGGAACTCACACTGTAGACCAGGCTAGCCTCGAACTCAGAAATCCGCCTGCCTCTGCCTCCCAGAGTGCTGGGATTATAGGCATGCGCCACCACTGCCCAGCTAGATTTTAAAAATGGATTTTTATTATTTTTTAAGTTTGATGTGTAGGTGTATGCTTGTGTGGGGATACATACAGGTGTCCTAGGAGACCAGAGGTGTTAGATACCCTAGACCTGGAGTCACCTGACATGGGAGTTGGAAAAGGTACCCAAGACCTCTGCAAGAACGGCAAGTGCTCTTAAACACTGAGCCATCTCTTCAAACAATTTTAACTTGAATTTGTCTCAGTTTCTTTCATGGTCTGACTTCTTTTCTAAGAACCCCTTAGGGGCTGGCCTGCTAGCTCAGGAGTAAAGGGCTTGCCTTGCAACCGTGAAGACTGGAGTTCAATCCCTCAGAAGGCACAGAAAAAGGCAGGGCATGGTGGCACTCCTGTAATGTCAGCCCCGGGCAGGCAGGGACAGGTAGAACCCTGGGCTCACTGGTCAACCAGTCTAGTCTACTTGGCAAGCCCCAGGTGAGTGTGAGGACCTGTCCCAAGAAACAAGGTAAACTAGCTGAGGACTGACATCCAGGATGTCCTCTGGTCCCTGCATACCTATGCAGACAGGTGAATGCTCACCCACACACACATGTGCACTGCACACTCACACACACACATGTGCACCTGCACACACACACATGTGCACCTGTACACTCACATACACATGTGTACCCGCACACTCATACACACACACATGTGCACCTGCACACACACATGCACACACATGTGAACCTGCACACACATACACACATACAACACATAGTACATACATACAACATACAAAAAACTCCAGTTTTCAGTACAGCTCAGCATCAGACCCTGTGGTGGGTTTAGTGCCCAGCAACACACACACACACACACACACACACACACACACGCACACGCACACGCACACGCACACGCACACGCACAACTTCCCTTCAAGTTTTTTTTTCCAAATACAGGCCCTTAGTTTGTTTTTTTGCTTTATTCTATTTTTGTTTGCTTGCTTCTTTGTTTTTGAGGCAAGGTTTCTGTTTCTCTATCCTGGATCTCACTTTGTAGACCAGGCCTCTAACTCAGAGGTTTGCCTGCCTCTGCCTCCTGAGTACTGGGATCAAAGGTGTGTGTGTACCACTACTGCCTAGGCATGAGTTTTCTTTCTTTTCTTTTCTTTTTTTTCAAGACAGGGTTTCTCTGTGTAGCCCTGGCTGTCCTGGAACTCACTCTGTAGACCAGGCTGGCCTCAAACTCAGAAATCCACCTGCCCCCAAGTGCTGGTATTAAAGGCATGTACCGCCACCGCCCGGCAGCATTAGTTTTCTTAAAGCTGATTTTTATGTGTGTTATAATGAAGGAATCTACCTGCCCCACCCCCATTTTGTTCCTCTCTGGATATCGAGTCTTCTTCCTTCAGGTTTTTTAATTTATTTTTTTTACAATTAATTTATTTTATAAATATGAGGGCATTGGATCCCATTACCGATGGTTGTGAGCCACCATGTGGTTGCTGGGAATTGAACTCAGGACCTCTAGAAGAGCAGTCAGTGCTCTTAACCACTGAGCCATCTCTCCAGCGCCCCTCCCCAGATGTTCAATAATTAGTGATAACTGATTAATGTTACTTTCCTGGTATAAGTTCTTCTCGGCTTATGGCCTCTTTAGTCCTTCAGGGCCTGTCCCTTCTTGTCCTCCACTCCCACCTTAGGGCCTTCTCCTTCCTCAGACACTCTTCAGTTCCCTCAGGTTCTCTGGGAGAGAAACAGTGTTCTTAACTGCTAAAGTGAGTCAGGGTCTTGCTAGACACTCAGGCTGACCTTGAACTTGTGTTCCCCTGCCTCAGACTTCAGAGTGTAGGGATTATGGGAACGAGCTACTGGCTCTGTGTTCAGCATCTAATACACCATCTTTCCTCTCTCATAGGTGAATACTAGGTATAGTTGCAGAGCAGTATGTGTCCTAGTGTGCTGCAGGACTGAAAGTAGCTTGGGAAGCGAGGGGAGGGGAGGGGAGGGGAATGGAGGGGAGGGAGGGGAAGGGAAGGAAGGGGAATGGAGGGGAGGGAGGGGAAGGGAGGGCAGGGGAGCGGAGGGGAATGAAGGGGAGGGAGGGGAATGGAGGGAAGGGAGGGGAGGGGAAGGCAGGGGAGGGGAGGGTAATGAAGGGGAGGGAGGGGAATGGAGGGAAGGGAGGGGAGGGGAGGGGAAGGGAAGGGAGGGAAGGCAGGGGAGGGGAAGGGAGGGGAGGGGAATGAAGGGGAAGGAGGGGAAGGGAGGAGAAGGAGAGGGAAAGGGGGGAGGGGAATGAAGGGGAGGGAGGGGAAGGGAGAGGAAGGGGAGGGGAAGGGAGGGGAAGGGAAATGAAGGGGAGGAAGGGAAAAGGGAGGGGAGGGGAGGGGAAGGGGAGGGGAGGAAAGGGGAAGGGAAGGGGAGGGGAGAAAGGGGAAGGGGTTGGGAATGAAGGGGAGGGAGGGGAGGAAGGGGAGGGGATGAGAATGAAGGGGAGGGGAGGGGAATGAAGGTGAGGGAGGGGAAGGGAGGAGAAGGAGAGGGAAAGGGGGAGGGGAATGAAGGGGAGGGAGGGGAAGGGAGAGGAAGGGGAGGGAAGGGAGGGGGAGGGGAGGGGATGAAGGGAAGGGGAGGGAAGGGAGAGGAGGGGAAGGGGAGGGGAAGGGAGGGGAAGGGAAATGAAGGGGAGGAAGGGAAAAGGGAGGGGAGGGGAGGGGAAGGGGAGGGGAGGAAAGGGGAAGGGAAGGGGAGGGGAGAAAGGGGAAGGGGTTGGGAATGAAGGGGAGGGAGGGGAGGAAGGGGAGGGGATGAGAATGAAGGGGAGGGGAATGAAGGGGAGGGAGGGGAAGGGGAGGAAAGGGGAATGCAGGGCAGGAAGGGAAAAGGGAGGGGAGGAAAGGGGAGGGGAGGAAAGGGGAAGGGAGGGAAGGGAGGGGAAGGGGAGGGGAGGCTTACATGTTACTATGACACCTGATCTTTGAGGGAAAGCAGAACAAGAACTTAAGCAGGAGCAAAGGCAGAGGCCATGGAAGGATGCTGACTGGCTTGCTCAGTCTGATTGTTTTTATACACCTCAGGACCACCTGCCCAGGGGCGGCACCCCCACAGTGACCTGGCCTCTCCTACATCAATCAAGAAAATGCTCCCTCCCCCCCCCACTTACCCGCAGTCAAATCTGACAGAGGAAATCCCTCAACTGGGGTTCCCTCTTCTCAGGTAAGTCTACTTTGTGCTAAGTTGACAAAGTTAAGTTGACAAAAACTAGCCGATACAATTGTCAGCTCGACAAATACATCACTGCAATCCACACCCTGTTTGTTTCTTTCCACAGATTGCATGTTAATGTCTCAAATACAACTTTAGAAAAGTACCACCACCTTTAAAGATTCCAGGGGTTTAAAAAGTTCAATTTCTTTTTAAAATACTCAAAGTCTCTTAACTATGGTTTCCTGTAAAATAAAAAAACAAGTTAGACAGTTCTTTATTTCAAGAGGGAAGAACTGAGGCATAGTTACCATCAGATCAAAGCAAACCCAAAATTCAACAGTATAAGCAGCTCGGTGTCCGACACTTGGGACTCGTCCTCTGGGCTCTGCCGCAGCCGCTGGTTGTCAGTGTGGGTCAAAACAGCTCTACGGCACCTCTGCCATCGCGGTGGTCTTATCAAGTCCTCGGCTCTCCAATGTCCTGGAGTCTCTACCTGAGGTTGCACCTTCACCAATGACTTCCCGGCTTTTCTGCAGGTGGGACCCTAACTCTGCCACAGGGTACCAAGCCTCAGCATCTCTCCGTGACCCCTTCAGCCCCGAGGTCTCCACTGCCACTGAAGCTAACGTCACTGATGGCCTCTCCTGGGCTACCACACTGCCAAGCCTCAGCTGCTCTGTTTGACTTACCCCTTTAGGCCCTCAGAGACATTGCCACGTGGGAGACTCTTACATATTATGAAGTTTGGCTATCAGCTTGATATGCAGCCTTGGCTATCCTGGACCATAGTTTCTGTGTGGTGACCCTTCGGAAATACTCTCAAAAGATGTCACCTCAATGACAGTGGGTTCTTCTTAACCACAGCCGATTTCTCAGTTCCAACTAACCAGCTGTGTTCCCAGTAAACAAAGGTGATGCCAATCTCCAGTTAATCACAGCTGATTTTGCTGCCCCAGCTGAACAAAACCCACGTGCCCTTATTTTAATATATCATACAAAAACCCTAGCAGAGTATTTGTTTCTGAAACTCTACAAGCCAGGTCTCCATTATCTCCAATTCTTTCAACTCTCACGTCTTCCCACAGAACAGCCCATTAAAGTTTCAAGCACTCGATGGATTTTCCAGACCAAGGTCCCAAACACTCCTTCAGTCCTCCCAAAAACAATATGGTCAGGTCTGTCACAGCAATGGTCCATCCTCTGCTACTCCCCAGCACAATATACTTCCAAAAGACGACCTATTAGAATAAGTAGACGTGGTTCCCCCACAGTGGGATTTTGCACACATAACCATGCACCCATTAACCTACTTCATCCTGTATTCCCTGGGTGGATGATCAATGTGACTCCAAAAGTCCGCAGAAGAGACTGAAGAGGAGCTACATAGAGGGATGGATAAACCCATTTTTTTTAAAGATTTATTTATTATATATAAGTACACTGTAGCTGTCTTCATACACCCCAGAAGAGGGCATTGGATCTCATTACAGATGGTTGTGAGCCACCATGTGGTTGCTGGGATTTGAACTCAGGACCTTGGGAAGAGCAGTCAGTGCTCTTAAGCGCTGAGCCATCTCTCCAGCCCCCAAACCCATTTGAAAATAAGAAAATACTGGAGTGAAAGATGTTTCCTTCTGTCTCTGTGGGGAATGCAGAGTGTTGCCTGGTGATACCTTGATTTAGATCTTCTGTCCTCCAAACTGAGAGAAGGAAATGCTGTTGGTTAACGTCACTAAGTGTGTGATAATGTTCCAACACAGCCCAAAGAAATTATTCTAAGTATCTGGGTGGTGCGGGGTACCCCTAAAAGTCAAGGAGCAGAGGCAGGGGGATCAGGAGTTCAAGGCTAGTAAGCGCCATATTGTGAGGAAGGAGGAGACGGCAGAAGGAAAGAAGGAAAGGAGAGAGAAAGGACAGACAGACAGGAACCTAGATTTGAAAGCCAGTGGGTAGGGAGCCCAGGCTGGAGGGCCAGAGAAGACAAAGAGGCCTGGGGGAAGAGACATGTTCAAGCCCTCTGCAAGCGTGGGGCAGTCCTGCTGGTAAGTGTGGCATTATTCCTGGTGTGAGGGTAAAGAGTTGTACGAGTGACAGGGCGGAGTGAAGGCGTATGGCTTTCAGTGTCCTCGAATGAATGAGTAGATCTATCTGACGCACCTCTGGGGGTCTTATTCATGAGGAGGGAGGCAAGAGGGGGTCCAGGGAGACCTGGGGACACAGGGCAGCCAAGAAGCAGAGGCATGAGGCTGGGCTGGGGCAAGCCCTTGGAAGTGCAGTGTTCTCTTGGAAGAAAGAAGCAGAGAGTGTGGTGGAGGCAAAGGCCCCAGATTGGGAGGGGTGTGTGGTTTCCTAGTGGCCCCAAGGGAAGCCAACTGATCTCAAAGAGAAGGGCTAACCACAGCACAGCTACACGTAAGGTCAAGGGACAGCAGGGCCACCGTAGGTGCCAGCAGGCTAAAGGACAACTCTGGGAGAGGGCAGTGGGAGGGCTCCTGTGTCTTTGGGTGTCTTTGATCTCTGAGCCACTTTGGCCCGGGACAGAGCCTTGGGTACCAATGGGGTCGTGTCTGTTTAAACAAAATTAAACACTGGCGGTAAATCATTAACTCGTGGAAGAAACAAACAGGAGTATAAACCACATCTCCCACACCAAGGGTTTATAACTGGGAAGAAGTGCTTGCCCTGAGCCAAAAGGAAGGGTCTATTGAGCATCATCTACTGCCAAGTCTCTCATGGGGTTGGGTGCTATAGGAACAGATCACACAGCCAGTTAGCGTCTACCCTATGCACAGAGCTCTCTCATCATGACTACCCAGCTGCCAGCTCATGTAATCCTCATGCTGACCCTCTGAAGTAGGGCAAGGAAGGATCACAGATGCATTTCCAGGCAAGAACACCCAAGCTCAGAGAGGGAGAGCAATTTGCCTTCGTCACACAGCTTGTCAGTCATGGAGGGGAAAAAGAGCAGAGTTTCTTTGGTCTCTGGTGCACTTTAGCTTGAGACAGTATCAACAAAGCTCTGGAAGGCAAGGCAGCAACGGTCTTTGTTCATGTATATATATATATATTTTTTTTTGATTTGGGTTTTTTTTTTTTTTGAGACAGGGTTTCTCTGTATATCCCTGGCTGTCCTGGAACTCACTCTGTAGACCAGGCTGGCCTCGAACTCAGAAATCCACTTGCCTCCCAGAGTGCTGGGATTACAGGTGTGCGCCACCACTGCCCGGCTGTTCATGTATTTTTATTTAAAATTGTATGTACGCATACATGAGCTTGTATGTGCAGTACCCGTGGAGGCCAGAAGAGGGCATCAGATCCTCTGGAATTAGAGTTACAGACAGTGGCAAGCTACTTGACATGGTTGCTGGGAACAGAGTTCAGGTCCCTTGGAAGAGCAGTAAGTGCTCCTAACCACTGGGCCATCTCTCTGGCCCCCACCTTGCTGTTCCCCATAGCCTACCAACTCCACTTCTCACCGAGCAGTCACTCACTGAGAATACTCTTCTTTCTACTTGGGGCGTAAGAGCAAGGGTCCTGGCATCAGATCTGGGTGCAGTCTTGGCTTCACCTCTACGTAGCTCTGCAACTTCAGTGAAGCCCACTTCCCCTTCAAGTGGGAATACTGCATGCCTTGGGGAGAGATCAAAGGAGGAAGCCTGTGCCAAGCGCTTGGCCCAGTGCCTGGCACACAATAAATACTCAATAAACACGAGCTGTTATCATCTCGCACGGAGGAAACCGCTTCCTCAGTCTTCTTGGCCCCTACAGCAATTTGCACGCATCCCTGTTCTGATTTCTTCAGTTGGAGAACCAACTCCGGCATGGGAGAGAGGCGTGGTCATTTCCTGCACAAGGTGTCAGGTAAGTGGAAAAGCCCAGCGAAGACGCTGAGCAAACTAGTCGCTGGTTTCTATTACAGAAATCTCAATGGCAGGGCCTTACGATCAGAAAACTGGTTTGCCAACCTTTCCAGATTTTTCCATCATAAGTCTCTGGGGCATGCCAGAAGGGCAGTCTGCAGAGGAAACGGAATGAAGAGCTGGGAAAGTGCCGGCTGCATTTGAGGGATGCGGGGTGTACAAGGGGGGGGGGCGAAAGCATGGTTTGGGGGTCCAACAAGAAAACCTTTCAACTCTTAAGGCTTTTATTTTGTCACACAGTCGAGAGTCAATCCATTCATTTAGCAAATATTTATTGTGTGCCAACTGTATATGAGGCATTTTGCCAGGGATTAGCTACAGAAGCAAAAGGCACAGTACTTGTCCTCAGGAAAAAGTGTTCTAAGGAGGAGGAACCTAAACAATTTGTGCTGCACAGAAGGTCGCAAGTGGCCTCAAGGGGCAAGAATCCTGGCTCAGACACCTGTCTTCCCCGGGGCGGGGAGCCGGGCGCTGCCAGAGGAGTCGACTTCCAGATCTGTTGTTGCCTTTGAGGGTTTTCTGTGCTTAGCACCCCAGTCCAGCGTTTCCTAAGGAGGAAGAATCTGCCAGGATTAGTCTCGAAGTACCAGAGAAATGGTGTTAAATCTAATCTAGTCAATCAGCAGCTGTCTTCCCTCGGGCCATAGTGATTGGTTTACTAGGCTGTATGTCAATCAAGTCTGCCCAATGACAGTCAACCAATGCCTTGGGCGGGCACTAAGAGGAAAGTAGCTCTTTTCCTGGGCATTGTAGGCAATGTGGGTGACTTGCTCCAGAAGAGACAAACGGCATCACAGAGGAGAGTACCGTGAGCTTACGAGAAGTGGAATACAGCACCCCAAGAGCCACTGTTTCTAGAACCCAAATTACCCCAGCACCGTGCACTCTTGTTTTTGTTTTTTTTCTGAGACAGGGTTTCTCTGTGTAACCCTGGCTGTCCTGGAACTCCCTCTGTAGATCAGGCTGGCCTCGAACTCACAGAGATCCACCTGCCTCTGCCTCCCAAGTGCTGGGATTAAAGGCGTGTGCCACCACTGCCCACCTGGACCTTACACTTTTGTACCAATCATTAACACACACACCCTTTAGGGCTGAAGGCAATCTGAACTGAGTTTCTGCAACTGTAAGAATATGTTCTGTCTCTTTCCTAGGCGTCAGTTCTCTTACTTCAGTTTTGATATACATATATATGTATGTCTACATATATTAAAATACACATGCAATTATTTTCTTTGTGCAAAAATTTAATTGCCTTTCATTTTAAAAGTGTGTGTGTGTGTGTGTGTGTGTTGCATGTGCAGGAGCCTTGAGGTCAGAAGATGAATTGGCTCTCTGGAAACTGAGGTTAAGGACTGTTGTGAGGTGGCATGTGGGTGCTAGGAACTGAAGCGGGGCTGACGGTGAACTTCCAATTTCCTGTCCCCAGCTCCTGAGTGCTAGGATAGCAGGCATGCCCCTCCACTCCTGGGACACGAGGTCCTAGGCAAGCACTGTACCAGCAGAGTGACATACCCAACCTCCAAAGGGTTTGCAACATTTACTTACTTGTGTTGGCTTTTTTTGAGATAGGTTCTCGCTATGTTGTCTTGAGTAGCCTGCAAGGTCTGCATCCCAAGTGCTGGAATTAAAGGTGTGCACCTAACCACACCAGACTCGTTTTAAACTTCCTAGTTGCTTTGTTAAATTCATAAAGTATTATGTATTATAATGAATACAGTTAGGGCTCACATTCTTCTTTCAGTAGAAAATTGCAAATATTTCTCCATATTTTCTCTGTGGTTGAGGGAAATAACCATACAGTTATATTTATGCAGTCTTTAAATTTGACATTGCAGAGCAGAAAGCAACTTTATTGACCAGGGTGTTATTGAGCCAGTTTTAGAGAAGGTCTTGATTTGGTCCTGCTTTGGTTGAAAGGTCACCGTTGAGCCAACCAATGTGGTTAAGAGAGTGACGTGCTCTGCGTGACGGTTCTGCGTCACCTGCCCACCTATCTTTTGGTTGTTGTTTTGCCTTTTTTTCCCCCCAGACACGGTTTCTCTGTGTGCTCTCTGTCCTGGAACACACTTCGTAGACCAGGCTGGCCTCGAACTCACAAAGATCCACCTGCCTCAGCCTCCTGAGTGTTTTGATTAAAGGTGAGAGCCGCCACTGTAGACAACCTAAGAGCTTTGTGTCTGGCTGCTTCGTGCAGGTAACTTAGGCCAGGTCACAGAGCAGATTCTTCTGGTCGGTTCTATCCTCCCCCGCAAGCTGAACTTTTCTAGCCACGGTATGGCGCACACATCTCCACACTACCGACCAAAGGCTCTCCTCTCCCTAAATCACTTCTGTTAAGCCATCCCGGTCGATGCAGTTTGGCAAAGCAAGTAGACAACCTTTATTTCCTCCGGTTCCTTTTTCCTTTCTCTCCTAAAAGAGGTTAACTAACCCACATAAAAGCAGCCTGGCTCGCCTCTCCCCGAAGGTCTAAGGACCCCTCATGTACCACCAGCCTCTCTTGGCCGAGTGCGTGTGTGATTACGCTTCCAGCGCAGTTAGCTGTGCCTCCCAGATGAGCACTGCTATCCACAGACGCTCTGTCTCTCCCGCAATGCACTGTGCGGCTTCTCAGCTGGAATTGCTTCTTCCCCTGTCAACACAGCCTCCACAGGATTTCGTCCTTGATACTCCGGATTTCTGTGTCTTTTGAGCCACAACTGGCCTGTAAAATCTCTGAAACCGATTGCAAATACTTTACTTTTTCCTTCTTTTTTTCTCCTTTCTCTTTCTTCCTTTTCTCCTCCTCCTCCTTCTTCTTCTTCCTTCCCTCCCTCCCTCCTTCCTTCCTTATATTTTCCTCTCCTCCTTCCTTCTTTTGAAAAAAAAAAAAATATCAGAAGAGCTAAGCTTCCTGGGCCTACATTTCCCACAGCAGCTAGGTGGTGGAGTAACCTTAAAATGGTCCGGCCGCCCTGCCACTCCCGAGGGCGTTTCTGTTTGAAGCCCCACCGGAGCCGTTTACTGTGGCACTTGACGATTATTTTTGCCCACACCTGGCCTACTTCTCTCACTCACATTCCCTGCCTGGCCCCCCGAGCACTGTTTGAGTTTTGTGACTCCTGGTTGGGTGGCCATTGCAAATCAGGGGCAGGTTGAAGCAGGGTTTAAACCACTGATGAGTCTGGGCCTAGGTTGGCCTTCTGCCTCAAGGCTCCGAGGAGACAGAGATTGATGGTATACATCAAAGATGGAGGAGAGACTTCTAAGGGGTTTGAAAGAACTGCCGCTACTTGTCTGAATAACTACTATTGTACCTTTCAAGAGAATTATATGATGTTTAAATACAATAAATGAAGTTTCCAGAAATAGATATAAATGCTGTGGAAGAATGCTAGCGTAGCTTAAATTTGAATTGCCTAAAAGACGTAGGATAAGATTCAAAGTCTTAAAACCATTTTGTGAAATAGTTAATGTGTACTTATATTTTATGGAAATCTTTTATTGACTTCTTTGTCTGTCTCATATAGTAATAAACGTTTGCAGAAGAAGGAAAGCAAAAGAAAAGAGACGGCAGGAAGGTAATTGGATCCAGGGACTGGCTAATATAACTATACATTTAATCTTTATTTTTAAACTATTAAAAAAAATAGTCCAGGTGGCCCTGTGTGCCTGGCCTCTCCCAGTGGTGACATCCTCTTCCATAACTATAGGCCCATCCCTTTTGCCTTCTAGTGTCATGGCTTCATGCAAACACCTTATTGCTATTCAATAAACATTATTGAATGGATGGATTTGTTGGAATATAGAAAAGGATTGCTATCATTTGTTGATTTAGTAGATTCTCCATTTATTTTATTCTTTTGGGAAAGAAATAAATATATGCACAGGGAGCAAAATTCAAACAGGTCTTAGTTATTCAGGGAAAACCAGTCATTTATTTCTTCTTAAAGATTTAATGGGTCTGGAGAGATCCAGTGGCTAAGAGAGTATATTACACTCGCAGAAGACCTGAGTTCTGTCCCCAATACCCATCTCTGGTGACTTACACCTGCCTGTAAATTCTGCTCTAGAGAATCCAACTCCTCTTGCCTCCAAGGGCATGTGACACACAGATACACAGACTCACAGATGTACATTTAAAAGATGTACTCTTGGGCTCGAGAGATGGCTCAGCGGTTAAGAGCACTGACTGCCCTTCCAGAGGTCCCGAACTCAATTCCCAGCAGCCACACGGCTCACAACCATCTGTAACTTTAGTGCTAAGGCATCTGATACCCTCTTTAGGTGTGTCTGAAGACAGCACAGTGTACTCACATGCATAAAATTAATAAATCTTTTAGAAAGATTTATTACTTTATGTGTATAAGTTTTTGGCTACATGTATGTCTGATGCCCAAGGCAAGAAGGCATTGGGTCTCTGGAAGATGGAGTTAGGCATGGTTATGAGCCATCATATGGGCACTGGGAACAGTATCTGGAGTCTCTGCAAGAGCAACAACTGCTCTTAACAGGCCAGCCAACTCTCCAACACCCCCCCCCCCTTATATCTTATACTGCCTTCCATGCAAGCTCCCCCATCCAGGCCCTTTTGGGTTACAGCAACTTCTATTTTCACTTAGCAGTATATTCTGCAATAAAATCATATTCTACACATATATTTATTGCACACAAGAGGATATATATACATGCATACTTTTTCTCACCTATCAGCGTATGTTTGAACTCCTTCTATACAAGTTCATAGAATTTCTTTAACATTTTGTGTTAGTGTACGGAGTGATGAAGTTTGCGGTAGAATTTCATACCTATGTGCCACTGCCCCCTGTGTTCCCTCCTCACCCTCTGCCCTGCCCCAAATGTCTCCTTTTAAATAGTTGTTTAATATGTGTCCCGTTAGAATGAGTGGATGCACTGTCTGTGATGGATAGACACTTAAAACATTTCCAACAGCTTGATAACAGTTCACACCAGAGGGTTTACCGGATGTACTGTGTATGACAGCCTTGGTCATGTTTCGTCATGCTTACCATATGATCCAGCTTGCAGACTCCATCCACAGCCTTAGTTCACAAGACTTTTTCTTTTCGCTTTCTTTCTTTTTTTAAGATTTATTCTTTTTATGTGTATATGTGTATATGTAGGTATGCTTATATATACATGGGCACGTACCTATGGAAATCAGAGAGGTCATTAGATTCCCTGGCACCAGAGTTGTAGGTGCTTATGCAGCACCTAATGTTGGTTCTGTAAACTGTTGTTGTTGGTTGTTGGTTTTTTTTTTTGTTTTTTGAATTTGTTTTTTTCTAGACAGGGTTTCTCTGTATAGCCCTGGCTGTCCTGGAACTCACTCTGTAGACCAGGCTGGCCTCGAACTCAGAAATCCGCCTGCCTCTGCCTCCCAAAGTGCTGGGATTACAGCGTGCGCCACCACTGCCCTGCTGGTTCTGTAAACTGAATTCTTATCCTCTGCAAGAGTAGCAAGTGCTCTCAACCACTGAGCCAATGATTGCAGGATTTACCCCCAGTTCTGGAGCTAGAACATAGGGCCTCACGCGTGTTCGCCAAGCACTAGAACATAGGGCCTTATGCGTGTTCGCCAAGCACTCTCCCACTAAGCTACATCCTCAGTGGCTGAAGTTACTTTCTATCTCCCTTTTCTGCTGTCAGATTTTGGGGAAACTTGGTAAATACCTCAGTTTCTAAGTAATGTTGTCTCTTTGAGAGGCAGATTGTTCTGTGTCTATGTTACTAGCCTGTGTCTTATTGATCATATCTTGAAGCAGAGTTTAAACAATTAAATCCAATCAGGTATGGTAGCATACACCTGCAGTCCCAGTACTTAGGAGGCTGGTGCAACAGGAAGATTGCTAAGAGATGAGAGACCAACTTGGGTTACACAGAGAGACCCTATTTGAGAAAACCAAATAGAAATAAAAATTGTCTGTCTATTTACTTGTATATGCATGAGTAGAAATCAAAGGATAACTGGTGGGAGTTGGTTCTTTCTCTCCAGCACATGGGTTCTAGGGAATGATCTCAGGTCATCTGGCTTGGCAGCAAACACCTCTCCCCCCAACCCACAGCACCATCTTACTCACACTAGGTTGGTTTCTGACCCTTGTCTGTATCGTCGTTATTGTCATTGCTACTGAAGTTCTTAGGAGAAATATTGTTGTTCTCAGAATTTATTTTGGCCCCATGAAGCCGGGTGCTCCTAGGCGGCTGTTGACAGGCTGTCTTTAAGTGTCTGAAGACTGGAAGGGGTATGTGTTGATGAGCTTATCAGGCCGTCATTTACTCAGTAGTTCATGGAGTGAGTATTTATTAGGTAGGCGCCTGTTCTGGACCAGGCAGCTTTAATCTAGACAGGACCAAGGTCCTTGACATTAGAGCAAAGTGTGTTTAATGGATTACTGAGAGCTGAATTTTTAAACAAGATTTAATGTGTTTAATGGGTATTTCGCCTGCATGTATGTCTGTGCAACACATGAGTGCAGTGTCCTTAGAACCAGAAGAGAGTGTTGGATTTCACTACAGAGGGTTCTGAGTCGTTATGTTATGTAGGTGCTGGGAACCAAACTTGGGTCTTCTACAAGAGAAACAAGTGCGTTTTATCATTGAGCTGTTTGAGAATTCTGACTGTCTTTGTCTCTCTGTGTATAAATGAGTGCCGTATGTGTACAGGGGGGGGGGGCGGTCAGATCCCACAAAGCTGGAGTCAAAGGTGAGTGTGAGCTGGGTGCTGGGAACTGAGCTCGGTCCTCTCTCGCCCCAAGGCTTCATTCTTCTTTGAGAAAGGGTCTCACTGTGTAACCCTGTCTGGCCTGAAATACCTATTGTAGACAAGGCTGGTCTTGAACTCATAGGCCCACCTGCCTCTGCCTGCCCGGTGCTAGGATTAGAGAGAACTCCATTACGTCAAGTGCATGAAGGCTTACATTTTTAACAGCTCTATTGAGACGTTATCTTTACACTATAAAATCCATCCTTAGAAAGTGTACAATTTGGTGGTGGATTTCATGTATTTACAAAGAATATAATCATCACCATCTAATTACAGAATATTTTCATCACCCTTAGGAGAAATCCGTTAGTAGTCATACTACTAACTCATACTCTTTCCAGCTCGGCATTTGGCAATCACAAACCTTTCTATTTTTCTATAGTCTTGGTATTTCTTACAAGTGGAAAGGCTATATGTTTCACTTAGTACATATTTGTCTCACTCATTCAATATTAAGTATTTTATTTGCATTTGATTTTGTTACTTAAAATGCAATTGAAGATTGAAACTTTACTATGTTAAAAATGTGATTCTATTGTATGGAGGGACCATATTTGCATATTCATTCATCAGTTGATGATGACCTCATACTTCTAAGGATTATAACGCTATGCATGGGCTGTAATAATTGCTCTCCCCTTAAAAACTGGGCTGTGCCTTAGTGGATGAAGTCACAATCTTTGGAACTGACAGTGCTCCCATCAGTGCTCCCAAGCAGTAAGCACTGATTAAGCTTGGCTTCGGGAAATTAATGACTCCTCTAGCTTTGTCAGTTACCTTCTGTGCCAAAGCTTTGGGTGGTCCAAATACAGTAACACAGCTCTGTGAATTTCTTTTCAATTGTATTTTCTATTCAACACATTGGCAAAACATTCCTTTTCAGTTTAAACTGCAACCTCGATGAGTTGATTACTCAAGGAAACTCTCAATGACTTTTCTTTTTGTCTTAATATTTTGGGTGTGGTAGCAAGTAGAAGCAGATCACCCTAAGCAAATATTTGCAAATATTTAAAGAAAGCCATTCAGGTCAGGGAGGGAACATGACTGAGGAAACAGAAATTGAATGTGACTTGTAAAGGAGGGTTGTGAGTCTCATAGATTTGCTGAGGAAGGAAAAAGCCTATTCCAAAAGGGGAAGGGAATTAAAAGTTTATCTTCTGGGTGACTGGGAACGTCTGGGCTCGGAGCACGTGTCTTTGGTATGTTTGGCAGCCAGTAGTCTGTGCCTTAAGCGTGTTGACTCTTCCGCCCTTCTACACATGGTGAGTTTCAGAACTTCTTTTGAAGGGAGTGTTAGAGATTGTCTCCCGGGCTGCAGAAAGATGAACTTCATTAGAATCTAGATAACTTCTTCAAGTTCTCCCGCCACCTGTCCTCACTCCTTTCATTGAGGGTAACTATCTATGTGACACCCACGTAAGAACTGGACGTGTCGTGGCGGGTTGTAAACCACCTCTGACCGCCAGGGCCTTTCGCGATCCATAGAGGTGGTAGGGCGCGAGCACCGAGTGCGGGTGGCCAGCAGTCCCGGAGCTGCAGATGAAGCATCCTTGCACGGAAGGACAAGGCCTTTGACGTCCCAATGGCTGTAATTGCCGCACCAAAACTGCGCGCGTCGGGCGGGCGATTCCTCGGGAACAGGTTGAGGACCTTACTCTCCGGGTACTCCAGCAACTGCGAGGAGAAATGTCCGCCGCGGAGGGCGGAGCACAGACGAGAGGGCGTGGTTAGGGAAGGGGCGTGGCATAAAAGGACGACCTGGGCGGAGCAAGGGCTTAGGGGGCGTGGTTAAGGCTGTGTCGGGGCGGGACTCAGTCGATTGGGCGGGGCGGGCGAGGCCCCGGGGCTCCGCCTCTCGCCGCAGGCGCGCCCGCCCTGCCTACCCGCTCCCCTCAGAGGTGGCCGCGGCAGAGCGCGGGGAGGGAGGGGAGAGCGGGTCACGACGCTGCGGGGGCGGGGATAACCCCTCACGTGGAGCAGATGAAAGGGCCGCGGCGCGACGGCCGGGGGAGCGGAGCAGAGCCTGCGACCCACAAAGCCGCCGCCGCCGCGATGGTGCTGTGAGGCGACCGCCCGCGCTCGGTCCTCCGCCGGCCCGCGACTATGCTCGGCCGCGCCCGCCCTCCGCGCCCTCCCGCCGCAGGACCATGAGGCCACGCTCGGGCGGGCGCCCAGGGGCCCCGGGCCGCCGCCGCCGTCGCCTCCGCCGCGGCCCCCGCGGTCGTCGCCTGCCGCCGCCGCCGCCGCTGCCGCTGCTTCTCGGGCTGCTGTTGGCGGCCGCGGGGCCCGGCGCGGCGCGGGCCAAGGAGACGGCGTTCGTGGAGGTGGTGCTGTTCGAGTCGAGCCCGAGCGGGGACTACACCACCCACACCACCGGCCTCACGGGCCGCTTCTCGCGGGCCGGGGCCATGCTCAGCGCGGAGGGCGAGATCGTGCAGGTAGCCACCCGGGCCCCGCGCTCCGCCGCCACAAGATGGCTCCGGGGGCTGCGCCCGCCGACCCCGCCGCGGGCTAGCGGGCGGGCTGGGGGGAGGCGCGGAGCCCGGCGGCATCCCTCCCAGGCGGGCGGGACGGGGCCTCCGGGGCACAGCGGCCGAGGCGAGCGCACGTGGGGGCTCGGCCTCCGGTGGGTGCACCGCGCCGGGGTGGGGGTGGGGACGCTGAGCTGGGCATGGGCGCCTGGGCGGCACTCTTGAGTTGGCGGGACGTTTTTCTCCCTCAGGTGAAAGTCCCGGGAACTACCTGTTGAATGCCAACTTTGCAAATGCGAGAGTTGAAGGATGGAGCGGCTTCTTAAAGGTCGCGGGCTTTGCTTTTCCATCCATGTTGCTCTGTTTTCGGAGCGACCAAGTTGCTGGGGTGCACATCTTCAGGTTATTTTTGCTGAAATCTTCTGGCAGCCTTACCTGGACACTAACGCTCTGGCAGGGCTCTGGACGGGCAGCAGCAGGAGGGGAGCAGGCGGAGCTGGGTGAGGAGTGGGAATTGGGAGAGCACTGTAGTGGCGGTGGTAGGCAGTCTTCACGGCGTGCCTCTTATTACAGGGGATGAGAGAGACCGCAGGCTCGCTCCTGGGTCAAGGACTAATACCGAAGAGGCCTGCAAACCGGAGCCAGGGTCGCTCACTGACAGGGCCACCACCTTGTTCCAAATGAAAGACTGCGTTCCAAAGGAAGCAGGCTAGGGAGAGCTTTGAGCTGTCCCCAGTCTTTGAGGAGGGACTCTCAATAGAAGCCTCTGCGGATGGATAGCTGCATAGATTTCCCGCTTTCTCGACCATGATTTTTATCAACTAACATGTTCCAGGGCCAACGCACTTGCGGCTGTTAGATGCACCTCTGGTAGGAGTGATCCGATATGGTTGGCATGTCTTCG